>NC_092820.1:153562452-153892452 GCF_023375885.2 Dermacentor andersoni
TAATTCCAAGGTAGGCAAGAAGCAGGCTGGAGACAAGGCAGTGGGGGAATATGGCATAGGCACTAGGAATAGCAGGGGAGAGTTATTAGTAGAGTTTGCGGAACAGAATAATATGAGGATAATGAATACCTTCTTCCGCAAGCGGGATAGCCGAAAGTGGACGTGGAGGAGCCCGAACGGCGAGACTAGAAATGAAATAGACTTCATACTCTGCGCTAACCCTGGCATCATACAAGATGTGGACGTGCTCGGCAAGGTGCGCTGCAGTGACCACAGGATGGTAAGAACTCGAATTAGCCTAGACCTGAGGAGAGAACGGAAGAAACTGGTACATAAGCAGCCGATTAATGAGTTAGCGGTAAGAGGGAAAATAGAGGAATTCCAGATCAAGCTACAGAACAGGTATTCCGCTTTAACTCAGGAAGAGGACCTTAGTGTTGAAGCAATGAACGACAACCTTGTGGGCATCATTAAGGAGTGTGCAATGGAAGTCGGTGGTAACACCATTAGGCAGGATACCAGCAAACTATCTCAGGAGACGAAAGATCTGATCAAGAAACGCCAATGTATGAAAGCCTCTAACCCTACAGCTAGAATAGAACTGGCAGAACTTTCGAAGTTAATCAACAAGCGCAAGACAGCTGACATAAGGAAGTATAATATGGATAGAATTGAACATGCTCTCAGGAACGGAGGAAGCCTAAAAACAGTGAAGAAGAAACTAGGAATTGGCAAGAATCAGATGTATGCGTTAAGAGACAAAGCCGGCAATATCATTATTAATATGGATGAGGTAGTTCAAGTGGCTGAGGAGTTCTATAGAGATTTATACAGTACCAGTGGCACCCACGACGATAATGGAAGAGAAAATAGTCTAGAGGAATTCGAAATCCCAAAGGTAACGCTGGAAGAAGTAAAGAAAGCCTTGGGAGATATGCAAAGGGGGAAGGCAGCTGGGGAGGAACAGGTAACAGCAGATTTGTTGAAGGATGGTGGACAGATTGTTCTAGAGAAACTGTCCACCTTGTATACGCAATGCCTCATGACCTCGAGCGTACCAGAATCTTGGAAGAACGCTAAGATAATACTAATTCATAAAAAAGGAGACGCCAAAGACTTCAAAAATTATAGACCGATCAGCTTACTGTCCGTTACCTACAAACTATTTACTAAGGTAGTCGCAAATAGACTCAGAAACACCTTAGACTTCTGTCAAGCACAGGACCAGGCAGGATTCCGTAAAGGCTACTCAACAATAGATCACATTCACACTATCAATCAGGTGATAGAGAAATGTGCGGAATATAACCAACCCTTATATATACCTTTCATTGATTACGAGAAAGCGTTTGACTGTGTCGAAACCTCAGCAGTCATGGAGGCATTACGGAATCAGGGTGTAGACGAGCCGTATGTAAAAATACTGAAAGATATCTATAGCGGCTCCACAGCCACCGTAGTCCTCCATAAAGAAAGCAACAAAATACCAATAAAGAAAGGCGTCAGGCAGGGAGATACGATCTCTCCAATGCTATTCACAGCGTGTTTACCGGAGGTATTCAGAGACCTGGATTGGGAAGAATTGGGGATAAAAGGTAATGGAGAATACCTTAGTAACTTGCGATTCGCTGATGATATTGCCTTGCTTAGTAACTCAGGGGACCAATTGCAATGCATGCTTACTGACCTGGAGAGGCAAAGCAGAAGAGTGGGTCTAAAAATTAATCTGCAGAAAACTAAAGTAATGTTTAACAGTCTCGGAAGAGAACAGCAATTTACAATAGGCAGCGAGGCACTGGAAGTCGTAAGGGAATACACCTACTTGGGGCAGGTAGTGACGGCGGATCCGTATGATGCGACGGAAATAATCAGAAGAATAAAAATGGGCTGGGGTGCGTTTGGCAGGCATTCTCAGATCATGAACAGCAGGTTGCCATTATCCCTCAACAGAAAAGTATATAATAGCTGTGTCTTACCAGTACTCACCTACGGGGCAGAAACCTGGAGGCTTACGAAAAGAGTTCTACTCGAATTGAGGACGACGCAACGAGCTATGGAAAGAAGAATGATAGGCGTAACGTTAAGGGATAAGAAAAGAGCAGATTGGGTGAGGGAACAAACGCGAGTTAATCATCTTAGTTGAAACCAAGAAAAAGAAATGGGCATGGGCAGGACATGTAATGAGGAGGGAAGATAACCGATGGTCATTAAGGGTTACGGACTGGATCCCAAGGGAAGGGAAGTGTAGCAGTGGGCGGCAGAAAGTTAGATGGGCGGATGAGATTAAGAAGTTTGCAGGGACGGCATGGCCACAATTAGTACATGACCGGGGTTGTTGGAGGAGTATGGGAGAGGCCTTTGCCCTGCAGTGGGCGTAACCAGACTGATGATGATGATGATGATGATGTCCACAATATGACACATAGAGAGAGACAGAGAGAAAGCAAGGACAGGAAAGGCAGGGAGGTCGACCAGAAGAGCACCAGGTTTGCTACTCTACACTGGGGGTGGGGGAAAGGGGAATAGAAACAGGAAAAAAGGGAGAGAGTAAATACTGAGTGCGTGTGGGAGAGAAACTATACACAGGGACACACAGGGCCGAGAATCGTGTCCACATGTTGAGTGTGACAATGATCACTTCCATGTAATTGCACATGCCCATAGCAGGGTATTGGCCAAGAAGCTGCCGGTACATTAAGAATAAGTAAGAATAAATACAAGCTGTTACGGTTCACTGTGTGCGACGATGAAGGAAACGGGCGCCAAGCACCTGCAACACGACGTGCCTAGTCGTCATGCTCGTCAACATGAAAATACTTGTCCGTCAGGTATATGCGACGGGATTATATATCAGCGAAAATCCTACTCTCCTTTGTCCTACGTTCACCCCCTCTACGCCAAAGAGTGGTTTCTCTCCGAATTCCTGTGTGTGGGTTGCCATGTGTGTTGACCCGACGTTACTTATGCTCCCCCACTGTACACGAGTGAGCGAGTTCTCTCCGTATTACTCTATGTGAACTGACCAGCGTGCTGACAATACCTTCTACCAGGAATCAAGAGAGAAAGAGGTTGCCCTGATGGTGCGGGGCATAAGAAGGCCAGCAAGACGCCACGGACACTTATTCGCTGCCCATGCGTGCAGGGGCACGAACGCTGAACGTGTTGGTACTTTTTGTCTTGGAGCGCCCCGCTCACCCGTAACGGCAAATCAAACTTCTGTTATTGTTTTTACATCATTTCATCTTCCCTGCCAAGCATCTTCGATGGTCAATCTGGTTTTAGCTCTGAGCAGAGGCTGTTGAAGGTCGCCGAAACCCCGTGCCCATAGCAACGAAGCCTACACAGTATTTGTCACATTGCATAGCACGGCTACGCGAGAGCACATGTGCGGGTTAGTTTCCTTTGCGCCAAAGGTGGAGGAGTGAAATAGCCAAATTTATGGTATTTCATTGCCAGCTTCACGAAATCTTTGTATCCCATAGACATGTGCGTTGTATTTGCATAATTTTTATGTCAACAGAAATTGGCGCATTGAGATGCACTAAACAGGCCTGACGAACTTAGCCGATTGGATGCTTTTAGTTCGATAGCAGTTATATGGGGCCCTATAACGTAAAACTATTCCAATATGTTTTTATTCCAATCTCCTTATGTCGAATTTGCTTAACCGCCGACGCAAGCATCGGGCGGTGACCGGTAGGGTTGTCTGAAGAGACCAATCAAACGCTCTCCTCATTTATAGGAGGTCACTTTTGTTTGCTTTAAAAACGAATAACATTGCCTACACTGAGTGACTTGTCTTATCTAATTGGCTGACAAGAGGCAAGGAGCGCGCTCAAGTGGAGAAGTATTACATGGGGCCAACCCAGTGCACTGAAAATCGATAAACGGACGAAGAGAGTGGTGCCGGCGTCTGAAATTGGCCCGCTTTCCGTTACTTAGCTTGCGGTGGCTGGTCAAAAATCGCGGCGGCATGCAACGGAAGGTTAAGAATGCTGCTCAAACGGATCCTCAGCAAAGAAGAGTTGGCAGGGCGAGGTCGTAAACGTGCCGAAAGCGCTCGAAAACGTTACACCACCGCGTAAGAAGCTTTATTGTACGCAAATAAACCCATGCTTTCCGGCAGGTGCGAATAGCCAGTGCCTGAGCGATTGGCGGCAGCTATCTTTTATTCCTTTCCGAACGGGGTAGCCTGCGGCTATTCAGAAAAAAAAAATTTTAAAAGTTGTGTTCGGCATAATAATACATCTTTAACGCGTAAATGTCACTTTGGCGCTGTTAGTTTTCGCGGTTTTGTGACGTCGCGTGGCGTGCAGGCGACGTGAGTGCAGCCCTAAAACTTTTGACCAATGGCCGAGGTCTAATGGCGAAAAGGCGTCGAATTTATAACTATTTTTCAGTTGTTCGGTCTAATCATGCGTAATCAGTGTGTACACGCCATATCAGATGGGGAGAGAGAGAGAGAGTAAACTTTTATTTTCAAATCAACAACATTCGAGTCTTTAGTGGGTCTGGGCACCCGCCGCGGACGCGGTTCTGAGACCTTGTCTCGAAGCGGCTTCCTCGGCTCGCTGGACGGCCCAGAGTTGTGCTGTCAAGTTCGAGCTGAGCAGTGCGGTCTTCCAGCGCGAGCGGAGGCTGGCGGTGGAAGAGATGGAGGGATCAGCGCTGCCCGACTTGTTTGTTAAGTCCCGACACTCCCATAGCATGTGATTAAGTGTGGCATCCTCGCCACATAATGTGCATCTGTTTGTAGTGCATATGTCTGGATACATGGCGTGCATGAGTCTGGGGTTTCTGTAAGAATCCGTTTGTAATTGTCTGAAGTGTACTGCTTGTGTCCTGTCTAACCTAGCGTGAGGGAATGGGTATACGCGTCTTTGTAATTGGTGGTGTGTCGTTATGTCGTGAAACCTGGTCATACGATCCTCCTACGCCCGGACGTTTGCAGTACCCCGCGGGGGCTCATCCTCCGATGATGCTCGGTGAGTTAGGCCTCGAGGAGCGCGGTGAGCCGCTTCGTTGGGGGTGCTCAATCCAGTGTGTGCCGGGATCCATAGCAAATGCCTTCGGTTATCGAAGTCGGCCTCTCCTTGGCGTATGGGATGTCGCTGGAGGATGTGATACGCCATTTGCAAAATTGCGAATTGCCGTTTGCGAATCGCAGATCACGTATGTAGCTTTTGTTTGTGTGATGGCCAGTGCTATGGTCGCTTCCTCTGCCGCTTCGGCATGTGCCGTGTTCACGGTGACGCTCGTGAGGTGGTTGCCTCGGTGGCTAGTAACTGCCACCACGAAACTCTTCCTGTCTCGATAACGGGCTGCGTCGGTGAAGACCGCCTCCTTGTCGTTGGAGTAACTTTTGTTCATGTGTTGTGCCCTCGCTTTAGGCCTCCCAGTGTGGTGTTGGGGGTGCATGTTGCGAGGCGATAGGGGTACGTATAGTTGCTCGCGTATAGCTCTTGGAATTTCTACTTTGATGCCGTGCTGCGAGTGGTATTTATGTAATGCCGAGCTTTTCAAGCAAGTGTCTGCCCGGGCGAGTCTTGGATAGCGGTCGAGTTGGGACACTTGTTGCGTCTCCACGAGTTCTTCGAGCGTATTGTGTAAGCCTAGTTCTAAGAGCTTGGTGGTGCTAACTCCAGGCGCAAGTCCCAACGCACATTTGTACGCTTTGCGTATGAGGGCGTTGAGCTTGTTTCTTTCCGCAACCGTCCAGTTGTGAAACGCTGTGGTGTACTTTATTTGGGAAATAACGAAGGCTTGTATGAGTCGTATGACGCTGCAATCGCGCATGCCCGCGTGTTTGTTGGTGATGCGTCGAATGAGCTGCATCGTGCTGGTGGCCTTTGCCGTTATCTTGCGAAGTGCTTCGCCATTGCCGCCCTTATGTTCTATCATCATTCCTAGTACCCGGATCTTGTCTACAATCGATATGGATATGCCGTTTGATGCCGTTAATTTGATCTCTTCCTTTTCCGGGGGGGGGGGGGGGGGTGTAGCCTTTAGGAGCGCGCCCCTTTTTTTCGGCCGAGCAGGCGAGTCACGTGCCAACGAGGTAGTTTTCCACGCATTTGATGGCCTGTTGTAAACGTTGCTCGATCGCTCCATCGCTGCCCGTTGTCGTCCAAATCGTAATATTATCCACGTATAGCGTGTGATGCAGTTCCTCGATTTGAAGCAATCGGTCGGGTAGCCTCAGCAGGACGAGGTTGAAGAGCATCGGCGAGATCACGGAGCCCTGCGGTGTGCCCGAGCTCCCGATGTTGATTTGATCTGACTCTAGTTGTCCCACTCGCATGCGAGCGGTTCTTCCCTTGAGGAAGTCTTGGACGTAGTTGTACTACGTTCGCAGTCCGAGATTTAGCTTGTCTATTTGTCGCAATATGGCATCGTGGCGAACGTTATCGAATGCCCTCTTCAAGTCCAGACCGAGGGTGGCTCTCGTCGAGCGCCCCGGATTGTCTACGATATGACGTTTTAGTTGCAGAAGGGCGCCTTCCGTGGCGGGATGTCTTCTGAACCCAATCATGGTGTGTGGAAATAATTCGTTGTCCTCGAAGCAATCCGTGAGTCTATTGAGAAACTCATGCTCCATTAACTTGCCCACGCAGGACGTGACGGAGGTGAGGCGGAGGTTCTCCATCTGCAATTTCTTGCCGGGTTTCGGTATCAGTATGATATTTGCTTCTTTCCATTGCTGGGGTAGCTTGCTGTGCGCCCAACACTCGTTAATGTATTTTGTGAGTTTCTCGATCAATCCGTAATCGAGATTGCGTAGTGCCCTATTTGATATTCGATCGGGGCCAGGGGCCGACTCGGTGTTGAGTTTGACGAGGGCCACCTGGATTTCGGTAACGGAGTATTCCGCGTCTAAGGTGGCGTTGCTTTCTCCCGAGTAGTCCGCATATATTTGCGGTGGCGTTGGGGATATGTAAAGGCGTTCCGAATCCCATAGGAATTGTTCTTCCGCTCCCCCGTAAGCGTGTATGATTCTGTATATGCCTTGCATGTGTGTGGTCTTGGTGTTGGCGGGAACAATCAGGTGCCGCAGTATCTGCCACGAGCAACGCGTGAGTTGACCATCCATCTCCGCGCATTTATCTTCCCATTGTTATTGTTGCAGGTTAAGCGCGTGCTTTTCTATTTCTTTGTTGAGCTGCGCTATCGGTTTACGCAGTCTCCTATTGTGTCTCTGTTGTTTCCATCGGCGCTGCAGGTGGGTTTTGGCTTCCCACATGTGCAGCAACCGGGAGTCTATTGTCTCGAGCCCAGTTGTCCATGGGATCGTTTGCGTCACGCGATTGATATCCCACCGCAGTTGGTCGGCCCATTGTTCTATATCTTTGATGTCTTCCGCCTGTTGCTCGCCACGATGTTGGCGTAGCTGATTGCAGTTCGTGATCTTCATTTGTCGACCGGCATTGTGTTCCTGCGGGCCGCCTTCTGCTTCTATGGAAATATTGTAGTGATCGCTTCCCAAGTCTTGCATGGTGTTTGTCCAAGTGACTTTGCGTGTGTTGCACGTAAAAGTAAGGTCCGGCGTCGTGTCAGTGCCGACGCTGTTTCCCTGCCTTGTTGGTGCCGCGGGGTCGGTGACCAGCTCGAGTCTGGCGTATTGCGCCGTTGCCCATAGATGCGTGCCTTTGGGTTGATCGTGCTTGTAACCCCACGCCGTGTGCACCGCGTTGAAGTCCCCCCCCCCCCCCCCAATGAACAGCTGTTGCCCCTGGGCGACGTCAATTGCCCGTTTGAAGAGGACATGGAAGCGGTGCTGGCGGCATCTGGGACTGCTGTATACGTTGAGGACGAAAATGCTGTTGCGCGTCTTCCGTGGCGGAATTAGTTCTACGAGGACGTTTTCAATGTCGCTGATTTTAGTGTCGTGTTCGATGCGCTCGCTTGACCAGTGTAATGACGTTTGGTTTCTCCGCCTTCCCTGGTATAGACTCGTACCCCGCGAGTTTGGCGGGACCACTCGTTTCCTGCAGTATGATGATGTCTGGGCGTTCAGGGATCGTTTTCAGGTATTGTTGTAAGTGCGCTCTTTTGTTTTGGTAACTTCTGCAGTTCCACTGCCATATCGTGTGTTTTTGTTTCGATGGGTGTCGGGCCATGTTTATATGTTGTTACATGCGTTGCGCCGCTACCCTATGCGACGGTATGATCGCGCTGTTCACGGCTTCTAATCTCGATGCACTCCTTTAGTTAAAAAGACAGGTGATGCAACCCGAAAGTCCGGCGGATGCTCGCCGATTCCGGTGGCTCCTGGGCCTCGACCTGAAGAAGGCCTTCGACAATGTCGCCCATGCAGTGGTGCTCGAGGGCCTGACCCAACTGGGTGTCGGAAACCGAGCATGCCAATACGTCCGAAACTTTATCACCGACTGGAAGTGCCGGATCAAAGTCGGCGAACATGAAACTGACATTATAGAGCTGGGGAGCCGAGGCACGCCGCAGGGATCAGTCATCTCCCCTTTTCTCTTTAACGCGGCGATGCGCGGGCTCCCGGAACTGCTAGGCTCTATCCCCGGGCTTCACCACAGCCTCTACGCTGACGACGTAACGTTATGGGCAGCGGCGGATGATCCACAATCTCTTCAAGAGATCATGCAACGCGGCATCGACGTCGTACAAGCTGATGCGGAGTCGAGGGGCCTGATGTGCTCACCCGAAAAGTCCGAATACCTCCTGATCAAGCCTGGCAGAAGTAGCTGTCCCAGGGGATTACCACGGAGAAGGCGCTTCCTTGAACTTAAGGTCGGAGAACTTACCATCCCGGAGCGCCCCAGTATCAAAATATTGGGGCTAGACTTCCAGAACACGCTGCGCTGCGGGCTCATGTTAAAGAAACTCCAGAGGGCGACCAACCACACACTACAGCTCATTCGCCGGGTGGCTAATCGGCACCACGGCATAGGCGAGGGCGATCTGCTTCGACTTGTGCAGGCATACATAACCAGCAGAACCATGTACTCGACACCATATGTCAAACCCGCAGCCACGGACTTAGCCAAATGAAACACAATGATCAGATGAAGCACAAAGGCAGCCCTGGGCCTTCCGGACCATGCGGCCACCGCAAGGCTAGAGGCCTTAGGCATGCACGACACGATCGAGGAGCTCTAAGACGCTCACCACACATCCCAAGTCCGTCGTCTCTCGCTAACCCCGACTGGCCGCACAGTCCTCCGGAAGCTCAGTCTCGAGGCTATCCCCGAGGTTACAGAGTACATGACGATTCCGCGAAAGGTCAGGGGGCATATTTATGCCCCACCTTTACCACGCAACAGGCAATGCGTCGGCTCACAGTTTGGCTTAAGATCTCGCGCGCCGAGCCTCGTCCGCGAATGTGGACGGCGTGGATGAGGAGGAGAGACACGAGAAACCCTGCGAGACTTATCATGATATTGCCCGTAGGTATCGCTTGAGGCGTCGCGCGCTCCCACCACCGGCCAAGCAACTCGATAAAACGCAAGCGGTCGCGTTTCGGCGACTACAGAAAAATACCCACTCCCAAAGTACATGAGCAAAATCACAGGGGGCAAGGAAAGCGACCAATGTAGGCTCTGTTCAGAAACAGGAACACTCACACACATAATGTGGGAATGCACCTCGCTCCAGTTTTCTCATCTCCCCGTCAGCAGCGGGGCTGACTGGACAGCCTGGCTCAGTTCCGGGGACGTCGACCGACAGCTTGAACTGGTGGACTGGGCGGAGAAGGCCAAGCAGGCCCAGGGCCTTACTTGAGCCCAATCCCTCAGCCACGACCCCTTTACCCTTCCCACTTCCAATAAAGTTTATCACCACCACCATCTCGACAGTCTGAGGTGAACGCTCTCCAAGCTCTGATGGATGGTACGCGTGATGGACGCGATGATAGCTTCCTCCAGCTTGCTTAAGCGAGCCTCGACTGCATCTATTCGCGCGTCGCGTATCGCTGCGCGCGTGCGCTTGGGTCCTGTTGCCTCTGTAAGGGCGGGAGTGGGTCTCCGTTTTGTATTGGGGAATTCGACCTCGTCGTCTTCTATTGGTTCCTCTTCTGTTCCCTGTGTAGCCCATATGGCCTGTGTGGGAGTGGGTGTGCTTTTAGTGTCGGGATATGCGACCTCGTCGTCCTCTATGGCTTCTTCTTGAGTTTCCTGCATGGCCTCTGTATCGGTGCCGCTTTTCACGGCATGCTGGAGTTGTTGTATGAGGTCGTCTTTTGCGCGAATCTGTGTCTGCATGTGTTCTACTTCCTTCTACCGCGCTTGTATCACCTGTGTTAATTTAGCTATCTCTGTCTCTGTATTAGCGGGTGCTTTGTCGCCAGCCTTCGCGGTTGGTGCTCGTTTCCCCGTGACTGGATCTGTCCAGCTCACCTTCTCGGTGGTCTCGGTGTCTCTCGTTGGGGTCCTATCGCGGTTTTTGTGACGTCGCGTGACGGACAGGCGATGTGAGGGTGGTCCAAAAACGTTTTTGACCAATCGTGGATGGCTGATTGCATAATTGAAATAGAAGAGTTTGGACTTGCTATGAGTTATAGCGCCCATGGACTCTGGAGGCACATTCACGCCGTCGTCGCCACCACCCGAGTAGTCGTGCTGTCCCACTGACGGCGCATGCCGGGAACGCGTTCGGTGGTTACGCGGAGTGCGTTTCACTGCAAAAGCGACGATCGAGACGAAGCGGACGCATGACGCACTGTCAAAGCTACGCTCAATCGCCAAAGTGGTGGAGAAGAAGCAAGGGCGCTATAAACTAAAGGTATTGTAACCTGCTCCTATGCATTTCTACCATTAGCGCTCCACAATTGCTCAAAAAGTTTCGAGCCACGCCCACTTCGCCCGTATGACACGCGACGTCACGAAAAGCGCGAAAACCTCTTATCTGATATCACTTGTACGTAATTATGATGCGCAATTAAGCCGAAAGAAACTAAATGTTTCTGATCGTACGCCTTTTTCACCGTTATATATAGCCCTCCGCTATAGGTGTAACCAATAGCGGAGGCTATTTCGGAGCCAGTCTCCGAAAGCAGCGTCAGTCTTCGCACTTGTGACGGGGGGGTGATACCCAGGGTCGAAGTTATTAGGGTCCTGGGCACGTTTGTTGAATTCAACGGCAGGAACGGAACGGCTCTCCGCAAGATCATCGCAAAGACGGACAACGCTTTCCGCCTCGTCCGCAGAATAGCAAATCGGCACCGAGGAACGAAGGAAAACAATCTCCTCAGGCTTATCAATGCCTTCGTACTATGTCACTTTACGTACACAATTTCTATGCACAACTGGCTCAGAGCGGAGCGAGACAAGCTCAACGCTATCATCCGAAAAGTGGTCAAGAGGGCTCTCGAGCTACCCATCAGGACCCATACCGAGGATCTCCTCAAGCTGGGGGTGCATAACACTGCCGAGGAGATTGCCGAAGCCCAAGAACGCGGGCAACTCACTCGCCTGAGCACCACAGCGGCAGGTAAACACATCCTCGAAGAGCTGGGTTTCCACCCTGCGGGATTCCCGATGGTCAGTACCCCGATCCCTAGATGCATTCGAGACAAGTTCAACGTGGCCCCTGTGCCCCGAAACGTCCATCCCGTCCATAACGAGGGCAGACGCAAGGCCAGAGCAGAAGCCATCCTCAAACAGATCAAGCAACGAGACATTAGAGCAAGCTTCGTCGACACCGTGGAGCACAGCGATGGGTCGACTCCTGCGGCAAGATTTCCAATAGCGCCTCCATTCTCACTTCACACCCCGGAGTCGCCGAGCAAGCCGCCATCACCCTCGCCCTGCTAGACGGTCGTGGGTCCGAGATATATAGCGATTCCAAAACGGCAGTTAGGGCTTTTCAGAAGGGTTGTAGCGCCAAGCAAGCTGCTCGTCTTCTTAGCAGCTCCAGTCGATATGCTCTCACGCATCATTCAATCCACTGATTTCCCGCTCACGTAGGGTCAGTCGAGGGTGCTCCCCCGAACCTCAATGAGTCTGCTCACGAGGCTGCGCGTGAGCTCACCGACCGCGCTTCCTCTGCAAGAAGCACCGACTCCCCTCCTCCCTAGGGCCGCAGGGACGCTCCCGCTACTCACAACGAGATTATTAAATTCTTCTACATGTCTAGAAGGGTCTTTCCACCCCTTCACCTCAAGTTGAATAGGGCGCAAGCCGTTTCGCTTAGACTTCTGCAGACCAACACGTATCCGTGTCTGTCCGTTCTCCACGAGGCTAATCCGGACGTGTATCGCGACGATGCCTGCCCCTCCTGCGGGCAGACCTCCGCTCTAGCGCACATGCTCTGGGAGTGCGGGTCGACATACCCTAAGTTCGTCAAGGAGGAGTGGGACTCGCTTCTGCGTAGCCCCACTTTAGAAAAGCAAATCCTGGCTGTCCGGCGTGCCCGCGACCGGGCCGGTGGGCTAGATCTGCCGGTCCCGACGTGGGACTAGCCGGGTGCGCGACGAGTTTGCTTCCTCGCCGGACCTACAATAACGTTTCTTCATTCACTCACTCACTGTCATGCGATCGTCCAGAAGCCCATTAACTCACCACTTCAACGGGACGTGTACGCACTACAGATGCATTATTATACCGAACAAAATAGATTTTTTTATTCGGAATAGATGAAGACTGCCCTTTTCCAAAAGGAATAGAAGATGGCTGCCTGTCTGCCGTTCGCTCTGGCATTCTCTACTCTAAACGAATGGGCATAATGAATTTATTTTCGCATAATAAACATTTTTGTGAGACAGTATAACTTTGTGGAGCTCTTTCTGCCACGTATGCGATATCGCTCTGCAAATTTTATTCGTTGAGGATCCGCTTCAGGCACATCTTCAGCCTCCTCTTGCAGGATGCCGCGATTTTCGACCAGCCGAGCTCCGCAAGCTAAGCAACGGGAAGCGGACTAATCGCAGATGCCGGTACCGCGTTTTGTTCCGCGGTTATCAACTTCCACTGGGCTAGCTCGGCCCCTCTGAAACCCCCCTTTACTAAGGGCAGCTGTTTAGGTTAGTTTGAATTTTGACAAAGACATGTTCCAGCGCGTATGAAAAATGCAAACAGCTGCAGACAAAAGGACGACAGTTGCTTTGTCTCTGCACTTAGTTTCATTTTTCTTACGAGCTAGAACATGTCATTGTCTTCTCCACTAGCACGCGTTCGTCTCTTCTTGTCAGCATATTAGATAAAAAAATATTCCTATAGATCCAGCCTTCGCCATATATCTTTGTAAACGCCCTCAGCATATCATGTTATGTAGTAACACACAGGTATATTAATGTAACGCATATTTACATATGTAAAGCCTTACAATTTTTAACCAGAACACATGGGTGTGACCACACGGCATGCCAGTGGCATTGTTGCGGCGAGGAGCACTCCTGAAGCGAACAGCGCAGCAGAATACATTCGAACTCGAAATCGCCTTCCGCCCTCGCGCATACTTTCGGCAATCCCGCCTGCTGCGACCGCTACAGGGCAGCTGAAACAGAGCGCGAATTAGCACTGTTTTTTCTCATATTCTTCCCAAGCTTTTACGGCATTCATAACTTTTACTATGGCACACCAACAGGCCCATATTACCACATTGGGTCACTGAGCATGTGGCAATGTGTACATACGTGCCGCTATTCAGCGAACTTCTTTCACGCCTGCTTGCGTCACCGTAGATGCGGTACTGAGTAGGTGAACATTTTCAATTGAAACTCCTTGACGCCAGCTTCGAGTACTGGGTATGCGCCACTTTGTCTGTGCTGGTCTCCGATGAACCTATTCGATGCGAACTTCCATCTCTAGACATGTGCCAGTAGGTGTGTGCCACTCTTCAATGAACGCGTCTTGGCGCCGATTTAGGTAACTACGTATTTCCCTATCTAAAATGACAAAAAAGATCCCTTAAATTTATGCGGTGCTTAGCGAATCGAACCCACGGGACAAGGATCCCTCAATGACAGCAACCTGACCCATTAGCAGGCTCTGCCACAAATGCACCGGGTATATGTGCCGCTTTTCGACGAACCTCTCGTCAAACTGGGTGACTGTGTATGTACCACTCTGTGTGCGGCACGCGAAGGACAATTCTCGGCGTTCGCATGCCCCGGCGCGCCACGGTTGCCGTCTTGGAGGACACGCGCGTACCTCTCGACAACGCCACTACATGGCGCACTTTCTCGAGGACGAAGCGCTGGAGCCAAACCCAGTTGCCGCATGGCGAGGTTCTCAGCACTCGCACCCACCGGCGGGCCATGCATTTCAGAGGGCACACACAGGCTTCGCGACGGTGGCACTAGATGGCGCCGAGTGTTCTTACGGAAGCGCCAAAGAGAAATCCAGCTGCAGTACATGCCTTACACTAACTCGTTTTGACGGTGGAAATGAGTTGTGCTGCTACATGATACAATGCTGTACGCATTACCGTGGGCAGCCACGGTGAGATGCGTTATGCCAAAGTTTTTTTCTCACGAAGTTCATCGGGGGCGGAGACTGTAGACTTCGGCTGATTATTTTGTTCATGCACCTCTTCCACCGCATTTCACATTGGAAGACGTGTGATAAACAGAGGTGGGCAAATGACGTCACTTTCTGTTTTCCTTCCTCACCTTCAGCACAAAAACATTTTACTCGCGCTCCCTCAGCCTCACCCGCACACTAAAACGGCTACAATCCTTCTCTTACCTTCCATTTTCTATCATTTCAAATAAACCATGTACTCAACTCAGCGAGCTTAGTTTACGGCACTGATGATCTAGTGCCATTCATATCGTGAAAGCGTGCCCCACTGCTTTGCATTTAGGCATTGGACTTTAAGTCAGCAAAATTAACAGAGCTTACTCACACTCACTCAAAAATTTTTCGCTGAGAGTTCACCCTGACTCAGACTCACCGAAATTCTACTCAGCAGGGATAACTCCAACTCAAGCGCATGCGAACTATACTCAGGCATGTTCACTCGGATTCAAACTCACCAGGTCCACTCGAATGAAGACTCAGGAAAATACTACTCAGCCGGGAAAACTCGGACTTTGGTTCACCAGAACTATAGGAAGCCAGGCTGACTCGGATTCGGAGTCATGAAAGTTCTACTCAGAAAGGCTAACTCGGTCTCACTCAATTAGACCCAGGACAGCGTTCTGGCCCACAGATCTCACGGAATCAGACTTTCTCTTTAAGGAGATATAAGTGACAAAAATGCCGTCACACCATTCAAATATATACAGAATACAGCAGGGGGATTACAAACGCTAATAATTTAGAAAAGAGTATGCGCGAGAGTTCTGAATATACAAGAAATGTCCTTATTTCTTATTCTTCACGATGTAATGTGAGAACAAAATAAGTATGACGCTCGACCTGTCCCACGCTGGATTTAGGTCGCCCAAAGATAAAATGTGCGAAAGGGATCTTTAAAACATATGAAAATTCTTATCTCTTTTTGCATGCGTGCGTGCGTGTGGTGGGTATACGCGTTTGTTTCTGTGGCGCATGTGCATTTCTGGTAGTTTGGGATAGACGACTGTCCTTTCTTTCTAGCATTGGGCTATATTGTCACGTGGTAGTGGCGGTTAAGAAGGCAGCAAAACTGTGATTAACGAAATGAGCGTTTTATTGGGCGAACTTGTGCCCTCAAAAACAGGCTACACTCAAAGAACAACGGTAGCGGCGAACACGATCGGCGGTCGTCGAAATCTGATCAGCGGGTCAAGCGCGTCGTCTTCGAATGTTCCAGAGTAATCGCTGACCCGCATGCCTTCCACAAAGTTCTACGCCATTCGCGTCGCGCATACATGCAATCAGATTACTCAAGGTTCGGCGACAACTGATAACGGATGGAACCATCGATAACATTTCAGAAACTTCCGACACATGCACGCGCGTCCTGCGCTGTGCGATAACACTTGTAAGGCGGTGAAACGTGTCGCGCGATAAAGACAAGTACACACTCTAAAACCAGTTGCACCCTTTGGGGTGTATATTTGTCCCACAACGATAATCGTCATCTGTCTTGCCCGCGTTTCCTTCCTTTAACGCTGCGAGCCCGGTACTTCCCAGTCACGAACGGCATGCGCGTTATCAGTGTGACGCAGCATTCTCGACAGGAAAGTAGCGAGCGCCGAGTTTTCAAGAAAGGAAACGCAAGAAAGGCAGATGACGATTATTGTTGTGGGAGAAATATACACCCCAAAGGGTGCAAACTGTTTTTAGAGTGCACGTGTCACTACCCCCCTTCTAAAAAACATCGACCCGATGCTGCAAACAAACAAAAATAATAAAGAAAAGCAGTCGTAGCAAAGAAAACAACAAAATAAGGAAGTTCGTCAGCGTCCGTACAAGGGTTTAAGACGCGCCACGTGGACCACTTCAGATCGTGCGCCGCGCCTCTGTGAATGCGAAAAGCCGTCTGGCACGACCTCATAGTCCAGCGCGCCAATACGTCGGATGACTTTGTAGAGTCCGAAATAGCGTCGCAATAGTTTCTCTCTCAGTCCTCGTCGGCGTATCGGGGTCCGTACCCAAACGCGATCGCCGGGCTGGTACTCGACGAAGCGTCATCGGAGGTTGTAGTGTAGGCTGTCGGTACGCTGCTGGTTCTTGATCCGTAGGCGGGCGAGCTGTCGAGCTTATTCGGCACGCTGGAGATAGGTAGCGACGTCAAGATTCTCCTCGTCAGTCACGTGCGGCAGCATGGCGTCGAGCGTCGTCGTCGGGCTCCTGCCGTAAACGAGCGTAAACGGCGTGATGTGTGTTGTTTCTTGCACCGCCGTGTTGTAAGCGAATGTTACGTACGGCAGGACGGCATCCCAGGCTTTGTGTTAGACGTCGACGTACATTGCTAGCATGTCGGCGAGGGTCTTATTCAGACGCTCCGTAAGACCATTCGTCCGTGGGTGGTAGGTCGTTGTCCTTGCTGTGCCTTGTCTGACTGTATTGCAGAAGGGCTTGGGTGAGCTCCGCTGTAAAGGCCGTTCCTCTGTCGGTGATGAGGACTTCTGCGGCGCCATGTCGCAGCAGGATGTTTTCGACAAAGAATTTCGCCACTTCGGCTGCGCTACCATTCGGCAGTGCTTTAGTTTCAGCAAAGCGAGGGAGGTAGTCCGTCGCCACGACGATCCACTTATTTCCGGTTGTTGACGTCGCAAAGGGTCCTAGCAAGTCCATCCCCATCTGCTGGAATGGTCGGCAAGGAGGCTCGATTGGCTGTACTAATCCCGCTGGCCTTCTCGGTGGAGTCTTCGGTCGCTGACGGTCTCGGCATGTTTTGACGTAACGGGCGACGTCGGCGGTCAGGCGCGGCCAATAATACCTTTTCTGTATCCTCGATAGCGTCCGGGAAAATCGGAGGTGTACAGCGGTCGGATCGTCATGCAGGGCGTGCAATATTTCTGGACACAGTCCTGACGGGACAACAAGAAGGTAGTTGGCGCGGACTGAAGAGAAGTTCTTTACGAGTAGGTTGTTTTGAAGCGAGAATGAAGACAATCCTCGCTGAAGTGCCCTAGGGACAACGTCGGTGTGCCCTTCCAAATACTCGACAAGGTTTTTCAACTCCGGCTCTGCTCGCTGCTGTTCAGCGAAGTCTTCCGCGCTTAAAATGCCAAGGAACGCGTCGTCATCTTCGTCATCTTGCGGCGGCGAGTCAATGGGGGCGTGTGATAGGCAATCGGCATCAGAGTGTTTTCGTGCGGACTGATAGGCTACAGTGATATCATATTCTTGCAGTCTTAGGCTCAACTGCGCCAGCCGTCCTGAAGGATCCTTTAAATTCGCTAGCCGACACAAGGCCTGATGGTCGCTGACGACTTTGAATGGCCTGCCATATAGGTAAGGGCGAAATTTCGCTGTAGCCCAAATGATGGCGAGGCATTCCTTTTCGGTTGTAGAATAATTGCCTTCCGCTTTTGACAACGACCGGCTAGCGTAAGCTAGCACGTGTTCATGTCCATCTTTTGTCTGGACTAGGACGGCACCGAGGCCTAGGCTACTGGCGTCAGTGTGGATTTCGGTATCGGCATCCTCGTCGAAGTTCGCAAGTACGGGCGGCGACTGCATGCGTCGTTTGAGCTCTTGAAATGCGCCGGCCTGCGGCGTTTCGCACTTGAACTCGGCGTCACATTTAGTTAGCTGTGTCAGCGGCTCAGTGATGCATGAAAAGTCCTTCACAAAGTGCCTGTAGTAGGCACACATGTCAAGGAATCTGCGCACTGCCTTCTTGCCGAGGGGCTGCGGTATCTTTGCGATGGCAGCTGTCTTCTGCAGGTCGGGGCGGACTCCAGATTTGCTGATCACGTGGCCTAGGAACAGACGCTCAACGTAAGCGAAGCGACGCTTTTCTGGTTTCAGGCTTCAGTACTAGAGGCCATCAATGACTTGATGGCCTCTAGTACTGTCGCAAGCCGCCTAAGGTGACCGTCGAAATTTCCGGAAAAGACGACGACGTCATCCAAGTAAAGAAGACAGGTCTGCCACTTCAATCCTGCCAACACCGTGTCCATGGCGCGTTGGAACTTTGCAGACGCCGAGCACAGTCCGAATGGCTTGACCTTGAACTCGTAGAGGCCGTCTGGCGTGCTGAAGGCAGTCTTTTCGCGATCTCTCTCGTCGACTTCTATTTGCCAGTGGCCAGACTTGAGGTCCATCGACGAGAAGTATTTAGCGTTGCAGAGCCGATCCAATGCGTCGTCTATCCGTGGAAGGGGGTACACATCCTTCTTCGTGATCTTGTTCAGTCGACGATAATCGACGCAGAAGCGTAGGGTTCCGTCCTTTTTCTTTACCAGGACTACAGGAGAGGCCCACGGGCTTTTCGACGGCTGGATGATGTCGTCGCGCAGCATTTCGTCGACTTGTTGCCTAATAGCTTCACGTTCTCGCGTCGAAATTCGGTAAGGGCTCTGGCGGAGTGGTCGAGTGCTCTCTTCGGTTATTATGCGATGCTTTGCAACTGGTGTTTGTCGAATCCTCGATGACGTCGAAAAGCAGTCTTTGTATCGTCGGAGAAGACTTCTGATCTGTTGCTGCTTACTCATAGGAAGACTTGGATTCACGTCGAAGTCTGGTTCGGGGACAATGCTCAACGGGGTAGATGCGGCTGAATCCGAGAGGACAAAGGCATTGCTGGTTTCCAGAATTTCCTCGATGTATGCGATTGTCGTGCCCTTGTTGATGTGCTTGAACTCCTGGCTGAAGTTTGTCAGCAACACTTTCGTGTTTCCTCCGTGCAGTCGAGCGATTCCTCTTGCGACGCAAATTTCGCTGTCGAGCAGTAGACGTTGGTGGCCTTCGATAACGCCTTCTACGTTGGCAGGTTTTTTGGTACCGACGGAAATGACAATGGTGGAGCGAGGTGGGATGCTCACTTGACTTTCGAGCATGCTTAAGGCATGGTGGCTACGAGAGCTCTCCGGCGGTATCGCTCGATCTTCCGACAGCGTTATCGATTTTGGCTTCAGGTCTATGATTGCGCCGTGTTGGTTCAGGAAGTCCATGCCGAGAATGACGTCTCGTGAACGCTGTTGGAGGATAACGAAGGTGGCAGGGTAAGTCCGGTCATGAACGGAAATCCTTGCCGTGCAGATTCCAGTCGGCGTTATGAGGTGTCCTCCAGCGATCCGAATTTGAGGGCCTTACCATCTATTAACTTTCTTCAACTGTGTATCGATGTGTCCACTCATGACGGAGTAATCAGCCACTGTGTCGACTAAGGCGGTGACTGCGTGGCAGTCGAGAAGCACGTCGAGGTCGGTGGTTCTTTGTCTTGCATTACAGTTCGGTCTTGCCGTGGGATCACCGCTGCGTCGCGTTGACCTGTGGCTGGTATGTGACGTCGTCAAGTCGTCTTTCGTCGTCGTATTCTTTGCTTCCAGACTTCGTCGGGACGGCGGCGTGTCGTTATGTCGTCGAGGTAGTTTCTTTGGCGTCATCGTCGGTGGTGGAGGATCTTCGTCTGTTCCACGAACAGCAACCGCACCTCCATCGGTTGCTGCTTTTAGTTTTCCGGATATGGGTTCGCTGACCGGCCTCGGGCTGGGCCTCTGTATAGTCGGCGCTGCGGCGGCAGGTAGCGGCCTGGTGACGGCGAACGGGACGGTCGTCGAGGGCTCCACTGAGTGGCGGCGAGGTAGTCGGCGATATCGCGAGGTCGTTCGCCAATCTGTGGTCGCGGCGCGTTAACGGCGAACCCTCGCAGTCCCATCTCCCGGTATGGGCATCGGCTGTAGATTTGACCCGCTTCTCCGCAGTGGTAGCAGAGCGGGCGATGGTCACGAGTGCGCCAAACGTCTGTCTTCCTCGGGTAGCTGCGCTGGGCTCCGGGTGGGCGTGCTGGCGGCGGCGGCGGTGGTCGGAAGAATTGCGGCGTTACAGGGCCCTGGCGCGGTCGTGGAGGGGGACCTCGACGGCGGGCGACGGCGGCGTAGGTCATTGCTTCTGGCTGGGGCTGCGATGATTGTGGTTGCACCTCAGGGACTCCAAGCGATCGCTCAACCTCTTCTTTGACGATTTCAGTGATTGAATTCACTTGGGACTCCGACCTTGGATAGAACTTCTGCAGCTCCTCCCGTACGACCGCTCGGATAGTCTCGCGTAGATCGTTGGTGGCCAGCGATTGAACTCCGGCGTAGTTTGTAGGTTTCGTGCGGAGGTCTAATTGCCGGTTTCGCATCTCGAGTGTCTTCTCGATGCTGGTGGCCTCGCGAAGGAACTCTTCTACGGTCTTCGGTGGGCTTCGTATCATTGCACCGAAATGTTCTTCCTTCACACCCCGCAAGAGAAGGCGGACTTTCTTCTCGTCGGCCATATCGGGGTCGGCGTGGTGGTACAGACGGTTCTTTCTTCCGTGAATATGGCAACGTTCTCGTTAGGTAGCTGCACTCGGGCGTCCAGCATGGCTTCGGCCCTTTCCTTGCGCACGATGCTCGTAAAGGTGCGCAGGAAGCCTCTACGGAACAGGTCCCATGTTGTGAAGATCGACGCCCTGTTCTCAAACCATGTTCTGGCGGCGTCTTCTAAGGCAAAGTATACATGCCGCAGCTTGTCATTGGAGTCCCAGTTGTTGAAGTCGTAATTCGTTCGTAGCTCTCCAGCCAGGATTCCGGGTCTTCAGTCGCTGCTCCATGGAAGGTCGGTGGGTCCCGAGGTTGTTGTATGATAACGGGGGACGCTGGGACAGCCATTGGTTTTTTTTTTTTACCACGACCTACTGGAACTCCAGACCGGCACAGATATCCGGCTTCTATGGCAGCAGCGTGCACCGACTTTCGTTCAACCAACGGCCGTAGGTGGCACTTTTATAACCTGTTCGTCTGCTACGCGGTGGGCGGCAGTGCGGCGTTGTAATTAGTATGGCAGTTGTTGTGTTGTGACGAACTGCTTGTCTAGTTGATGATTTTTGCTAACACAGTGACAGTGATGTCACAAGGCTTTGATCGGCCACTTGGCTCCAAACGTTGACTGCCCGAACCTAAAAAATGTCGGAGCGTGTAGTCCGCTGCTCTCTAAAATAGCGTTAAATAGCCGCTCCTATTGCCTTTTTCAAGCAGATTATTGTAAATCACATTGCCTATAGAGTTCGCAAAGTACACAGCAGTTTCATTGTACACGTTGTAAAATTCGCTTCTGCGCTCTTTAGAAACTTGAAACCACCGTAATGTTCGACGACAGAACGATTACCACTCATTTTAACTCTTAAAAGTTGTCCGTGAATGCGTCGAGTTCAAAAAGTGAATTACGCACACAGCTTCACTGCGTACGTATCTTAAGCACCACCGTTATGCTGCCGCCGTACCACGCAGAAAAGCTAGCTTTACAGTTTGAAAAGAGTCCCGTGAGACGATTTAAGGCTTGCAGTGCAGCACGTTTTATAGCACTGGGATCGCTTAATTTTTTGTAAGCTTTCTACTGCGCTAGACATCCAACGACAATAAAAACAAGGTATGCTCACCTTTCCTTGAAACGTAATCGATCAACCTATTGCACATATCGGGCGGAGGACTTATACTCGTGAATACTTTTACTATATACTTTTACAAGGTCAGCTGCTTTCACTACGGCACACAGCAGTAAATCCTAATGTCATCTACGACACTAGGCTATCCGTAAAAAACTAAAAAATAACTAGATTATCCTATTAATCTTTTTAAGACAATTTTTCCAGTCTCTTACGGAGGCTAGGAAAGGGAAATTTATGCCGTCGATCTAGCATTGCAGCCGCCACCTATGCTCGTTGTTTACATTTCTTGCACCGCTCCTCCTCTTGTAGTTTCACTATTCAAACGCAAAGCATTCGCAAATATGTTTTCTTTTGTATATTTGTGAATTTATTCATTTACCGGCAATACAAGAGCTTTGTGCCTGCCGAAATGGCAAGACAAATGCTGAACAGATCCCAGAAGCACACGACAGCGAACAGGTTATAACTAGCGCCACCCTGCTCGTACGTTCTTCCCCTAGCGGCGAAAGAGGCGAACTAGACCAGGCGTGCTGGAGGAGGGAGATCTGTGCAGGTCTGCAGTTCAGTAGGTCGTGGTTTTGACCACGATCTTTGCCGTCTCAGGTAGAAGTCCGTGCTCTGGGGGCAGTCCTTGCGGTCTGCGGCTAGCACGCCTGTCTTGGGCGATGTTGGTTTTGTCCTCGGATTTCGGGCTTCGATCGCGGCTTTGCGAGGGCGTTCGGTACATGAACGCACTAGCACCTCCACCAGATGTCACGTGGTAGTGATGGTTAAGAAGGCAGCAAAATTGTGATTAACGAAACGAGCGTGTTATTGGGAGAACTTGTGCCCTCAAAAACAGGCTACACTCAAAGAACAACGGTAGCGGCGAACACGATCGGTGGTCGTGGAAATATGATGAGCGGGTCAAGCGCGTCGGCTTTTATAGATCAGTCGTCGAATGTTCCAGAGTAATCGCTGGAACCCGCATGCCTTCCACAAAGGTTTACGCCATTCCCGTCGCGCATACATGCAGTCAGATTACACAAGGTTCGGCGACAACAGACAGTGGATGGAACCATCGATAACATTCCAGAAACTTCCTACACATGCAAGTGCGTCCTGCGCTGTGCGAAAACATTTGTTAGGCAGTGAAACGTGTCGCCCGATAAAGACAAGTACACGTATGAATATGAAGGCTTGCCTCGCGAACAAAACCTTTCCCTGCTGGAACTGTGCGCAAAAAGCTTGACTGTATGCAATGCCACTTATCCAATATTCACTATGGAACCGCAGGAGGTCCAGCACGTTGTAATTGTTCTGGAGGTGTACAACATAACGTTGCGCGCAGGAAGTGCGCTGACCGCTGGTGATCAGTCTAAAAAAGATAACGTTATAGTGACGCAAGAAAGCCGCCCTCCCTCCTTCCGCACTTTTTGCTGCTTTAAGTGGCTACAGCTTTCAATAGGTTAGCTACAACTACCTTCAACAGCCATTTATGACTTTAGTCAGTTAAAAATTGGCTTCGACGTACATCTGCGCTATAGAATATTTTTCCAGCGCACTTCCAAAATTACGACTCAGGACGCATGACGCATCCACTCTGAGTGACTCTTATTTACTTCGACGACATGGAATCACCTTTTCTTCACTTAGCCTTGCATGGTCACGACACCCGCCCTCGCTCTGACCTCACAACGTCCGCCCTCCTTTACCTCACGCTCAACAACCTTCTCGAAGGCGATCCTCACCTCACCACGTGGAAATGAGGGCAGATGAGGATGAGGAAGGCCCTATATTCTACCCATATTCTAAAATTCCTCAAACAACTCCTTAATGTAAATAATAAAAGGGGAATGCATAAACTACCGATTAGTATGCGTGGCCAGTCACCGTGAGATGGGTTCTTCCGATTCTTTTTCTCACGGAGTTCATCGGAGATGGCGGCACTATGTGGCAGCGAGTGTTCTTCGGGAAAAGCGAAAGAGAAATCAAGTATCGGTAAACGCCCTATGCATACCTTTTTGCGACAGTGGCAATATGTATTGTCGCTATATTAATTCAAGGCTAACCGCGTTACCATAGGGAGTCATCGTGACATGAGTTCTGCAATATCCTTTTTTTGCGAAATTCATCGGATATCTAAACCACAGAAGTTATGCTCATTATCGTGTTCATGCACCACTTGCATCACATTTCACATCGGAAGACGTGTGACAAACACAGGTGGGCAAATGACTTCATTTTCTGTTTTCCTCCCTCGTCCTCGCGTTGAAACACTTGACCGCCCTTCCCCACCATCACCCTCAGCACAAGAAAGCTTTACCCGCGCTCCCTCAGCCTCACCCGCGCACTAAAACGACTACTATCCTTCTCTTGAATTTTGCATCATCAAGCTTGAAGATGTACAGTGCAACTTATCCGAGTTTTACTATACAACCGCAGGATGTCCAGCAGGCTGTAATGGTTCTGGAGGTGTACGACATAACGTTGTGCGCGGGAGGGGCGCTGACCGCTGGTGATCAGTCGAAAAAACATAACCTTGGAGTGGCGCAAAAGCCGCGTCACTCCTTCCGCACTCTTTGCCGCTTTCAGTGGCTAATGCTTACAATAGGTTTAGCTACAACTGCCATCAACAGCCATTTGTGACTTTGGTCAGTTAAAAATGGGCTTTGACGTACATCAGCGCTTCAATAATTAAGACCCAGCACACATGACGCATCCACTCTCAGTGGTCACCACAACATTCCCCGCTCTGGCATCACAACGTCCGCCTTCCCTTACCTCACGCTCAGCAACCTTCCCGAAAACGATCCTCACCTCACCACGTTAGAGTGAGGGCAGATGAGGATGAGGAAGGCGCTCGTGAGGGTACCCATGTCTGGTAACAAATACAGTTTTTCGAACAGTCCCAAATACGCACTTTGTCGCTGTCGTAAAACATTCAACATCCACAACCAACTTTCATAGGCCTCTCTTGGATTCCCCTTTCTAGAATGTCTTTTTAGAAAGTTTTCGCTATCGGAATACATGATTCTTACCCTCGTTAAAGGCATCAGTTTACTTTATCCTACCCATATCCTAAAGTTTCTCAAACGACTCCTTAAGGTAAATAATAAAAGTGGAATGCATAAGCTGTGGATTAGTATAGGCCAAACATTACGAGTCATGACTTATTTCGGCTTTAACTTACACGACTATCTTTTTTCTGTATTTCATTGCAGTAACGGAATAACATGGATGATGACAATGACAGATCATGCATCTGTGATGACGGTACTTTTATGATGGTGATGGTGACCTATCCTGGACGATCCTTTTGAAGAAATTAGAAGAAATAAATCTTTGGAAGCATAGTTTGTTCATAAATATATTCGTTATCTGGCACGAGGCTACGAAGATATTATTCCGTAAACGGGTTCATTTTTTCGGTATCTGTATATGGAGGCTGTCCTCATTGCAGCCATACCTGTACCGTATATAGACATTTTCATCGAGCCAGGAGGAAAGGCCTGGCAAGCGGCAAGCGGTGAGCCTTTCCTTCTCTCTGGCTTTTGCGAGCCGGCGTTGTCCTGCTTGAATGTGTTGTCATCGCGTGCTTTTGAACAATTTGGCGATGTTTAGCTCGTTCTGCGAAAATATCTGCGTGTTGTCTAGTCAGGACCGCTATTTAGCCTTGAGGTGCAGCAGGGAATATGTACAGTACGCGGAAATTTCTATTGGCGGCGCTAACGTGTGACCTACATCGCATGTCGCGGTATGTGTAGCTACGTAACTGTAGCTATATTGACTGTAACTCTACACGATAAGCATCAGGCTTTGCGGACTGCTGGCGTGAATTTGACAATCTTCCCAGTGTATGATCGCTTGGCGTAGGAACTGAAATGTAAATGTGTTTGTGTACCGCCAATCCAATGCAACTCCGAAACATCTAAGCACCACTTGTTATAGAACATTTGCGCCATCGTTCTCACGCATTTGAAGTCTGCTATGCTGTGACCGCGTTAGTGTCCTATGTGACGATGAGCCAACATAGCCATTGGTAAACCAAAATTGTACATAACGTTTACGCTTCGGTATTGCCAATTGTCCCTTACAAGAAGTAATATCTAAAAGAGATCGCATAAAAAGAATGCGACGGCGTTTTGTGAGAACACAATTTCCACGAGACGGATCAGTCCACCGTATATAGGAAGGGCCAAAAAATACCGAAGAAAAACTGTTTTTACCTTCCCGAGGCATGTGGAGATTGAATCCCGCTTACCTAGAGTGGTCAATTAGCCGATTTGGTCGATGTATAGCGCTAAGAAAAAAATCTCAGGACACCTGAATACTTCTTGTGAGTTGTGAATGCGAAAGCATTAATGCCCAATTGAACACGTCGCAGGGGTCCTTCGAATCAGCTTGGTGCATTTTGATTTCACCTTACTGAGGTGCACTTAGAACGCAGGGGACAGTTTGTGCGAACAAGGAACGCACGCATAACACAGGCTTCCGAGAGCGAGAGCGAGGGCGACGTGGCATCGCGGCGATACCCCTACCCTCAGGCAAAACCCGATGCGCTATCTAAGCAGCAGCTGTTCCCCTTTCACCCGCCGTCAAGGCGCAGCTAGTGAAGTGGCGTTACATCTAATGACAGCGCGAGTTTAGATGTCGTTTCGTTGCTGCAGGTGACAGGCGCCGACTTTTTCGCTCAATGGGCAGTTTGACGCTTTCGCATCAAAAACGGAAGAAAAAAAAAAACACCGGCTAACATTGCAATAAGACCACGCTTAATCATGTCGCCATGTTCTGCCCATGCGCTGTAGAACAAACATCTGCTGCGTGTTCCAGTTAACGTTAGCAAAACCGTTCAACGGAAAAAAATTACACGCAGAATGTGCTGTGGAAATTACGGTGTGTAAATGATGCGAAAGGATTTGCTATTAATCACCTGCTGTTTCTTCGTAGTATGCTAGTGTGTTTGGTGTAATTACGAGAAATCCCGCGAAAGGCTCAAGAAACGGAGAACTGAGACCAGCATGAGACGACGAAGGAGAGGCGAGCAGTAGCAATATTAACTCATGGTATATGATGGTGCCTTTGGATGATGCCGTTGCTTCGTGGAAGATGAGCACTGGCCGATGTGTGCAGTAGCGTACGTGAGGTAAATAAACAGTATCACGTTTAGAAGAGCTCGTACGTAGACGTGGTCGATGACGCTGCCTGCTCTCGATGGGAACCATTATCAACCGTGATCAAGCCTACTCCGGCAGTGGTTGCGTATGGCGCTGCCACGTGATTCCTACCTCAAAAGCGATCTGCGATGGGGACAGGGTGCGCCGAGGGCTGATAGCTTTGTGTGCGCTGTGTTGCCGCCGCTTAGGTCGCGTTGAAGGGAGAGGCAGCACGAAGGTCAATTCGCTCACTGCTGTGGTCCCTGTCTTAAAAGCGATCGTCTTAGGGGACGGACGGACGGAGACACAAACGAGTGTTCTCATTGGATAGCATAAAAATGCTTACGCATTTAAAAACGGTTAAAAAACACGGTGGAAGATACAAATATAAGACACCGTAGATCGTGAAATTGTACTTTGCACCGTGTTTTCTAATCTTTTTTTTTTTAAGACGACCACATTACTTGGCTCATTGTGCGACCTCGCCGGCATCAGAAAGCCGTGGCAGAAAAACGGCACAAAATTACGTCATTTTCATCTAGCTAATCTTTTTTTATATGGGGGATGCCCAATCGAATGCTGCTGAGTGGTCTTTCGACTTTTGCACTGCTAGAAATATTTCTGACTTTTGCTGTGGGGTAAGTTATGGAGCTTCGCGATTAAACTGGTTCGGGTGATTTTTGTTGCACAGTTTCTGCGTTAGCATGTTTGGTGTAGACCAGAATTCATACGGACGATATTGCTGAGATATCATGGACGCCGCATGTCACCGATGCCCTGTGCGACAAGATAACCGAAGAAGCAGCAGTGGCCACGAAGTGAGTATCGATGCGACACCTCGCGGCGTCGCATCGGTATATCTGCTGCTTCAAAGTGCATTGGTGAAGTGGAGTCGCTTCGATGCCTTCTCCCATCACGCAACGTCTGGCGCGCTAGCAAGGCAGCAGGTGTTCCGTTTCACCCGCTCTGCTCCGTCGAGGCCCAAGCCAGCAAGCGCAAGCGAGCGTGACGTGGCGGCGCAGCGAATGAGAATTTAAGTGCCGTTTCGCTGATACAGACGCCACAGGCTTTTTCGCTCAATAGTCGATTTCACGCTTTCGCATAAGAAAGTGACCACGGTGAGTATTCGATCCTCTGCACCATTGCCACTTCTAGCGCTTCGTAGCCGATCGCGCTTACAACAGCGCCACCGTTGCATTGCGCCACCGTTGAAACAGGCAAAAGTGATGAAAATCTTCGCGCCTGTTCGTGTGGCTGGGCTCTGCCTGGCAGGCGATAGCATAGAAGGAACAGCGAGCGGCAGCAGAGCGAGCCAGCGCCTTCTAGATATCAGGCCTTTGTGCTCTGCTTCATGTCATCATGTTTCCATTGCCAATTCGCAATGGCAAGCCCGTCGCGCCGGCATTAAGCCCGACGTGACGGGCTTAAGGTGCGTGCACAGTTTTTCTCTTTCTTTATTGAAGAGCTTGGCTTATGTTAGAGCTGCAACACTGTATATAATCCAGCAGCTACCACTTCTTCGGACACTCGCGCAGTCCACAGCGGGCAGCACAAGTGTGCTTTACGCTGTACGGTGTTCTGTTATTGCTCTCCAAAACTATTTTATTCTTTGGCGAGAACCGAGTCTAACAAACGAAGTAGTGAAGTAATGCATCTACAGAAAACAATTTCAACGTTTGTCAAAGTAAGCAGCAACCGGCAGAACTTATTCTGTAGCAGAACAGTTCCCAGGCTGTAGTGATCACCGCTAGATTTAATATATTCATTCACAAAGTGTGCGATGAAATACATGTGTGTTACAATCAGTTTTGTCCCTAATTGCCTAAAACTGCAGCTCCGTAAAGAAGTAAGTGGAACAACAGTTCCTTTTTGCCGCAAGTTTCACGGGGCATGTCTGGGAACCCGTGTGATCCTGAAAATTCGTTCGAACAGGATATGCCTTGGTAACCTCACCCAGTGCGATTCGTAAATTGCAAAATGTGCCATGAAGCAATTAATCGAACAGTTAATTAGTGAGCTTTCGTTATTTAATCGATTATACATTTTTATTCTCGTGCGAGTAATGGCCCTCTCTTCGAGTAATCCAGATCTAAGACCAATATAACGCTGTATGCCATGGACGTACGATTCTTAAAAATTCTGTATTTAAAGAAAGGATGTGATGCCTTCTATGCTACGCGAACAAAACATCGAGGCATTCTATGCTAAGCCGATGAAAGCAATTATATGTGTTTAGGAGAAACTGTCGTATGTTTTGTATTCATATTTGAATTGCTTTTCGTGACTTAATGAATGCTTGAACAACTTTATTTCCAGCGTATGTGCCAACACTAGACTTTAGAACGCATACGAAAACAAAAACGTCTGTTATTTGTTACGCTCTGTTTCTTGCGTGACCTCATTTTTTCCTTCCCACGTTTAAACAAAGCCCGTGAAATTAAGAAAAAAAACAAATTATGCGAGTTCCACGCACCGTGGGAGCTCTCGTGATGCTGGCAGCTTGTAGTGATCCTGTATAGGCTTTGGCGCTCATGTTACATCAGTGAAGATACTGTGTTACGTTGTGTAAATATCACGTTTGCGTGTGTAGACGCGATGTTGATGTCACGCATATATGTCGTTGCTTGTGTGGGAACCGTACAAGATAATGAAGTTAGTCGACTTTCTAATTTCTTAGGCGAAGCGAATGATAGCCACGACTTCACATTCGAACATATGCACTACCGCGACAGGGTTCCATCACGCTCTCGATACCGAGACGCTGCTGGTGTCGCGGCGCAGGTAGAATTGCAACTACAGCGTGTGTGTTTACTGAGAAGTCTGATACGGTTTGCGCCTATTGCTTCAGTGTGAAGTGAGGGCTGCTGTCAAAGCTAGAAATATGCGATCCCTGGGCAGATGAAGTTTGCAGGCACCGATCAGCTCTAGGTTGAGTCACAGTGGGAGCTGAGTAAAACGGCGTGGCATGCGACACCTGCCAGTCTGCAGTCTCTCCTTCAAAACACACACGACTACCCCTTTGAATCTAATTGGGGCTTAATGCGTGGTGCCCCTGTCATCAGTACCAGCTGTATGTAGCGAGAAATACACACATCTCTCTTACCAAATCTTTGAGTGCTCCCTTCTTGCTCCGTACTTTCACGAATATTCATGTATAATGAAGATGTGTTTCCGTCATTTTCTGTCTCTCTCTCCCTTTGGAAATACTCAGTGCTTTTGCGAGTGCTTATAGTGTAGATAACATGCTGTGGTGGCTCTGTGCCTATGGCGTTCTGCAGCTATGCAGGAAGTCTAAGTGCGATTCGCGGCCACTGCGGCCGGATTTCATCGAGTTCTAAATGCATAATCGTCCACGTACTTTGGTTTAGCTGAACGCTTTAGAATCCCAGCCTCTGGAAAAAGTTGCCTTTGCTCTAGCAGGTACGTTAACCTGTGCTCGAGAAAACCTTGTTATTGCAGTAGTCCCTCAATTTCAAGCGATCTTAGGATGAATCTTTTCGGTTTCGTCTTATCCCAGGCATCCGCGAGAAATAAGTATATACCAGCTTTAAAAGCCTGCAAATAGGAGTCTGAACGGTGCTGACTGCAAAGAGCGGACACCGTGCGCTCTGCGATAAACGGCACTAACCGCCGCACTAAGACCGTAAAAACGGTCGAGACACTCAGGTCCACAGGGTTCAAGCTCGTAACGTCAGACAAGCAGGGAGGACGTGCTGTCCTGTCAGTGGAGTCCTACCTGAAAAAACGGGAAAGGCTGTGCAGGACAACTTTTACGTCGTCCGAACAGCATCGAACACCAGGAAGAAATAGGAAGCTATAAGGCTTTGCGAAGATACAGGTTGTCCGGTGTAACTTCCATGGGGAAGAACAGCCAAGGCCTTGTGTTAACGCGGTTCTAAGACACACAAGGAAGACTGCATGTTCCCAGTGATTACCTCCAAGAAAGGTAAATGGCAACGTTCCTCTGGGGAGCACCTCCAGAAGTGTCTCGGAATCCTAGTGTTGGATGACCCCTTTCTCATCAGACGACTTATATTTTTCGTTAGCCCTCAGGCAGGTCATGCAAACCGTAAGGGAGAGCATTTGCGTCAATGTAAGCTTACATTTACACCAATTAAGTTAGCTTACAAAGCTTACATTACATTGAAACAACGTAAGCTTACTTGTCTTACGTGCTTTTTTGCCACTTGAGGCCTCTCGGTCACCTGGCAATACAATAAAGGTATCTGTAGTCATTTTATAGTACCGTACACATGAACACCGCCCGTAAAGCGGTATCAAAATGCCAAAACCATCGAGCGAGCAGCGCAGCGAGCCCCACCAGCCGCTACCGTAGCGGCCATATTGCTCACTACGTAATGATGATAATGTTGGTTTTGATTTCGCCAGCGCCATCTCTCGGTCGCATACTTTAGTTCACAACGCCACCGCTATTCTTATTTCCGTTGCACAGTGGAAGGTACAGTTTCCCTTCTCTAATTTTATACAGGTGTTCAGTGAGAACACGTGATCAGCTTTGGAGAATAAGGCGAGAGCAAAGCTCGCGCCGCGCGCGAGAGATGGCAGCGGGAGTGCCCGCACCTAGAGCAGCCCGCGGCACCTTGGTTACGGCGAGGCTGACGGCGACGCGAAACGCGGGAACGGGCTCCAAAGAGCTGCGCTGTAAAATATATTATGTCACAGGCAATTAAACCCTGAGAGAAATAATTGTCTGGGGCAAAGCATTGCGTGCACAATTGTGCGCGCCAAGATAATGGTTCAAATGCATAAACACGTATGAAAAAGTTTCAGATGTTGTTGCATACATCTTGAAATAGTTCTCATTGTACTTGTGTTACGAGTTTAAAGAATAAATGGTAAATGTTTTATGAAAGCAAGTTTGAAGGTGCACAGCTGCGTGTTTATTGCCTGTACGTCGTCATGTATAGTGAGTTCTCTTCTTTCATTGGTTTTCACAATGTTTTAAATGAGACATTAAATCAGGAAGATCACCGCCCAAGCACTCCGTACAGATGGTCAACCATCGAAACTGAAACGTGCGGCCCCTGTGTTTATCACTGGGTTAATCCCGACGTTTCCTTAAACGACGGCTTGGTAGGCTCCGGATCCTCGGTACGCAGTTGCTGCTTGCGCTCGGCAGCACGAGCCTGTTCTCATGCTCGGGATGCAGCATCGGCATGGCGTAGACGAGCTCGTTCCCGGTTCAGCTCTGGGCGTTTCTGATCAAAATTTACCTGCTCCTCAGAAGAACGTTTGACGTGTGGCCTACCCACTTCGGAGCCGGAGAGAAACTGCTGCGCGCGCGCTTGACTGCGATGGTGACCAACGACGTCACTACTGGCGGAGCTAATTGGGCGCCTCTCTCTATTTTTTGACGAGCACGCGCATAGGGTTGCGCATGAGGAGTTTTCAGCGTACAGGCGACAGACGGACAGACGGACGAATCAGCTAGCCATATAAAGTTTCGCCGAAAAAGCCGACGCACTTAACTCACACGCAAATCAGATTTCGAGAATCGCGGACTGCGTTCGCTGCTATCGTTGTGCTTCGAGTGTCACTTGCTTTTTCTGGGCACAAGGTTGCCAAATAAAGAGTTAGTTTCGTCACTCACAGTTCTTGCTAGTATGTGTTCACTGTCACTACAACGTGACAATATAAATGTTTCTAGTCATGCCTTCTTCAGTACTTAAATGCAAAGCATTTCTTTGCCTAGTCCGAGCCAAGGTAAACGCGAGGCCTTCCGAGGTCACAAATTTTGTCGCCGATGCTCGCGCGCCGGCTCGCTGGCTGTTGTAGACTTCCCAACCTAAGCTAGGCGGCGCTTCGATGGCGATCACTTATTTGCATCCGCTTTGAAACGGTGCAGTGAGAAACAGTCACCTAGCATGCTACGGACGCTGCTGAGCACTGTCGCTCGCGGAGTCAAATGAAAAAGTGGCCAGGCAGCGCGGTCACGTTTAGGCGTGTTGCGTAAGGGGAGTATGGCCTGCGCGATTGAGCATCCCGTCAAGCATTCCGATCGAGCAAGCCTGGCGATAGGCGCCACAACAGCGTCGAAAACACGAGCCGCCGCCAACCGCCTTTGAAATACTACATATTTCTCGGCATGTAATGTAAACAGGAGAGCAGGTAAGCGTGCACCACTGCTGTTGTTCACAGAGTCCAGGAACTCGCAACTTCTTCCCTTTTGCATGTCAATTTGTTTAACGTTTTCGCATGCGAATTTTTCATCAGTGCCGCGCAGACAGTCGAGGGCACTTTCGCATGTAAGCAGGGTCCATTAATAAAGGGGACAGTGGGCCTCGTAGCCTCCGCTGGGTGCCACCGCTGGGGGTCAGCAGAAGCGGTAGCTTCGCGCCGGTGCAGCGAGGGGCGTGATGTGATGCGATATCACTGCAACATGTTAAAAACGAAAACGAAGAAAGCTGCGAATGATTCGTCAAAGAATTTTAAAAAATGCGACAGAACCCGTCTATTGCGGCACAACGTATTGCCACCGTCGAAACGAGTTATGCACATGCCTTCATCCGCTAGGAGCTCTAGCGGCGTCCGCGGCAGCCGCCATAACTTAGGTCGCGAATTCGCGCTGCCTACGCGAGCAGGCCTCTGTCGCCAAACAGTTGCCAATACGCACGAACCATCCGACTAGCCAAGGTGTCTTTCTGACTCGGCTTATCGAGCTGTACGTGGTACGTCAATGATGCGCTTAAGCGTGTGCGCGAGTTGGTTTAATGAACCAGCAAAATGACCCTTTGAAAACAATGTGTGCTTGTGCGACTGTGTCGACCCGCTCAGCATCAAAGATGACGCGCTTCGGCGCGGTGTTGGACTGCCTCGCGTATATCTCGCCGACATCAACGCTTACCTTGTGAATGTAACAAGCTTCACGACCCGCGAGCAACTGAAAACCGGCAAGTCGATGGAAGGGCACAGTTATCTGACGAGCGGCTGGGTGCAGTAACACCGCGTCAATAAGCTCGCAGACAGCATGGTCCTTGCTGGAAAGGTAAGCAGATTTTTTTTTTTCGTTTTATTTCGATGGTGCTTGTCGGGCAGCAAACCGTGCGAACCCCGTGTGGATTGTGCCACAACACTTTTCGAATGTCTCGGCTATCGGAAGAAGGGTCCATTTGCTCGGGCTCGGGCATTGTACGAGTACGTAGACAAACGCACGGCGCCGTGTATGCGTTTAGCAGAGCAACGCTGCTGTTTAGCGCTACTATCAGAGATGCTCGTTCTTTTCGCGACAGATAAGTGTGTCCCATTTTGAACTTCCCATCAAAGTAGCGTGATCGCCTTTATTGCGCACTTTACGGCTTGTTGTTTACTTCCGTCGTGTAGGGTGGCATTAGCGTTGCTGCACAAAAAAAAAAAAAACCTCGAGAACTAAACACTGATTCCACACCCTTAATAACTTCTATGTTGCGGCAATTCTGCTGGTCTTGCCAAAACAATTTTCTCGCCTTCCCAGGTTCGTCATTCACAATCATTCAATGAAGAGCCGCTCACACCATGGCTTCTCGTAAAAGGCGAGGTGCTGGCTGCACACTCCACCTATAAAGCAGGCCTTGGAGAGGCAAGCTCGCATATATCTGCTGTGCCCTTTTACATTGAGGCTGTAGTGAAGAAGTGAGATAACCAGGTATCGAGAAGAACCCAACCTGGGTAACAGTGCTATCGCCGGGATTCGTTCTTGTGTGATTGCTGCAGCCAAACACATGACAGTTCAACATGACACCGAAACTCACTTGACGCACCGCCACGGTGCGTGTAGTTTGTCTGCGTACGGAAACACTGTACATAGGCCTGTTCAATAAAGAAATACCAACAGCACTGTGCTCGAAACACTGAAACGTCCGTGCTTATATATGAACGACTAGTTGAGTTCGCAACGCGAACGGCGGGTCCAAAGATGGGCATCAAATACAGACAAGATATATAGACAAGACAAAGATATAGATCAGATATAGACGGACATATGACCGTCTGCACTTACTTTCCGAGGCTATGCTTGTGTCTATATAGACACAAGCATAGCCTCGGAAAGTGCGTGAATTACCCTAAAAATGCTAATGCGCAAAAAAAGCATCAAGAAACTAGAGTGTAAAAGCAGCCGCACAAGTACCGAGACGATTTCATCATCGTGTCGTGCGACACCACTGTGACGTCCCTGAAATGTCCAAACCCATGATGAATGTATAAGCCTCTCACCCATGCACTTTGGAACGCTGTCGACGTTTATCGGGATTGGGTGTTTCTACACCGACACTTTCAACCACGATTTTGCACGCTGAGGATCCAGTAGATCGCGATCTTCGATATTACTTAGGAACATTGCTACTGACACAGGACAAAGAAGAATGGGTACACACATTTGAACGTAATATGGAAAACCACTAACTTGACGAATCTGCCGTTCTACAGGTCGCGGCCATAGGCTGTTGTCTGCACGGTAATGCTGAGTCATCACAGCCAGGTCGATCATTATTGGTAGACCGTGCTACAGCTACCATTCTTGATCACGATCGAAAAATTTGGTCCATATTAGAATTGATCGCGATCAAAATTGCTTGTGTTGCACCGGTATTAAAGAACGACCCAGAGCCAAAGCGATTCAAACCACCACTGCCCACCTCTCGCCACCCATGTCACGGAATCAAGCTGCCACACAGTACGGTCTGCATTATTTTGACCAATGGGCCACTTGCGCTAAAGCACTCAACTGCTGGCAACTTGCTACAGCAGAAGTGTTTCCTATCAAGCGTGCGCTGTCATACAAGCACGAGAGAGCACAATGTGCGTCGCACGCGCCAACCAGCGTCGGTCAAGACACTTTGAAGTAGAGCTGCAGCGATATTCTCGATGTCACGGAGAACTACCATATATGAGCTACGAGGCGAGAAACGTGCTGCCAGGAATAATACGAAGCATTAAGTAAAGCGGCAAACTTTCGCATTCCGACTTACTTGATTCAGCAGATGGCAATTATCCATACTTTACTGCGTTCCTTTTCATGCCATTTGTCCAGCAAACTGTTGAGTTTGGCAAGCGGCTGCAGTCCCCGGGTGCTTCCATCACTGTTGCGACAGTTTACCATGCAACAGTGCCGTGCTCCTTGGCTAGCCAACCACCGAACCATCGCGAGGCTAGGAGCAATTTTACAAAGATCGTGGGTATCGCGAGCGCCCCACGGTGCTGGCGACCTGATACATGCCGACTCCTCTGTCCGCTAGGAGAATGTGTCCGCAAAGAAGGTTGGGAACCCCATTGGTATGGTCTAGAGTCTACTAGCTTCACGCCTCCTCTCCTTGATCCACTCGCCGGTGGGGGTGTGCGCAACACGGTTCAATTGCGCTAGCTGCGCTATGTTGCGCGCAGACCTCTACTTGCAGATACAACAATTAGGCCCTCGACAGTGTCAAGCGGAATTGGAGCGAAAGAGTGCAAAGGCTTGCAGTGAGGCGTACTTTCAAAAGCACTTTGCCGATGACAAATCTGTTGCCGTGTGTAGCATTTGCGACAAATTTTGGTTCAGATCATACGTCGCCAGGCTGTCGTGACCTGCGCACGTGGGGTCCTCGAGCGAGTGTTTCCCCGGGAGGACGTTCGTTCGGGCTTTGCGTCACGTGCAGGGAAGAAGGTCATCCGAGGTCATCCTTGATTGTTGTTTGCAGCCTGAGTAGTACTAAGGGCCGCTTTTCCGTCCACTTCTCCTTTCCCCAGTGAGGAGCAGTAGGCTAGAGACACGCTCTCCAGGTCAACCTCTAATGCATTGTCTTCATTAAAATATACTCCTACTCCTCCTTTCCACCCAGTGCTGTTTGTCGAGTGTGGCGGTCAATGACGCTTCCAATTGTCGGTGGATACACTCAACTACACCGTTGCTTTGTGGGTGGTAAGACGTGGTGGAATGAAGGCACGTGCAGAGCAGTCTCGCCAGGACAGAACAAAGCGAGCTTCGGAATTGCCGGTCTCGGTCAGTAGCTACGCGCAAAGGACAACCGTACCGTGACACCCACGTAGCAACAAAAGCTTCCTTAACTGTTTCGGTCGTGATGTCTTGTAGAGTGTCGCCTCAGGCCACCTTGAGTATCGGTCGACACACGTGAGGACATACCTGCAACTTTCACAGGTCGGAAGAAGCCGCACCAAGTCTAAATTCCCGCTACCGAAAAAGCTCTCTGGTGGTCGAAACGGCTGCACCGCTGAACGCGTGTGCCAGGTCATTTTCCTGGCTTGACAGGCTTCGAAGCTTCTTGCCCAGCTTCGGACGTCTTGGTTGATTCCTGGCCAGACGAAGTGGTGTGTGATAAACCTCTGGGTCGCATGATGCTGGGATGACTCATCCCGTGCAGTGAATCGAATAGCGGCGGCCGAAAGTGATGGGGCACGAACATCTAAGGAGTTGCCTGCGATGTGCCGCACGTGACTAATTTTGTTGAGTAGGCAAGTGCCACCTAAGCAAGCTGGAGCGATGGGTCTCTTTGCCTCACTTGGTGCCGCTCGGGGTAGTTTTTGTGGGCTGAGGCTAGACGCGTCTACCATAAGTCGAGTTGGCGCTTCGGGCAACGGATGAAACTGCAATACTACTGTCGCCAACCGCGTTTTGGCGTCATGGAAGGATTGCTCGTGCTCCGAGGACCAGTGGAAGGTAAACGTTTGTTTGGAGTCGCGAAGCAGCAGGTCAGTAAGCGGTTATAGAACTCGCGCATAAGATGGTATGAAGCGCCTGTGAAAATTTATGAGCCCCAGAAACAAGCGCGACTTTCGGATGGAGGTTGGAGGGGGGAAGTCCTCGATTGCCCGCACCCGTGATTCCAGTGGCTTGATGCGTCGGAGTGAAATGCGATGGCCGAGAACATCCAGGGCTTCAACTCCGTAAGTGCATTTCTGGGGCTTTAGAACCAGGCCATGGTCACCCAGTTGCTCAAATAGAAGGCGAAGGTGCTCTTTGTGCTTTTCGTCTGTGCGACTTGCAACGAGAGTGTCGTCAACGTAGACGAAAATGAACGGGAGCCGGCGCGTAACCTCGTCTATGAATCTTTGAAAAGTTCGCGCCGCATTCTTCAAACCGTAAGGCATACGGACGACCTCAAATAGGCCAAATGGAGTGGTGATTTCTGTCTTTGCAGTGCCATTGGATTCGACAGGAATTTGGTGGTACGCGCTCATTAAATTGATCTTGCTGTATATTTTAATTCCTGTGAGACGAGCGCCAAAGTCACTTATGGGGGAAGGGGATATTGAGCCGGAATACTGACGTCATTCTAAGCTCGGTAATCATCTTAAGTCCGCCAGTCGCCACTGTACTGCTTTGGAACCACATGGAGAGGTGAAGACCAATTGCTGGAGGAAGGACGAACTACGCCGAGCTGAAGCATGTGTTCGACCTCACGGCGGGTGACTTCCAACCTCCATCTAGTGAGCTTTCGTGGCTAGGTGGCGACAGGTGGGCCGGTGGTGGTGATATGGTGCGTACCCTCGTGTTTCACGGGCAGCGCATCTTTTCGGAGCTTCCTGAGTTGCGGGTACTGAGTAAGTGCCTTGTCATACGTTGAAGCTGGCTGAAACGTACGGATGCCAGATGAGGTGACGTTGGACTGCAGGCCAAGTATACCGAGGGATGTGACGTTATCCTTTAGGTGCCGGTTGCGAACACTCACATGTAGGTTGATGTGGCTAAGGAAGCCCGTTCCCGGTATGGAAAAGCTGACGTCGGCGATCACACACACCCATCTGCGTAAGCGCCGGAGCCCGATGTCTATCGCTATTGACCGGCGCCCATAGGACGCGATGGCCGTGTTGTTCAATGTACGGAGCGTGGGTTTGGACTTTGCCGCATTGGTGATCTGCCGCCTGGTGGGAACGATAGCTTGGTTCCGGCGTCGACGAGGAGTCGGTGATGCGGTCAACTACGAAGAATAGGCGGCTTGCACGAGGGCCGATGTCGCATGCCGCCGTTAGCGACTGGCCGGTGCATTTCCCGACCATGGACAGGGCTGGGTGCAGCGACTTGCTTGTTTGCGAAAGCGACGGTGGTACCAGCACAACTGCCGCGGCGAGTCTCTAGGTCCTCTGCGAGACTATGAAGCCGAATGGCTGCGCCGGAGATGGTAGCCAGTGCTCCCACCAGTCATCAGCTTCTCCAGTGCACTGGTGAGGCTGTGGACTGTTTCCGCGAGGTGCGAGAGTCGGTCTCGTGGTTCTGAGACTCCCGCAGCGGTGATGATTAGATGTGATGAAGACGAGCAGTCGCATACGCGATCAGCGAGTGCAGCTAGCCGATCGAGACTCGTCGGAACCCGCCAGTACCATGCGTGCGGACTGTGGGAAGCATTGCAACAACACCTCGCGCAAAATTTAAAGCTGGCCATCGTTTGCGGAGTGTTCCCCCAGTAAATGGCGCAACCGGCGCATCAGTTGTGACAGTCGTTAGTCACCAAGCTCTGAGGATGATGCTGTTGGAGCCTAATCTGTTGCGATGTCTCGAGGCGCTGCAGGACCGTGCGTTTCAGGCTGTCGTATGTGGTGGCCGAAGGCGTACCCACTAGCAAGTAGTCTATGGCATCGGCGATGTCGGAGGGCAGCGCGGTGACGACGTGCGGGTACTTTGCTCTCTGTGGCGCGATGAGCCGCTGTATAAAATGGGTCTCTACTAGCATAAACCAAACTCGTAAATTCTTGGGCCAAAAGCTGGGAAGCTGAAGCTCGGTGGCAAATGACAGAAGACGTAATCGTGGCATCGTCTCTGTCACCAGGAGTAGGAGCAGGTCGTCCATGGTTAGCGTTGGAAAAAAAACGATTTGTCCTGGGGGACCATTTGTTGAGAGCTTGGTTTAGCGGAGGTAAAGAATGCACGCTTTGACAGCTTGAGGACAGAGAGTCGACTGACTTTATTCAAAAATTAAAGCAGGTTTGCCCAGTTGCAGGGGCCACGACGCAGTCGGGCAGCCTCTTCTGTTCGAGCAGGGGGCAAACTAGATTTCCGAAGCAGGGGGCAGTGACCCCACAGCGTGGCTGAGGAATTGACGGACCGTCGCTACAGGCTCGTGTCGTGATACCTCTGTAGTCATTCCATCGCTGTCATTCCAACTTTGTCATGCTACACGCGTCATGCCGTCGCCATCTCGCCATCGTCGTAACACAGGTATTGTGATACATTCATCGTCACGCCGTTCTTATTGTACACTATTCGCCATTCCATTGTCATCATGCCGTTGTCATGCCATCGTGGTTACTACATCATCGTCATACCGTCGTCATGCATTCGCTGTCATACAATCGCCAGGATGCCGTCGCGGTTGTTCCGTTGTCATCATTGTAACTTCCACATCCGACCCTCGTCATGTCGTCATCGTCACAATGTCGTTTTGCCGTTGTCAGCACATCAGTATCGTCATGCCATCATCGTCATACCACCTCTGTCGGTCCATCGACGTCATTCCTTGTTAGTCATTTTATCGTAATCATGCTGTCGTCATTCATTTGTGATTATGCCGCCGTTGTCATGCCATCGTCGTCATTGTATCGTCGCCACGTAGACGCTGCTATGTATTCGTTGTCATACGGTCTTATCATCTGTTTGTGTTCCTTTTTCTGGCCCTTGTCTTTTCACTGAACTTTTCGTAACCATGAATCCAACATTCCAACTTGTCCAACTGGCAGTGTTTATTGATCGTTATTTCATTGACCTGATGTAGTCGCGGCCACGTTGTCGTCACTATATCATCGTCACATTTTCAATTGGTATTGACGACACTGAAATTGTTATTGAAATTATTATTGTTATTGAAAATTGTCGCCATGCCTTCGTTGTTATACGACTTCGTCGTTCGATAAATATCATTCCTTCGTGATTCCATTGTCAGTGCGCGGGTTGGCATCGTCATTCCTTCATGCTCTTAGGGTACATTAGCATGAAGTTCAGCCGCAACTTTTTATATTTTTTTATTATATTGCCGTTCACAGGGTGGTGGTTTAATTATTTCTTTAATGCAAAATGTGTCATATAAAGCAAGCACTTATTCACAAATCGTATGTTCTGACTGCGAAATTCTGGCATACGATTTTGGTTTCCGAGGTAATAGTCACTTTTCCAACAAATTATTTCCCCACCGGTGAGAAAAGTATATAACGACCCATTGAAGTGTCTACACGCTGACCATCCTTTGTGTTTGTGCGCAGACAAACGTATTGATAAATCTTTTCTATAATAGAGGCGTTCGGTGTTTTGCCTTGTGCGCAAGTGAATCGCTCAACTTTTGGCATGCTGTTTAAACTGTGGCCCATTGCGCCATCACAATATGCTAACGTTGTATGGTCTTGTGTGTCACTTAATTATATCGAGGGAAAACACGAGGAAGGCGGGAGATGTGAATTCAAGACGATGAAGAAAAGGAGAACAAGGTGACAGCAGGAGCCAACGTTTTGACAAGTGCACTTGTCCACTTTTCCACTTGTCGAAACGCTGGCTCCTGCTTTCACCTTGTTCTCGCTTTGCTCATCGACCTAATTATATCAGTGTTTTACTGTGTGCATATACAAACTATGTGCGAACTACTGCTGGAGAGAGTATGTTCCAGCCTTTGAACACTACACGCAAACCCTTGTCCCGTGGTCTTTTAATATTTGGCAGAGCAGTAGCCATGCAGCATGTTTTTATCGGAAATCAAAATTTTCTGTCTTTGGGGTTTTTCATTGTGCAGGGCTTACAAATTCTTACGGTAGCGGTTGTAGTGTCTTTCACGGTTGGGTTGCCGCTTCTTGTGCGGCGTTATTTGTGTGCCCTTATCGTTTGCGTCTTGTTTGTCTGTTTTGATTTCTGTTTTTCCGTGGAGACTCGCTCTTCGGCACGCAAGCCAATCTCGAAAGCCCATGAACAGCAACCCGAAGTGTGGCGGGAGCTGAAGCCGGTGAAGCCAGTGGCGACCGGCTTCAGGATGCTTAAGCCCAGGATGCTTCGCATCCTGGGCTTAACCTTAGCTAAGCCACAGCCATTTTTTTTATCTTAAAATTGCTTCTTGCATCCTGTCTTCAAATTTTTTTTTTTTATGCGAGAGCATTACTTGGCTCATTGTGTGATTCCGCTGTCATTCGAAATCCGTGGCAGAGAAACGGCACACAAATAACGTCGTCTTTATTCAACTAAAAAAAATGGCTGTGGCTTAGCTAAGGTTAAGCCCAGGATGCGAAGCATACTCGCCTTTATTTTAGTTGTTGAACCACTGTTTAGCCTGGTGAACTGCTGTTGCTTGGCTGTATTTGGTTCGGCTAGTAGAAGAAACAACTCATGCGTTACTCTGCTTCGCCTTCAAGAGTGGAACGCGACAGCGTTCACGTCGACCCGCCAAGGGGTGTAAGACAATGGGCTACGGCGCAGCGACTACGCGCCCCGCATTGGACGCGGTGAGCGTCGAGCAACGCAGCGTTCGGCGCGGCAACGAAATGTGCGCCTGAGCAAGCGACGCACGCCTGAGCCTTAGAAACAGCTCGTTTCTAAGGCAACACCGCATTCACTAGAGGCGCTTTTGTACCGCTTCGAAGCATCGTACTCGTGGCTCAGTGGTAGCGTCTCCGTCTCACACTCCGGAGACCCTGGTTCGATTCCCACCCAGCCCATCTTGCGAGAGTTGAGCCATATGGTTGAGCCAAAGCCACCTAGAAAAAGCGCAGCTGCTTATATACCGCTGCGACGCCGCGAGCGACGGCCCGAGTTGGAGCCCCGTTTCTCCTCTGTCGTGACGTCACGGTGTCACGTGGTATTGAAGGCGACACCGCCGCGCCTGAGGAGCTGGGTTGAGCTCTAGTAATATGCTTCGCATAAAAAGTCAGGGGACTCCTAAGCACTTCTTATGTGTTGTGAATGCAAAAGAATTAATGTCCAACCGAACCCCGCTGAGTGGTCCATCAAGTTTTGCACTGCGATTAATGTTGTTGAGCTTTGCTGCGAGGTACCCTACCGAGTTTCGGGATAAAATTGGTGCAGGTTACTTCTCAAGGAGGCCGCATTCCACCGACGTCGCGCGCAACAAGAGACCGACGAAACAGCAGCAGCCGCCAACGGGGCATCGGCGCGATGCCTCGCGGCGTGGCGTCGCCGTATCTGCTCCGTCGACGTGCGCTGGTGACGTGGCGTTGCGGCGGTGCTTTCACCCCTCAGGCAACATTTGACGCGATAGTGCGGCAGCAGGTGTTCCGTTTCGCCCGCTCTGCTACATCGAGGCCCAAGTCAGCAAGCGCGAGCCAGCGGCACTACCAATGGGTATTTAGGTGCCCTTTCGATGCTACAAACACCGCCTGTGTTTTCTCTGAATAGACCATTTGACGCGTTCGAATCAAAAGCTGGAGACGGTGAGAATTTTATCTTCGGCCCCACCCCTCCTGCTGCCGCTTCGGAGCCGAGCGCGCTAACCACTGCGCCATCGTTTTTTATTATACTTTCTTACATGGATTTTATTACGAATACAATACGTAATAGCCACCAAACAGCCATAGTCACATCCACAAGCACAAATTAAACACTTCATACTGCAATTATTACAGTAAACAGTTCTATAAAAGGAAGGCAAAGGGATACACTGCATCAACAATGGATGCCAGTCGGCTTGGAAGTCTCGTTGACCATAAAAGTCTTTCAGTTTAAAATTATCTGAATGAAATTTGACTGCGCAGATAACGTGGTTAAGCATCCCGATCTAAAATGCCACTTTTCCATAAACTGTGCAAAGTCATAAGTAGCAGCATGTCAAAAGTCACATCTTCACATTTAGGTGTCATAATATATCGTATGGTATGAAGATTTACATCAAGATTCTTTTTAGAAGTCTTTTGGAGAATGTCCCAAAACAAGATGGCGTCCTTGCTGTCAAGAAACAGTGCTCTATTGTTTCATTTCATTTCATTTCATTTATTCAACCTTAAGGGCCCGAAGGCATTACATAAGGGGGGGGCGTGCGTCAAAGTCGAACAGCTTCATAAGAAAGTTACATAATAAAGTGCACATTGGTTGTAATAGGTACAAAAAAAGAAAAGAAAATTTCAATACAGAAGAAAACGGAACATATACACAGTACCAACAAGGCGATAAATAAATAGATGTGGTATTCATGTGGTTATGTTGGCATTATCAAAATCGTTTAGTTTTTCGCGAAATGTTTTGCGGTCGCTGCACGAAACAATGTCATCCGGGAGTGCGTTTCAATGTGTTACGGCATGGGGGAAGAATGAGCTGCTCATCGCCGTCGTCCGGCACTTTGTCGCCGCCAAGGGGCGAGTATGAAATAAACGGGATGATGTTCTGAACGGGCGTTTTAAGAGGGCGTGTCCTGAATGGGTGAAGTAAAAGAAAGTGTGAAGAAGGCAAAGACGAGAAGTTACGCGCCGTGAAGTAAGAGAAGTTACGCGCCGGTGCATTGCAGAGACGACAGTTAATCGAACGTACAAATATGCCTTTGCCACCTAAACATGCTTTAACGGGCACCGTTTCAGTGTGTACTTTATAGAAGAATGTTTTGTAATGTGGAGAAATATAGGCATTTTACAGACTCGTGGAAGCGCATCATGTCCAGCTAAGCCGATGTATGGCGATCGGAATAACGGATGTTTAAAAGGCATATCAGTTATATGCTTATAAATATTTTTTCGTGAGATAGAGAATAAGTATTCATTTGAGAACTTAATTGCAAGAAAGCGCACTGAGAGGTCCACTTCACGCATGAATCCCTACTATTATGGACGTGAAGCAAAATTTGCCGAAATGACTAAATTTGGTAAAACGTTGACGAGATTAACTTGCAAGAACGCCCGAAGTAATGTGTGAGAACAGCCTTGAAGAAAGAAGAAACGAACCACTAATTGGGATTGGGGGGTGGGGGTCCAACACAAAGGGGAAACAGGCTAATTCCGCCCGCAGTAACTGGTTTGAAAATGTTGTCACGCCTCATTGGCTTATATAAGCTGATGAACAATTAAAGGTTGCAAAGAGTGGGTAAAAGCGCTCAATGTAAATCCTGGAACAATAAAATATTCGCAGCACATATAAGAGTTTTGTTGGCCAGAATAAATTGCACGCTTTAGCTCTGTCGAAGATTGAGAGATTATGCGGAATGAATGTTTGGGCATAGCGCCTTAGGGTTGGTACACGTTCTCTCCAGTAATGTGCATTTGACTTATATGCATCCAATGAAACGCCCAGCTGTTTTGGTGGCGCACAATACCATTCAATACCAGCAAACTGTGTTGGCTTACAGATCCATGAGTCAAGCCACAGCCCCAATCCTTTAGCACAGTGCATTCGTGCACCATTGATGGTGCAAAATTCCTCTCTCTTGGACACTACACTTGTGATACTGGACTTGTACGCATAAAAGAAAGCGAGGTCGTCTGCATATGCCAGCACATTTAACTGTGTTCCCTAAACACTGAAACCAAGGATATTACTAGAGTGAAGTACGTTTAAACACAGTGGTTCTAAGGAAAGGGCAACATGTATTGTCGAGAACAAACAACCTTGCTTCACAGAGGAACGAATGAACACAGGCTTGGACAGGGGACCATTACCGGCCAAATGAGTTGAACAATCCGTATAACACATTTTCACACTCTTAAATATAACCGAGCCGACGTTAGCATGCTCGAGACGAGGAAATAGGAAAGCATGACGCCCCCTATTAAGCGCATTAGCTAGGTGTACTTGGGGCCTTGCTAGTTGGTCATGAGAACTTGAACAGTGTTCCAATACTGTAGGGGCGATGTCTATGTCTCTATTGAGCGGCCTTTCAGACCGCGTTTCTGGTGAGAACCAAGAAGAATCAACATTGCAAATTGTAGTCTGTTTGATAGTACCCTTAAAAAATTTTGTAATCTATATTACATTGTAATAGGTCTGTAGGCTTCAACATATCGCAGTTTCTCTCTGTCGGTGTATTTTAAAATGAACACTGTGTGACTTCTAGCAAATCATTGAGGAAGTATCCAGATCAAAACCACGTCTAAAAAGTATTGAATAACACGCGAGGAAGTAAATGTTCAAAGGCTTTATAAAGCTCGCCTGAAATGCTATCCGGACACGGCGTCCTTGGTATCGGTAATTCGCCAATAGCTACAATATTTTGTTGAGCGAAAAAACCACTAATGACAGCTCACTCTTCTTCAGTTTAAGGGGTCAGAAAAGAACCAAAACGTGCTGCCAGATCATTATTATTTTTTCCAGAAGGCGCATTAAATAATGCCATGTAGTAAGCCTCAAATTCGGAAATTATTTCCTTTTTGTTAGAGACCAAGGACCCGTTGGAATAAATGTCTAATATCAGCCTGCTCGCGCTAGAAATGGCTGCTTCTTCGAATAATCCAGCTCACGGACAAGACTAGTGCTACCTGCCATGGGCAATTTCTGATAATTCTGGAAAACCTAAAAATGATCAGCCCGTATATAAACCACACTTCATACACACACACGTTTCTTTCTTCTTTTTCATTTTTACGCTCCTAATGCTAACCCATTAATATCTGAAACGTACGGAGAGTTGTGACGCTTGAACTTGGTGACGTGGACGATACCACTGGTTGGAGCAACGGACGACGTAGTGTGCCTTTCTAGACTAATTTCGTAGGTGACATCAGTCACTCGACGAAGCACGCAGTGTGGGCTTGTGTAAGAGGAGAGCAGTTTCCCAAAACAACCTGACTATAGTGAGGGGGACCCTTCACTATAGCCATAACACTATAAAGACGGGGTAACAGCCACCGACCCAGAACTTGTGGAATAGTGGACATCGTCTGGTTCTATGGCGCCGCCCAAAAGGATTGGGATTGTGGTCGTGGCTTCGAACCGCGTCTATAGAAAATGTTTTTAAAACGTTGCTGCATTGTTATTTTCCTTGTGTCATTTCTGCAGTACTTGTCATTTTGTACTACGCTTCACCACCACGCCTGACAGTGAGCGCCCCTGCCAAGAGCAACGAAGCGACCCGTTGCGTAGCCCTGGGTAAGGGCTGTGGTGGCCTTAGGTATATCCTGCTTTATCCGCCACAGACCAACGACAAAATTCAGAGCCCTTACACTATGGGAAGATGGAAGACCGGCGAAGCTGTTAAGGGCGCGACACAGAGGCGACCCAGAATATTGAACAAAGGTACGAAGATATTTGTTGTCCTAAACTGTGGTCGTCGTGGCGATATAGGTACGCACATAGATTCGCGTATCACCTCTGTTATTAAATGTGTCCATCGCGTGAGACAATGAATGGCTCATACCCCCCTTAAGCAATGGCTCATACCCCGTAAACGCGGCCTCCCCATTACGACGACAGAAGTGAGTGAGTGAGTGAGTGAGTGAGTGAGTGAGTGAGTGAGTGAGTGAGTGAGTGAGTGAGTGAGTGAGTGAGTGAGTGAGTGAGTGAGTGAGTGAGTGAGTGAGTGAGTGAGTGAGTGAGTGAGTGAGTGAGTGAGTGAGTGAGTGAAAACGTCACTGAGTTCTAGTAATTATGTTTTTCTGCGACTCGGGCGGTATCTTCAGGGTAGTCTTCCTCCTTTTGTCTTCCCCGGAGGTCTTCACTAGCTGCTTCGTCCGTCCTCTATCGCAATGATCGGCTGCCCTCTGTTCAGGGCTCCGCTGGCCTCTGCTGTCTGTCGTGCACACCACACGACGATGTTTTGTCGTTGTCCAGCGACAGCTGCTACGACAGAAGAGAAGTGAAATTCCACGCTGGAATGATCAGCGGCAACGGAGCCAGCTGTGGAAGGCGACGACGTTCGAGCCATTGCTGATGATGATAGTTTTTTGCCCAACGGACCCAGTGCGGAACAAGACGACGACGACGAACGCGCGAGCAGTGGCACTAGCGCGTTGCGTCGTTTGCGCAGAGACTTTTTTAGCAGTTCTTTTTGAAAAAGTTGTACAATACATTTTTTTTTTCAAAGACATCTGTTCGTACTCTTGTGTTTGGGACCTGTTTGGGTCCCACGTGTGACAAGGATAGTTCAAGGGTGCGTTACAGGTCGCCGAGCCCACAGGGGTATGTGCCGTTAAGCTTGGACGCTTTCTCCACTATCACCAGGCCCGCCCCAAATGACGATTTGTTTTTGTCTACATCTCGGGACACATTTTTTCCAGATCTTAGCCATCGACAGTTTCGCTGTAATAATGACGCGTTGTTACGTTGTTACTGTGCGACCCAGCGACACGGATCAACCACTGACAAGTGAAACTCCGTTCACATAACATGCGATGGAAAAAAAGAGCCCCCTCACTGGATGGCGGCCAAGCCAACATGAGGTTGGCCGGACGAAATGCAAGCAACAAGGTGGCGGAGGTCACAGCAGCGCTCCTAGGTCTCTCGAAAGACTTGCAGGCGAGCGCGTGCAAGTTGCGAGCATGGTCAGGCCGAACGATAACGAAGACGAGGAAGTCACGAACTACGTGTCACAAAGCATACGAAAAACCGCCTGCTTCTTGGCCAATCCCCCATAGTGGGTATGCGCCATTGTCTGGGACACAAGACAAGACAAGACAAGACACAGTGCGTGCAAATCGCCGGTAGGGGGCTGTTGAAGCCGCCAAGTCCAGTCACACGGCGACACGGCTTAGTCAGCGCTCGGTCGGACCGGTGTGCTCTGGGCGCGCCGGTGGTGTGGCCGGCTGGGCGGCGCTTGGCTGTGACCAGCTCGCTCGCTCGCCTTGCCCTGGCCACCGCACTTTCGCAGTAACCCAGATATGTGCGCCGCCGTTGATACCGCGGAGAAGCCCAAGGACGCGGATGACACCGCCGGCAATACCGGCGACGGGGCCATGGTCACTATCTGGTCAGAAGCGGCGCTGCTCTTCGACGACAGTGGTCAGCGGCATGAGTTCGCGCCTCGCCCGGCGTCCAGGTCCATGCCTGGACTGCGGGAACAGAGGAAAACCCGCCAGTACTGCGACGTCGCGTTCCAAGCGCCCGACGGTTCGGAGACCTGGGCACATGGGTTCGTCATGGCTGCCAAGTGAGTGTCGATTGTTCCCGCTTGCCTTTTTTTCACTTGTCGAGTTTCCGCGCATGCACTTGCTTGAGGACCCGCTCCAAACCTTAACATCCGAAGTGCTTGAACGATTACAGTGTGCGAGTACCGCTTCTCCGTGATAAACACAGCGCCGCTGTTTGCACGCGTGTCTGCAGTGGCCGGCATCTTTTTCACTTAAACGCGAAGAGTGCGGGTTGAGTCTGCTGTGGGGTGCGTCTATAGTCGGTGACAACCTAAGAATTACAAGGTTATGTTGTGCCGCGCTACGTACTTACAACATGAAAAATCGGGTCGCACAATCCGATGAGGGCGAATAGTACAACCTTTCAAAAATTGCATCCGAAATCGCTCGGTACTCCTGACCACTGTCGGCAGCCAAGGCCATATACCAGGGTGGTTCAATACTTCTGATGATTCAAGGACCCTGGTTATATGTACAATAACATGAACACAGTTTCTGTGGATACGCCAGCCAACTGAGTCTGCTTATTTGCGTGACGCCAAGTGGTTTCGAATGTTTAAAACAACCGTTTGTTTTTTTGTTTTCTTACAAAGCGGTCTTTGTGTCACTGACTGAACGTCTGTAGGGCAAATTTTATGGTTGATCATGATTTCACTGCCCAATCATAGCTAAATTTTTAGCTTCAAACAACTAGCTTTCATTTTACAATTAACTTAGCATTTACATTAGGAGAGCGAAGTCATTAAGACCTGAGCGGATTCGAGCAGACTCGGCTCTCTTTCAGAGGGGAAAGGCAGGTGTACTGCGTTTTTGTAGGAGGAGCTTGTTTGTATTGTCACCGACTACAGACGTCCCCAGCTCAACAGCTACCGCGTTTTAGACCAAGTAATCAGCACGGTTTTCATGAGGCAGACAGCACAAGTTTCCTTTCCATTAATTCCATCAGAGCGAATTCAAGCTGAATCGCCAATACTTTGTCGGGCTCACGTGGCGTCGCACGTCGAGGTGAGCCGTGAGAAAAGGAGGCATCAACTATATGAGATAACGAAGTGCCTTCGGTTTCTCTTTTCCCGCCGGTTATCCAGCGACCGGCCACCATCCCGGCTCGTGTACTCATTTACATACATTTTACCAATAGGCTCGCTCGAGTATACTTGATCGCCAGCTGGATCGCCAGTGTTGGTCTTACTCGATAAGTAACCCGGAGATCCAATTTCGGCTTGGTAAGTCCGCTCGACCGGAGTTTGCCGAATTCATGTATGCATGCGAACCATGGGTCGGCTCAGAAAATGGATTTGAAGCTAATAACTTTCCTTGGCTCTTTCGGCCGTTTTCGTTTCGTGGTGGTGGATGGTCTGACTTTCATCTTCGATGTAAAGCGAGTTACGGGGCCCGTTCATTGCCGAGGGCCGACTATAGGTCTTCGAGACTCGCGTGGCTGTCGTGCGAGAGCTATGCGGCGTCTGAAAGTTTAGGTGTCTGTGGTCGGTGGTGGCACTTGCCGCCTCTCCCTGCCACTTGGGCTGATGGTTGCGGGGCTCGCGTATTCGTCGCCGAAATCCGCTGAGCGTCTCTTGTCGAGATGCGCCGTTTTTCCTGTCTTGCCGGCTCATTACAGCTTCGCTTAGACTAACTCCCACAGTGCCTGAGGTCTGCATGATTTCTGGTCTCTGTGCAGTAAGCGATCGAGCGGAGAAGTAAGCACACGGTGCGCAGCCATTGTCGTAGCATTGTTAATTGTCGTTTCCATTGTCCTCATGCCATCATGGTCATGCTGCCGTCGCCATCATCACGTGGTCACCACCTTCACCGCCGTCATGCCATCGTAGTCATGACGACGTCGTGCCGTCTATTTTGTCCGCTTTAGATGTGCTATCAGATACAATTCACAGAATTGCGATATCATTTTTTCTTGCTGGGTTGCGGAGTTGTAAACTTGATAGTATCGTTTTCTGAAAATTTGCGATTTTTGCCAATTTTTTATAAAAAAATGACAGCCTAAATCGAAAATTCGAAACCAACAGTCACCAGATTTTAAGTTTTTCTTTTAAATGCAGCAAACCCCGTCACATTTTGTGCAGTGGTTGCCGAGAAAAACGAATTCTCCTTTTACATGTATTTAGACAGGAGCACCCGAGCTAAATATTCCTCTTAACGAAATGCATACAAACCTGGTCGGGTCGGTCTGGATCAACCCAGCTTCTTAATCAACTCATCCTCGTAATTTTTGTAAATGAATTACGCTATAGTGTGCGGTGTTGCATCGCACATTAGCGGGATCTTGCTCACTCGTGCTACTGAGCTCGACGTGGAGCTTTAGTTAACTCATAAAGCATAATTTCATCGGGTTGCGGCGGCTCAAGAAAGACGACGACGACTGAATGCACGAAGAGGGCGAGCAAAGGTCACATATATTTACTCTATTTAGTTACTGTAAACTTGATATCTATAACAATTAGCTTTTAGTTTTACGAGTTCCAATTATTAATTAGGTTTCATTTTTTTTCCTTCAAACTCTTGTTGTTTGTTCAACCGTAGCACCACCCGTGTCGTGGCCGACCCCCATTCTTGCGCCATTTCACAGAGGAACAACCAATCAACCTAGATCAGATGTCGCACGCACACGAAAGAAAAAGAGGAAGTGCTTGCGGTGTTCTTATAGTTTACAGTATCCATTTTGAAGGTGTGTAGAATGAGGGTCACGCGTCTTTGTGCACTCGTTTATGCTGCACCATTGAAGGGTTGAGCACCGTTTCATTTTGGTAACGGAAGTAAGAAGGAGAGCTAAGCATAAACCGCTTCCGCAGTAAAAACGGCAGCTGCGACAAGGTTCTTTGTTCATCGTAGGGACACAAGGCTAACGCACTATGCCGTCACTATCGATCATTTCGCGTGCAGGTATTCTGGCTGCTACGAGCTCTTCGTTCTTGCCAAGGAAGGCATGAGCCCCGAACAGGAGTGGCCCTTGCCCATCAGGGTGGGGGTGCAAGACCTGGAAAGCGAAATGATCGAGCTGCTTGTCGACTTCGCCTACCACATTCCTCTGCACGAGCGCGTCGGCCTTCACAATGTCGGCAAGGTGCTCGAGCTCGCCGAGAAGCTCAAGGTGAGTTGTAGCCCCAGACATGGGGCCGGAATGAAATAAATGTTTCTCCCTCTCTGAAGGTGAATCTTTTGCAGCGAGGGCGCTTCTGAGACCTCGTCTTGAGGAGACAGCACGCAGAGGAACATTGCCGTTAGCATGTATAGTCCCGTGTCATGATTTTCGATCATCGTTCTATGGGTCTTGGATCGAGGGTACGGCTTTCGATGGTGGTGGTATTGAAACGCAACGATGGCATGCCTCTGGAGTGTTTGAACCTGCGTTTATTTGAACGCTCCAGAGACATAGGGGGAAGTCTGTCTTCAAAAGCCATGCCATGCCTGGTCGTGTTATAGCTCATGGAGTTGCAGAGCTCGCAGGGACTGTAACGACGGGGTGTAGTCGCAGAGAGCATGTTGTAATGCAGCAAGGAGGAAGCAGGGACCTTTGAGTTACCGTTACGGCTAGCATCTGGTGTGAGGCAGAATACCTCATTTAGAGAAAACATATTATGGGGTCGATCGTTCAAAATGACAAATGGTGCTGTTTCTTGCCCTAGTTTATCAAACTAACGAAATTAGATTTTCGCCACGAGTGGTGTCTAAAACATGGCGACTATGGTGCCTCCTGGCCGGCTTGCGTCACCTGCATTACGGCAAAGCATGGCCTTCAATGTCTAATGTAGGCATCACAAGAAATGCCAGCGAAAACAACTTCGCATTTTGTTTTCTTGAGAAACCAGTCGTGTAGTGTTGATCATGCAAAACAATTAATGCCATGTTGCCTCGGAATTTGCTAAAACAACATATCTAACGTAGCAGTGGAAAGTACATAATAACAAAAAAAGTTGTGCTTAAGTTTTGCCTAATCGTTCGTTTTCGAATAACAACACCGTATGTACAGACACTTGATGTGTCATTGACTTGCTTTAAAACAAAGAGCGAATGTGCTTGAGGGTCCCCCATAAAGGAGGCTTCATTTCGCGAGCTGACCGTCGTCCAATGTCCTCGAGGTCGGCGCGCCAAATTGCGTGCCTAGCAGAACGTGACCTTTGCGTGGTGTGTGATTCTCCTTGCTCAGCTGTTGTTGTCTCTTGACGAAACGGCACGTACATACCAATCCAGCAAAATGTAAACCTGTAATGCCCAAACATAGTTCCACTCAAAGGAAAATTGGAACAACTTGTTCACCCTTATTCCTGCCAACGGAGAGCATATTTATAAAAAAAAACTCAGTGAACTGTTGCTTGAGTTATAATCTAATTGGAAAAGTAACGATTAATTTAGTCATTGGTCTGTTGAGCTATCCAAAGCTGAAACTTCACTTACCTAGCCTAAGTCAGCATTTTGAGACATCGAACACAACGTATAGCATACGCATGTGTAATATCTTTGGCATTATAGCGCTAACCAAGATTAGCTGGTAGGCATCCCGGCTCCGACGACCGAGAGTCAAACCCGCGACCACGTGTTTATAAATGCGGGTGCACATCATAAGGAACATCGCGTGGTCAAAATTGGTCCGAGGCGGTCGACTACGCTGGCTCCTCACGATTCGGTGAAATTAATTTGAAAGTACGTCCAACGAACACATCTATCGGTACGCGGTTTTCAATCTGCTCTGATTAGCAAAAAAGCTCTGAGACGGTGTCACCTGTGTTTTTCGTAACCGCGCATCTTGACATTTACAATTTGCAGCAATTTGAGCCAGGGGCGCGGACGCTATGAAGCCTACGTGCAAACAGCGTTTGCATGTGGGCTCCCTAACAGGCGCTGGTGAACAGTGCCACGCGCGGCAGCGAATGAAAAAGTCGGCAGCACGCGCAGTCGCGTCGCCGCGTTGCGTACTGGAGTACGGGGTGCAAGTTTCTGCCTCTCGCGCATTTAATTGTTCGCACAAGTCTGCCGTTCAGCGTGACAACAGCCTCGAAAACACGAAAAGCCTACACCCGCCAGTGAAAAAAGCTAAACATATTTCAGTGCTGGCAGTGCAAAACAAAAACATGAAAACGGAGGAGCAAGCTTGCACCACTGCTGTTGGCAAAGTCAAGTGTGTCACGCTTGTTCGCTTTGGCGTGCCAATTTTTTTTATCCGTGTCAGGCAGTCATTCGAAGGGCTCTAGAGTGTATAACTGAGGTCTCTTATTAAAGGGGGACTCTGGAGCTCTTAGCCTCTACTGCCCGCCACAGCTGATGTGCCGGCAGCTTCGGGCAGGTGCAGCGAGAGGGCGTGATGTGATGCGATCGCCATGTTGAAAACGAAAAGAGATGCCGAGGATTCGTCGAAGAATATAAAAAGCGTGAAGAAACTTGTGTGGACAGCTGCTTCGCAAGCACTAGGAGAGGGGCTTTTACCATCGCGCTGCGCGACACGACGACTGTGACATCTCTGAAGGTCCCGAAACGCATGCCGCATTTATACTCTTGTCACAAAGGGACTTCGTATCACGATTTTGCTCGATCCGAATATAGTCTATCGCTATCGTTGGCTGTCGTGTGTCCCGTCATGCTGAGTGGGCTCACCTAACTCGATTCGCATTGTTGCTCCGTGCAGCAGCGACCATTCTTCATCGTGATCAAACATATTTTTGACCCCATCGGGTTTTATCGCGATCGAAAGTGCCCTTGTTGCACTGGTATTAAAGGCATGCTGACATGGTATTTTCGACTATTCATTTCTTTGGTGTAAATGATGTAGCTCTAAACCCTGGGAATAACATTGACAAGAGTCAGAGCGCCCTAAATAATTTAATGATAGCTTTCCTACAGCCAGTTTCGGTTAACTTTTCCCGGAGGATACTGCGTTGTGGCGTCCCGACGTAGTCTGTGGTCACGTGGGAGCAGGACAGTGCGACGTTTTAACGCTTGCTCCGGCTTGCTAGATCGCCTCATATACTGCTATTTGTTGTGAGTGCCGATGTGGCAGCATATTAGACCACCGAGCAAGCAGGAGCAAGGGCCAAAGCTTCGCAATGTCCTGCTCCCACGTGACAACACGGTTTGGCGTGACGTCATTACACAGTATCCCCCTGAAAAGAGAACCGAAACTAGCTCTAGAAATGTTAACTTACGCTAACGGCACTCTGACAAATTTGAAGGGCACCGTTTTGGGCTAGGTGGTCTGGGCGAAGCACCGAACCGAGACGACCTGAGACAGAAAAGAGTCGTGCTCCAGGGACGGCTGTAATACCGTAGTTTCATAACTCTTCCACCGTCTAAAATAAACATTGGAGGCCGTGTCGGTGGAAAAGTGGTTTTTACAGCGCCACAAAAGTTTGCGTCACTATGTAAAGAAAAAGGGGAAGGCAATACGAGTAAGACGATATGTACAAATAACCACAGGAACCAGTACGTAGATTGCACAGAAAAAGTGCTATACGAGATCCCGCTTGACTGCGGGAAAAGGTACATTGGCCAAACGGGCAGATGTCTGAATGATAGTCTTCGGGAACATAACAATAATGTACACAAGACGGGCTAAGGGCCTCTGGGCTTACACTGTCGGGATTTTGGTTGTAAGCCGATGTTCAGTGACTGCAAGGTTGTAGCGAAGCACAATAATCAGACGATGCGTGCGATAATTGAAGCGGAAAAAATTTATGGCCTTTGGAAAAACTGCGTCAGTGTGGCTTCATCGAGACTATCACAAAAACAAATTAGTTACCTTAACGGGGCCGGATTTTGTGAAAGCGGAGCGATAGGTGCGTAGGCCATCGGCATGTGTGCCTTTGGGTATTACACTTATTATTAATTAGAATTGCGAATGCACTTGTGCAAGTCTATTGTTGTGATTGCGCATGCATATTTTATGTCTTTCGTGTTACGTCACCATTTATGTATGTATATATAACCACTCGGCTTCCTACCATTGAAACCAGTTGAAAGTTTGCACTTGTGTCTGTCGTCCCCAGTCCTCATTCCATGTGGTGCGCAAATAGCATCGATCGGCGGAATTGTCGCTGTTTTGCTTAAGTTTAGATGTCTAGTACTTTCGTTTAACGCAAAGAATTATTGTTAGAAATTGCATGTCAGTACCCATTTAGCTAAATAACGACCAAAAGACAGAGCGATTCAAACCGCCTCTGCCCTCCTCTCGCAACACCAACTCGCGGAGTCGAGATGCCACACAGTACACGGTCCATATTGTTTTTGCAAATGGGCTGTACCTAATAGTACGCCTGTGCTGAAACGCTTAACTGCTTGCAATTTGCCGCTACAGAAATGTTACCGAACGACACGTCTGTCCAAACAGCCCGCGCGTGCTGCCAAACACACACTGGAAAGCACAATGTGCGTCGCAGGCGCAAATCAGCAGGTGCTCAACGTGTCACTCAAAACGCGTCGAAGAAGTGCAGCAGCGATATTCTACGTCGTCACGATCAAACTGTCATAACTGAGCTACAAGACGAAGCAACAACGCTACCGCGAACAATAGCAAGTACACTCTTAAACTTACACCTTTTGTGTCGTATCTGCCCACACAACGATTATCGTCATCTGTCTTGTCCAAATTTCCTTCCTTTAACGCTGCGAGCAGCCCGGTACTTCCAAGCCATGAACCGCATGCGCGTTTTCAGAGTGACAGAGTATTCTCGGCAGGAAAATAGCGAGCGCAGCGTTTTCAAGAAAGGAAACGCAAGAAAGGCAGATGATGATTATGCTTGTGTGGCAAATATACACCCCAAATGGTGTGCATTTGTCTAAGAGTGTATTCTAGAAAGGGGCAAACGTTGGTTTTCCGACTTACTTGATCCACGAACGGCGATCAGTGTTGTTTTTCCTTTTTTTTTTTTTTCGCACGTGCGCTGAAGATGGTGATGCGTCTGTCCGCTAGGGGAAAGAGTGGCGCTGGTGTCTTGCGGCAAGCTATACTTTGGGAGCCCCGTTGTTATATACGAAGTTTGCCGAAGTGCGCAGAGACTTCACCTATAAATGTGATTTTCACAACGCAGGTAATCCGGTTACGGGATCATTGCCTCGGCGTCCTCAGGCGGAACCTTCAACCGGAAAACTGCATCGAAATTTATCATATCACCTCGAGCCGCGGGCACCCGGACATCGCTGGAGAAGCTTTCCGCTATCTGATTCGGAACTTCCGCGAGGTACGCACACTGAAGGTGGATCGTTTTCAACAGAATAACGCGTCATAAGTACAGCTCGCATTTCCCCATCGACCTTGAAACTTGTGTTCACGCACTTGGAAAGAAGGAATAGTTGCTCGGAACTTCACAAAGATAATGTAATAATTCAAGTCTAAGGACATCTGGAATGTCCAAACAGGAAGATTAGGGAAATAAATGTGTTACACGTCATTTATTTTTTATTTTTTTATTTACACAATACTGCAGGCAGCAATGTATCCCAAGCAGGAGAGGGTTTACAAAATATGCTTTTTTTAACAGTTTTACAAATGAATTATAACATGTGCATTCAACAACGCATTCCAGTAAATGATTCCATTCTTCGTTCAACGCCGCTCAACCTCGCTCAAGAACTACGGCGCTAGTTCCCTTCAGTAGCTTTTACAGCGAACTGTTCGTTACTGCTTATGCTGCGGCCCTTAGTGATGACACCACAGGGGCGGAACCGGATGTCTTAGACCCATTTACACAACACAGAGGGCGTCTATGCGTTGCGCAGGTCTGGAAGAACAGCACCCAGTTCGGGGACCTAACACCAGAGGAGCTCCGTACCATCCTGGAAGACGACAGACTGTGCGCTTCCAGCGAGGTAGAAGACACGTTCAGCGCCATCCTCGAGTGGATCTCCGCCGACGTGACCGAGAGAAAAGCCTACCTCCCCAAGTTGCTGCCGCTCGTGCGCTTTCCACAGTGTTCCGTCATGTGAGCGCGCCCTGCCAATGTCATCCGCGTCTTTGTAAACGAAAGCGATGGTCTGCAGTGGCGTAGCCAGGTGATGGCACACCGGGCACGTGCCCTCCCTCTTCTCTGAAATTTCTACATTATTATGAGGCCTGCCCAGCCCCCCCCCCCCCCTCCCCGGTCAAGTGCGTACCCCTACCCCCCCCCCCCCCCCAAAACCCCCTTCCGAAAAAAGAAATTCTGGCTACACCACTGGCAACGGCTGCACGGTGCGTCGACTTTGTCATCGCGCATGGGATCTCATTCATTTCATGACCTCTCGGTGAATCGAGACACTAGACATATTTACACAGTGGGACAGCCGCTTTTGTGGGTGATGTTTGTACCGACTATAAAGTGGGGCTACATTTACTGTTTAATTAACGAAAGCTTTCTTTAATTCGTTGGCATCGACGAGGGAAACCATGGAAGTGGGGAAGTGGGTCCGATTCATGCTTGGTTGCGGGAATGAGAGAAATGAAATGAGCAAAAATGCAGATTATTCTGGCGAGATGGCCCGTTAACACTGTAGGTCAGCATTTATCCTTTCTGAAAGAGACACCGAATTCTTACAATAAGCCACGCGCACAGTAAAATGTGACACACCGCTGATCGCGCCATCTTGCAGCCAGAGCTCACTCGTGTGAACGGGAATGACGTGGAATGATGTGACGGGGAAGTCGCGCCACCATAGACACACTCCGAGACAGTTTTTGAATAAGCCAGTGATAACATTTTATCCGAAGAGAACGCTCGCCCTTTCCTTCAACATACTGAAGTCCGCGACCCCGTTTATGCCTCTTGTGGCTCGCCGATAAGACACGATAACCATGAATTAGCCAGATTCACTTGCGACATCATGACAGAATAGTAGTTAAGAAACATTGTGACTGATAACGCCGGTAGCGCCGTCCAATGGCGGCGACAAATAGACTATCTGTTCCGAAATTAAGACCTTTAATATCACTTGGCTTGACGAATTAATAACTCGAGGCCACGGTGATAACCAAAGGCCAGCGCGATAATGGGCAGAGCAACACGGGCAGCATTCAGCGTCGTCACACCAACACAGCTTCGAGTGCAGAGCCACGCGAGCGCAGATAGACATGTGTAAGTCGGCTATAGCGAATTCGTATTAGCGCGTAATGGCCACGAGGAATATCTGTGCGTTGCCTATATGCAGAGCTCAGCCGCCGTGCGCCTGCGAGCTGTCCCGGACGTATGCGCTGCGCGGCTATCGCGCGACGCTTGATGCGCTGCACGTTCGCGCGCAGCACACACCCACGATGCGCAGTTCACGTAGCACACCAATAATGAAATGATATGCACTACACTCGAACTCACACAAACGCCTATAAGAGCATAATAGCGTCCAAATCGAATTTTGTTATTGGCATGATCCCAAGAGCGGAGATCATCGTGCACACTTGCGCAACGTACAAAGGACATTTTTAGCGAATTTGTGTAAACTCTTATCGTTTTGAGGTGAATAGATGAGTGGCGAGACAAGTTACGTGTCCGGTTTTTTTTTTCTTTTTTTTTTTTTTGAGCGCGTCAGAAGCTTCCTCTTGCGTTTCTTTGAAAGCGTTGAATTGAAGGGAGGTCTCTTCGATTTCGCCGCGCCTTCTGAACGAGTTTTCGAGGGCGCGGTGCCGCATGACTTTACATCGTGCATGCAGTACAAGGCTATCACGGCACGTGTGCGCTTCGCGGCTGTCGCAAATCGAGGATAAAAGTTGCAACGAATGAAACACTTTCGTTTGTAGCAGGGGGTTTACCATTCTTGCGCAAATGCGCACGTAGCAAAAAGTGAAGTCTATTTCGTTTTTGTTGCTTCAGTAACCGCTGCCGTGGCAGTTCTGCGTGGTGGGAGCGAAATTAAGGCCATAAATGCTATTTTGAAGCTTTTGCGATAAAAACAGTTGTTGGCAGGTTCCACAGTTTCGCGCCGTCTACGTCGTTGGTGGGCGTCGCTCTCTGCAGCTCAAAAACTTGGCAGCGCCAAGATCGTCGGACGGTTGAGCGAGTAGAAAGCGCTTTCATTGATGGAAGTGCCGGTGAAGCCCAGTGGGCTTCCACCAATCAGGGAGGAAATTTTCGGTCACCTGACTCAAAGCTCGGTTCCCTGCAACACCACGAGACGGTGTTAGTTGCCCTTCCCACATCAATATAAACCAATTGCGGGTAACGGGAACGCGCGGTCGCTCCCCGCTGTTCCCTTCGTGTGCCGGTGGCTGCGCGGGCGAACACAAAAGTTAGAATTTTGTGAATGGAGGAAGCGGATTTTTTTTTTAGGCTGTCATATATTTTTCTTAATTCTTGAAAGTCGCAGAATTTTGGAAAATGAAGCTCTGAAGTTTACAACTCTGTAATTCAACTACGAAAAACTGCATCGCAGTTCATCTGGCCCGCATAATAACGGAGAAAATTGATATATTATAAACCGCTCTGAAATATACTACTAATTTGTGAGTAGGAGTTTTTCAACATCCTTGTAAACACTGTAACAAATTTATTGCTGTGAGCCGTAAATTTATGCATACAATTTGTCCGCTTTAGATGATCTAAAGAAGGCAGTTTATAGAAACAATGCGATATCGGTTTTTGATGCAGAGTTACCAAATTTTCGAACTTCCTGCTTCTATGTTTTCTTTTTTCAAACTTAACCAATTTTGGCAACATTTGTAAAAAAAAAAATCCAGCCTCCAAATAAAAGTTATCCTTCCTACAGTCACTAGCATTTAACTTTCTTTCTCAAATTCAACAAATTTCATTCGAATCAGTCCAGCGGTTTCCTCATACAAGTGTCTCTGCGCTTTACATGTATTTGAAATGGCAGCATCATGGAGTTTAGTGCGAGCTAAAGTTTTCTTTTAAAACACATTCACCCTACACTCTCGTAACCGTCGTGGAATCCTTTTCTTTTCCGTCTAGAAACTCGTGTCAGCAGAAAGCCGTTCGCAACGATACAAGCTCGTTGGTTCCAGACATTTGCTAAAGCACCCGCAAAAGTGCTCAGGCATCAAACTTGTACTTTGCCGCCCTTTGTATAAGTTTTGAATTTTCATTCTCACCATACGTTATACGCGCGCATGGTATCGGATCATATGAATGCGCTAGAAAACGCGACACCTGCAGTATCATTCATGTAGACGCGGATGAACATAGGTTATCGGCTTCGCGTTGGTTCCGGTGTAAGACAATATGCCTGACATAGGCTTTGGCTTGGCTTTCGATTTCGGCTGGTGGAAAGTGCAACGAGTGTATATGCTTTTACGGGACTCTTGAAGCCGAAGGTGTCCTTCGCACCGTTTGTTTTATCTGATGTTAAGCAGACAATAGTTTTCGTCGTAGCAAACATGTCCGTGGAAGAAAGGGTTAGCGATGATATGAACGTTGTGCTGATTGAAATCATGCGCACTTTTGTTATGTATTATATTGAAGTGGCTCACCTTTGATAGGTTTAACTGCCGAGGTTCCGCAACAACGCGAGGTGGAGAAGCCAATAATGGAAAGTGAACCGAGTTTATTGCTAAGGATGTTCTTTCTAGCCATATATGTGCTATTGTTTAATAAAAATGCAGCTACTGTAGGGACCATCTATAGTTAATTGTTGCATGAAAGCTTAGACAATGAAGACTATATTCTGATATCAAGTCCCTTCGATTTCGCTGCACTTTCTCAACCAGTTCGCGAGGTGCAGGCGACATACTTGCGTGCGTCTCGCGTTCCGTTTTTAGGTGCCAGACAATATAGATAATCACGTCAAATTGTGGTTGCAGCAGCGCGTCCCGTCCGGGTCATCAGAGCCCTGGACAAAAAGCTGCTTCGCTTCGGGCCACTTCACTTTCCACAGCATAGCTTTATTTACGCCTTGGTGCAGGGAGTTCGAGAAAGTCATGACCCACCCACAAGTCCAGGGTGACGGAGACTGCCAGAAAGTGCTGAACGTGATCTACCAGGTGCGCTGCATGGTCCTTTTCTGCACGATGGGACGCTCACCGAAAAATAACTTACACCATTAAAAATGAATATGGGTGTAAATCGGTCGTACACTCTTAAATGTACACTGGGCCGTATCTTTCCGCGCAACGATAATCGTCATCTGTCTTGCTTTCATTTCCTTTGTTGAAAGCGCGGCGCTCGCTACTTTCCTGTCGAGAATGCTCTGTCGTGCTGATAACGCGCATGCCGTTCGTGACTGCAGTACCGGGCTCGCAGCGTTAAATAAAGGAAATGCGGACAAGACAGATGCCGATTGTTCTGGGGCAAGATGACCGGAAGGGTGTAATTTTTCTTAAGAGCGTATAACTCGAAACTTTTCGTCCTTTACACTCATAAAAATGAATAATGGTGTAAACCGGTCATATAACTCAAACCTTTATGCATTTTTACACCCTTAAAGAAGAACAAGGGTGTAAATTATCGTGTAACTCAAACCCCTACACCATTTTGGTACACTCTTAAAAGTGAATAAGTGTAAATTGGTCGCATAACTACTACCCTTCCACCCAGGTAGGATGTAAAGGTTTGAGTTATATGATCGATTTATACCCTCATTCACTTTTAAGAGTGTAAGTAATTTTACCGTGCTTGCTCTATTCCTGATCAACACATGCTGCCTGTGATAGCGTTGGGCATGCTGTTGGTGACGCGTTGATCGCGACGTAGTTGTATGTGAGCTGTGGGTTCAGTCACAAAATATAGAATGAATGCTCCTGCATGTACGTATATGTACCGTTATCTGCCGCCAGATGTTTAGACTACAAAACACTACGAAAGGGTGCACGCGAAAGGCAAAAATAATGTATGCGCCTTTATGGTGCATGCATTATATTGGCGTTATGTTATGCGTTATCGTATGCGTTATGTTCTGCGTTATGCTGCTGCATGTGGCGTCGGCATTGTAGTCGCGCTCTATAACTGCTCATTTACGAACGTGGTGTATAAAGATCGTGCTACAATCGTACAAGATCGGTGCAGTCCGCAAAGTCTTTAAGTGCCATTATAAACACGTAGATTCAAATGATAGGTTATTAGTGATTCCTTTGAAGTCATCAGACTTAACGTAATGGATGAAAAACGCAACAAAAAGATGAAACTAGGAAGATTGATTTTTGGCAAGCTATAAAGCCATCAATGCTTCCCGAAAACCTGACGTCTCGTAAGGCCTCGTAAGTGAATTGAACGAGCGCGTAAAAAACTATTATTGCAGTGACGGTCTATCCAATATTAATTTGCTGATGTGAAGATGCCGATAAAAGTGTAACCGCAAATTTATAGCAGCTTTCGTGGTTTCTTCTGACGAGATACAACGTGAAAAAAAATGGGAAAGTTCGGCGGATCTCGCGTCTATGTGGAACGGTCTTAAGCCAAACGTTCTTTGGTGTTTGCCCATATGTTGAAGCCAATCGGGTGAAAAATTCCTTACGTTAATAACAGAAAAGCAGGTAGGCGAATGGAATAACAAATTTTTTCAAATGTAACGATAATGACGCAGATTCAATACAGTGTTTGCTGTTGGGGCACAAGCACATTGGGTCAATCTTTCTGGGGTTGTTGGTCAGGACTGTGAAAACACGTAAAATGATAAACCCATTTTCGCATATCTAGTGGCCAGGGTTGACTATTCGGGCAAACACCCTGTAGCACATAACCAGCCGCCCACACTCAACGACTCATGCTTACTAACTCAGCAAGGCAGAAACCAAAAAGTAGGCGGCAGAGACAATTAAAAGATTGCTTCAACAATGTTTTCGAAGCGTGTGGTTCAGCAACCTGCCTCAAGAAGTTTTTATTCGGCTGCCGTCCACGTCTTCTGTGTTCCGGTATACCGTAAATCGTACTAAGCACACTGACACAAACAAAAAAAGGATTTCCATTGACTCCTTCACTTTGCAATGGAGAGTTCTAGCTTCCCCGTGCACGTACCACCCTTAACGGAATAACGAGATGGCGCAGACGTCGAGGGCAGTATAGTCGCTGGTAATGGAACCTTGCGACAATTGGTGAACGCGTTAGAAGCATCTATGTTAACATGCATGTTCGCATCGGAGGAGGAAAGCACGTTAACATCGCTGCTGACTATTTACACAACACTTGTGTGTAAAATTGGTCGCCGCAATAACAACTCTGTGTCCTCGCTGGCTAAGCCGTCCCCCGCGAGATGGCGCCACCGACGCAGCCGCTTGCAGCGTGTCTCCGGTAACCTGATATTCGGTTAATAGTTACACGTATACGGGGCAACCTGAAGCTCTACGATATTCTTCGAGTATTGTACTAGCCTGATTTCCAATTGTTGACCATTTTCCTTTTGCATCGAGTATCGTTCTAGCCTGTTAATCGGAGGCATGCTTAAAAACGAGTGCATTCTCCATGCAGACGCTCACCCAGCGGCACATGACGGTTGGCGCAGTAGGCGGTATTGACCTGTCCCCAAAGATGTGGACGCCCCGAGTGCCCAAGGACATCCTGTTCGTTTTCGGCGGCTGGACACAGGGGGCTGTCAACCACATGTACACATACAACTGCCGCGCCAACAAGTGGCGAGCGATGGGCAACCAGTACACCGCGCCCAGGTAACGTGTCCGCTCGTTCGCTCACGCGTTGAAGCCATTGTCGCAGGTGTAGTTGTGGCGACGAAGATGTTTGTTGTTGTTGTTGTTGTTGTTGTTGTTGTTGTTGTTGTTGTTGTTGTTGTTGTTGTTGTTGCTGTTGTTGCTGTTGTGTCGGGGTCAGCAGCCTTGCACAGTTCGCAGGATAAGAAAACGCGTTAGGAAGAGTAGCCACTGGTTGAGATGTGCACACGCATAGGCATTGTCCGCAGACGAAGGCTGCCGTCTGTCAAATATAATGAGGAATGAGGCGGCTTCGCTTAGTCGTCGAGAAACGGCCTCGTATCTACAATAGCTAAATATAAGTGCGCCGATTTGTCACTTCACCTGAAGCCTCTTTTCGTGTCATATGACTAATCAGGCAATCAAATGCGTGGAAAATGAAAATGTGTGTACTGAGATCTGAGGCAACAGCCGTGACTTGCCGATGAGCACGTGCCGCAGAAACAGATGCTGCACCAAATCGGGAAGACGGGGCTTTGCTATTGCGAGCCTCTAGTTTGTTTACCAAGGTAGGTGCACACGACGAGACAGCCTTTTAAGGCTCGTCGCAATTAGTAGTATGCGAGGTAATTCTGGGATGCTGAAAGCAGCCATTTACAAACTCCCGTTTCGGCTGAACCGCTGGCTAGCTCGCGCTCACATTTCGCACGTTAGTGACATTTCGTTTATTGCCGCATTTGCACGAAGTGATTGCGTGTCCCGTTCAGCATAAGTGGCCCCATCACACCGTCTGCTGCGACCGTGACGAAAAAAGTTGGCTCGTCGGCGCAGCGCCGGCGCTGCCTATCAGGGCCAAACGTACTTCCAGTGTTACCCCGCTATACTGGTTGCCGCCAGCGTGCGATTAAAACGCGATAGTCCTTCAGCGTTGTGGCTCATTAGGAAGTCGTTCATAAATTTTCGTTTATCGGTCTCGGGCACAAAGGTAAATGTGCTCGCGTTTGAAAGGCGCTCGCCGACCCAACGGCTGCTCTGTGCCGCGTCCACCGCAGGGCGTACCACGGCGTCGCAGTGGTCGACCAGTGTATCTACTTCGTCGGCGGCTTCAACGGCCGCGAGTGCTACCACTCGGTCATCTGCTTCGACGTGTCTCTGGCCAGATGGAGCTCCAAGTCGAACATGTCGTGCGCACGCTGCTACGTCAGCGTCGCCGTTCTCCAGGCAAGCACGGCCGACGAAAGGCAGCCATGTACTTTTGCTGCAAATCGCTAGCTTTTTAAAACAGCTTGCGCGAACTGCAGTATACCCGTTTGGCCTATGCGTATGTATACCAAGTATTCCTTTCTACGCGCACTTTTAAATCGAAAGCTTTACTGGCCGCGAACTTGCGATTTCGCCCTGGCCGTGCTCCGAGGAGGCACATGACGTCAGATCGCGTTCCTCGTTGTCGCGCTCGCTTCCGCTCGCTTCGCCAGCTGCGTCGCATGCCTGATAACATGTCGGAGGACTGAAAAGGAGAGCTCGCGTGCGCCGCAACCACAGTTGAGGCGGCAGCATGGACGGCGACAATTCTGATAAGGAGGAGGATGCCTGGAATCGACATCGGAGCGAGATGAAGAGGAAACGAATCGCCCAGGAAACAGACGAACAGCGAGCCGAACGATTGGCTAAATGCCGCAACATAGCTAGACAGCCAGACTAACCTGCACTTGCAATCAAGATTAACCAAGGCTAACCATGCTATGCCTTAGCATAGCCGAGCTAAGACACTGCCATTTTTTTGTCTGATAGGTGAGGTCGGTAGGCGAAAGGGGAAGTCATGTAGCTTAACTGAAATCCTAAGCCTAGCATCACATTTGAAATGTCCGTTCCCAAAAGCTGCTAAGCGATCCCGGCCTCGGCGTTCCACTTAATATGGTCACGAGCTATTACTAACACTTAAAGCTGACCTGTCTTGAAAGTTATGCTAGTGTTAGGATTTCTGCTAAGCGCAAGTGACTTCACTACTCCTCGGCTTCAATGTAATCTTGTTTAACCAGCATATTTTAGTTAATTACCATTTTTTTTCTTATTTTTTTTTCTTTTCTGGTGATATGACCACTCGACCACGTATCCAAAAGCAAGTACGGCAGGCACCTGTATATATGACATTTATTTTATGGTGCCTCATCAAAAGAACCATGTGTTATATATTGCTTATTCATACATAATACTGCGACGTATGGAACATAAGGAGCATATGTAGCAACAGCCATGCTCGTAGCCAGGCCTTCAAGAGCGGAAATTTTGGCCTATGTGGTGTTGGTTATTCGTGATTTCCAGTAACTGCGCTGTGACCTTTTAGATCAAGCACTACGTGACCCTTGCGCTTGAAAAGGACGTTCGACATGCGATGTCATGGCTGCCAGTGGCTACCACTCCTAGGGCTAATTTTATACGCACATGCACAAATACCCAAGAAAAAGTTGGAGGACGCTTAAGCTTCACCTTTAAGAGTGGAACGCGATAGCATCCAAAGATACCTGACTGCTTCTCACGCTTCCCGGCAACTGGAGCGTATGTAACCGTGATGTTTCCAGGGAAACGCTAATCCGCAAACGCTATGCACGAAGGCAGGCTTTCTGGTAGAAACGCGGCCTCTTGCGTGGGTGTGCGATGCGGCGGAGGCGAACGCCATCTTGAGGTATGGCAAGGAATCGGGCACCCCGCTCCGTGACCCCCGAGATACTGTTGAGCCGGTGCGCGCCAATGGCGGACGCCGTCGCTGGTCTATGAATGGTAGAAACGCTGGAAAAGTGGCTTCCTTGAATTTTTGCGTAACACAGTTATGTTTTCTAGTATATTCAAATTACAGACCGAGAGCCATCACGCCTATAGGTTGTGTGTATGTCGTAGTTTACGATTTTCGTACGTATTTTAGCTTGAGAACTTCAATTAGTTCAGTAATTTCCTTGCGCCGCATGGGGGGCCTGGATATGGGTGGTTTGAAAATTTTTGCCGAAATGACGCCGGAGACCAGAGGACGGCAGACGACGGCCTCCACGGTAGCTTAAATCCTAAAGCGCACAGCCTGCGCATATTGTGGAATACATAGGGAGCCTTCCAATTTAATTTTTATTTTCTTTATTATTTCTACATCTTTAATCAACACGTAACAGTCTGTTCTCGTTACACCTTCTCTGGCATCTTTGTTTTCTTCACGCGGTCAATAAGTAAACAACTTGTAAACGCCCACCTCGAAGATGCACTGTGCTCCACTGCAGAGCCCAGTGCACAGAGAACCGGCCGATGCTGGCTTGATCGAGACCAAATGCTCTTGCAACCAAGGTAGCCAACGAACAACTTCAGCTAAATTTCGGATCGCATAAAAAACATTTGCCGTGATAATGTACAGTTGCAGACAGGATGCAGCGATGATGGGAACACGCACATCAGAAACTTTCGAAAACCCATAGTTCATCCTGCCGAAACTGCAAAAGAAGTGCCGCAATTACAGATGGCTGGAAATGACGTAGAACCCAGACTCGGACTGACTCGAGCCGTAGTTGCTGCTCGGTAATTTACACGCGTATTGCATAGATGCACTTCCCTAGCGCACAGCCATATGTGCACCTGTCGTATGCTATACGGGGAATATGAACGCTAGTAATTAAACATTGGAGACGTGCGAATAGTAGTTTTAGTCGAATACGAATTGAATATCGAATATATTTCGCAATACCTTACGAATATTGCTGGGTCGTCTGACGATTTCTGTCAGAAATTTTCTTTCTTTTACATCCTAATATTTTCAACACTATGAAGGTTGTCATTACACGGCACAATATAAAACATGTCTTATTAAAGCACAACGGGAGCGTTACGAACAACTAAGCATTCTGTACAAAAACTCGATTCTTCAGAGCACACGTTGTTATGCCTTATCAATTAATGTTTAGAAATAACAAATACATATTTCGTCCGATGAATGGACACAGATACTGTATGTTCAAATAGTACCAAACAATCCCCACTGCGGAGTGACATGTCTAAACAACGTATTACTTCGAGTGATTGTGGTTTACCTTAAAAGTCTGGCTGTTTGAACCATACAGCGTGCTGAAGTGTGTTATGTCCATTTTGAATAGGCTGAAATTTACCGCATTTTTGCGTCAGTTGTGTCTCTCACCATGTACAGTCGACGACGTTAAGTATTGTAGAACCCTTCCAAAAAATATTCTCATTTTTTGTACAGTGCCTATTCTATTCGAGGATCGAATCGCACACGACCGTATTCGATTCGCCGTTCGAAATATTGGGATGTGCGCACATTCCTATATTGAATGTGCCTGCGGTTTCGGCTAAGCCTTGTACGGCTTTGTCGCAGCTACACTTTGGCGATAACTTTGATTTTCGTTATTGTCGAACTGAGCTCGAACTAGATTTGAGCAGCAGTTCTCTAAACGGGGCGTGTCGCGCTGTCGCAGGGCTACATCTACGCCATGGGCGGCTTCGACGGTCGCACGCGCTTCAAGACGGTGGAGCGGTACGACATCAAGAAGAATCAGTGGTTCCCGGTGGCCGACATGAACGACACCCGCAGCGACGCCGCCGCCGCCGTGGCACGCGGACGAATCTACATGTGAGGTCGTGTTCGTACTCTGGTCTGCATGCACGCGCACGAAACGAAGGAAAAGACGGCGTGAGCGTTGCCGTGTAGCTTTTTTTTTCGGATCTGCATTCGCATTTGTCACAAAAAACGGGCGGCAAACTAAGCTGGAAGTAATAGAGGCGTTTCGCATTAAAGAGGTAGGACGGGTCAGTGTAAAGAGGTCAGTGTGCTGTCCGTTCGGGCCACCAAAAAAGAATTCGCTTATCTTTGCAGCACGTGTCTCACAATCGACTGACAACGTTTGCTTTTATCATTTAAATTATTCCTTATTTCGTCGTGTTCGTTTCACCGACAGGTGGTGCTTCTAAGGCTGCTTAAGACTAGATGACTATTCGACACGGCCCGTCTCCAAGGGTGTGTCATCGTCATCCAGTTCATTGAAATGTACACGTTCCAGAATCGCTTTGAATTTAAAGTAGACGGATGCATGAGCCGGTCAGCATTCGAGATAGGCAGGAGACGTTTAGACTGTCGGTGGAGAAAAAAAAGCAGGGAAGAGATTCGTATGACCGGATTCGTTACAGTCATAGGCAGCAGTACAAGATAGATAAAGTTCTGAGGAAGGAAAAAATGGTTAAGGAGATGTATACAAAAATGCTAGGATGAATAGCATGTATAGCATAAGTTATTAACACAAGCAGGCAAGGTGACTTTTTGTCGCCGCCGCGTTTCAAAAGGCCAATAAATCATCATCATCATAATCATTATCAAATAATGGTCCTTCTATAAAACTACCAGTTGAGACTTTGCACCCGTGTCCTTCGGTAGATCACTGAACTGATTGATTTCAGTAAATCTATCCCTGTATTCAGAGTACCGACTCGGAGCTCTTCCTGGACTCCGCGCGACGAGGGCTCTAACAATGATAACGATGATTATTATTATTGCTATTGGTGTCGTCTTTGATTACTGGTGGTGACAAGGTGCTATTCAGCGTGGGTTAATCGGATATTACTGTTCCTATTGCTATATAGCACTTGGTATTTCTCTACTTGTATTTTACCGACGTCTGTGACGATCCCGTCATCATTCCGTCTCTGATTTTCTTTAGCAATGACTCTATCACTTACCAGTGAAAAATCTCGCGAGATTTAAACCTCAGTGCTTACTCAAGGTTGGTTTTCTCTCCGGTTATCGCTGGGCCGACGTCTGTGCGATCTATTTTCATAATGATGATGCTGCTGATGGTTTGACTGTGGTCTTTAAAATGAGATGGCACGAGTAACCACACCCCAGCGTATTACTCAAGTTCATATGCGACTTCGTATTCCACTGCTTTTCGTATATAATAAGCACCTGATTACCCTATCGTATGCTATTTTCCTTGGACGTTACTCTGGTTGTTTTCTTTATAACACCGGCATTTGGAAGATTGGTGACGCATAAGAAGGAAAGAGTCAGATTAACGTCAAATAACGGCTGGTACGTGGTCGCAGGATACAGTGTGATCATGCGTTTATTATGTTCACCGCTCCAATATTTACCCTCTCATTATGGTCTTTAAATCCTAGATCTTTCATGGAGGCCCTATGTTTGTCATTTCTGGATTTAAGCTCTAACATTAAACCACGATATGTGCAATTGTACCCGCATCATTTTTTTTCTTTTCTTTTTTTTCACGAAGTGCTTAGGTTAGCTTGTTGGTTAAAGTTTCTGTTTTACCCAGCCTACGCTAGCCTCGAAACTACGTACACTGCCCTTTAATTTAACGCGCAAAAACATTCCCGCCTGAAGGGGACATTGTGCTCCAAGGACCGCGTGGCGTTCGAGACCTCCAGCGCGCGAAGTGTTTTCCGCGCGCAGCACCCTATATCGAAGGCTGTTCGTTAACGCCTCTCGGTGAATCCTACGATGACAAACTGCCACAGAAACACATCTTCGCACCAGTGCATTCGGTTAGACATCGAGAGTCCCGGCAGATGATGACAAAATATTCGCGCAGGAATTGCCGCGGAGTGTCGTCATAGGACAGTGACAGCGGAGGAGAGTGGGACACCCGTCAGGCGGCGCCACTATGGATATTGCTAGAGTTCTGTTGAGTTATATGGGGGTGCGGACAAATACGAAGTGCAAGTTTAAGAAAATGAATAATGGCCCTATGCCTTACGTTTGCTAGCTTGATGCTGTGCTTAAACTCTCGTGCCTGTAGAGTGCTGTCTGTACTTTGAGCACAATATTAATCGGAGGACAGAAGGGTATTACTGGGTGCACTTGGAAAATCTACAAACGAAGCGTTTCAGAAAGACACGAGTTGCCCATCCTTCAAAATTTGGAATGCTCGGAGCAAGATCTGCTTCGAAAAACGTCTGGTGAATCACTTGTGATAGCTCATGGCCGGCTAGCTAGTTTAGGTAGGTGGACATGAAAACTTACTACCAGGAAGCTAATCAGTATAGGGTGATCACGTTAGCTATCTTGGTCAGCGGCATAGAATATCGTGCCATGAAAAGAAACCCCAGGTAGGTGGAAACATTATGGTGGACGGGCACATTGGAAAGAATGTCGTTGTGGTGCATATCGAACTGCAAAGCAAGAAATCACAAAGGGAAAATCTTTATGATAATTCAAAAGGCAGTGCCTTATTATTAAATGAAAAAGCACGGTGTCCGAAAAATAGGAAACAAAAGAAAAAATGGATGTCAACACTATTTGTACATAGCGCGCGCAAATGCCGTCGAAATCATTGTTCGGGTTCGGGTTAAGAGTGTCACAACATGCATCCGGATGTCAATGCACGTGGAAGTAGTTACGCTGCCCCAGGTAATGAGTTTCAATGACAGACAGGAGGACGTGAATTTGATTTATTTGTTTACATAATCAAGATGTAGGCCATCTGTCGTGGAGACTTGTAAGGGTCGGCTGCAGGTGGGGAGGGGGGGGCGTAAGAATACAGAACATGCATTGAAATTGAAGCCAACTTTTCAGCTGGTCACATTTATGAGTAGGTGTTCCACGTTCTTCATATATGAGCTCACGTAGAATAGGACGGAGGAAGTGGACTGCATCCCTATAGCGTACTTAACTGTACTGATGGTAATTGTGATCACTCTCATTCTCGCGCAGGGTGGGCGGCTTCACGGGTATGGTGACATTGGACACCGTGGAATGTTACGACCCGTCAACCAATGTCTGGACCCGGGTGCTCACCATGGGCTCACCACGCAGTGGCCTCAAGGCAGTCACCCACAAGGACATGATATACGTCATGGGGGGAAGCAGCGGCTTTGTGCGACTTTCCTCCGGTACGCCTCTGCTCCCTCGTTAGCACTCTAAACATGGTATCTGAAGGCAGCACAAGATGTTATTAAAAACTTGCGCTAGGCAATGTTCACTTCTCTAGACCTCGCATTACATTAGTTGTCATATTATCATTACTCGGGGCAAGTTACATTTGTTGACGGTACATTTATTCTTATCTAGGGCAAAGAGCACAGCTTGCTAAAGATGTGATATATATAGGCGAGCTATGGCGTTCGGTGTGGTAGGTTTGATTCGCATAAAGCGGATGGACGAGATAAGCACAGTGCGCGCCCACCTTCCGAGGCTATTCGGGGCGATTCGCCGCATAGCGAGCGAGAGAGAGGGAGCAAAGTTAGTTTCTCCCGAAAGGCGAAGCGCTGATAGCGATAGCAAAGTATTAGACAATTACACGAAGATAGGTTTCCAGTTCGTCGGCCGTTTAAGTTGTAGTAAACATTCTGAATTTAAACGGAGCTTGAAAAGGGGCCTAGTTGGTGCAGCTTCAGCGTTCTGTGGCGCTGTGGCAGGCACGTTGACACACGTAGTACAAGACAAGGAACACGACAAGTGAAGCCCAAACTACTTCAAAGAGGGAAGAGAGTTGGGTAAGGAAAGTCCGAGTCACAGGTAATGAACACGCACACGTAACATTGGCTTACTAATTAATTAACAAGCATGTAGTCACACACGCACAGACAAACATGAAGGTATCTCATTCAATGACCGCGAGCAGCACTCGCATCGCTACACTAGCGTGATGAAGAGCGCTGGCAGCAAACGAGCGAACGCTTCATGCTGCCTATCGCTTCAACGCGTTTCCAATCAAATCTTGCGCGCTGAAACTTGTGCCACCTCCAAGAAGTGGAAAGATTGTGCACGTGAAGCCACCGACAATCTCGGCTCGCCTATCGTTTGCACCCACCGAAGATTACCTCCGAGATAGGGCGCGCGGCCCGCGCATACGCTCAGCCGCGTCACGCGCAACCACGGCCTGGCTAGAGGACGAGACGCGCACTCACCTTTCCCCTCCTTTCCCCCAGAGCGCGTTTGATCACGTGACCTTCAATATTAGGCGCGCCTGGGGAAACTACACGCGTCAAGCCTCGGTTCACCCTCGCACGCTTTCTTTCGTGCCAACAGTAAACGGCGCACGGGGTGCGACCTTATCGCACTTGGAAGTCATACGGAACATCACGGCGACGGCGAAAATTCGCCTGGAATTTCCATAAAATGTTATCGCAATAAAAAAATGCTGCACGGTGGGTTGTACCGAACTTAAACACGTTTTGGAAAAGATCAATAAGCCCGCCGAGGCCCTATGGAATGCTGCCCCGATTACCTACAGTGCTTATTATTAGTATGACAGGCAGCGAAACTCGCACAATTTAACTTAAATATAAGAGCGTTTGCCCTTTCTATGTCGTAATCGAGCCGATTTCCGTGCTTATTATGACGCGCCAACAAGCAGGATGGCTACTGGCTGGGCTTTATTTGACGTCATGACAACGTAGATAGCTTCAACATCAAGCACGTTTCACACACACACGTCTTACGACGTCACTGCGAAAAAAAATGCTTAAGAGCGGCACTTAACAGTGTTTTTTTTTTTTTTTTTGCTAGGTGTGAAAAAGTCTTGCGAGAGCTTTGGGGTGTATTCGCCAGCAATCATTTCTTTATTATTTGCTTTTTTGTGGCTTACGAATTCATCCTCTCATTGTACGCGGGTCGTTTCTTGCTGTCACAGAAGCGCGATTTGCTACAGCATAACTGATTCCTTTCGGTGCCCCTTTGCTAAAGAAATGCTACAAACTGAACCACGAAAAGAGATTACAGGAGCCATAATGTGCTTACTTAAATAAGTCTTGTCAAATCGGCAATAAATTCATGTACTGACAACGTCCACCTACCGCTTATTCACAACAAAAGCTTCAGAACTATATTCAGTCACAAATGAGGAAATTAAGGAAATACTGCTCCCCCTGCTGCCTACAACCACACCCCCAACTCAAAAATCGCGACGAGCCCTCTTTCCACACCCTCTGTGCTTTAGGAAATACTTCCGTCATTGAGACCACCGGCACCCGCCCAGTGTACGCTTCGTTTGCACGACTTTGACGCGAGCAGGTCAAGTCGGAAGTCATGCAAGCTGACCCAGCCCGACCCGATCGCGTTTATCTGCATCTTGCACAGCAGGTTAAGCGGTTCAAACCAACGCCTTCCTTTGCCTGCATGTGGGTTGACCAAACTCACCTCGACGCTCACTCGTCTCGTCCCGATAGAGTTTACACGAATCCAACGACCGGTTTTCAACCCGACAAGTCGACTCAACCGGACTGTATCGGGTTCATGTCAACGTAACTATAAGCCCCATAGTTGTCCAGAAAACGAGAGAACGCCGCAGTCGTGCGTGGCGCGCAAATGCAGCGAAAAAAAATCTGCGTGTATCAATAAGGAAGGCAACGCAGGAAGTGGTCGTCGTCGTCCGAAAGGGAGTTGGGAGAGTGATTTCCTTGACCAACCCATCAAGCAAGCTGCCTTACCATCGTGTTCATCTCAATGTCAACGCCAGCCATATCGCAAAACGGGCTTGACGAACAAAACACTTCTCGACTGACGAGATTCAACCCTTGCAGAACTTGATTGTCGGGATTCTGGAAACAGTTATGTTTCAGTCGCTTAATACTGCCTGAGTGAGCCATGCTAGTGTTACCTTGCACCCTATTGGACTAAAGTTAATTTTTTTTTCTAAATGTTTAGAAGGATAGGTAGAACCTAGGGTGCCCAGTGACAGTGACAAATAATGAAGCCAGAGAAGGCATAGGGGAAGTTAATTGTTATGTTTAATTGAAATGTAGAAAAAATTAATAACGCAAAGAAAAACCAAAGTGGACGAAAATACAACTTGCCTCAGGTTTGGATCAAGCTCGTATCTCAGCATTGCGCCTGCGGTCTTCACTTGTGGCAAGTTATATTTTCATCCACTTGCATTTTCCTTTTATCTTTTTCCTTTATCTTTGGAAGAGAGAGAGGCGTGGCCGGGGAGTGGAAAGACTGGCGGAGAAGTAACAATGGGCGGTGATTTGTTGACGCTAGCGATGACGTCATTAGGTCCCCGACTAGGCCGGCTGTTAGCAGCGGAGTAAACGCAAATCCTCGGATCCCACCGATATCACTGTTCGTGGCATGAACGCTGTTTTCTGCATCTTTAAGGAGCATAAGGTAGCAGCCCACAACATGCTAGCATGAGCAAATCTCCATTCTTACTTTATTTCAATAAATAAAACGAAAGAAAATGCGACTATAGCTTTGATTGATGAGTACGCCTTGTTTGTCACAGCAGGTTTCCGCTTCGCTGAGCGTTTTGTTGTTGTTGTTGTTGTTGTTGTTGTTGTTGTTGTTGTTGTTGTTGTTGTTGTTGTTGTTGTTGTTGTTGTTGTTGTTGTTGTTGTTGTTGTTGTTGTTGTTGTTGTTGTTGTTGTTGTTGTTGTTGTTGTTGTTGTTGTTGTTTCTTTGTCTCTGATGACGAAGGAACCCACCCCGCCTTCTGACGCGTGCTTGCGACTTTTCCTTCGCTGCTTTCCAGTGGTGGCGTTGGACGTGAAACGAGCTCGCTTCACGGAGCTTCCGTCCATGCCAGTGGCGAAGAGCAACTTCGCTGCAGTGGCTCTCGAAGGCCGCATCTACACTATCGGGGGATTCAATGGTAAGCCGAGCCTACATACACGCCCGTTCACATTACGTGCGGCATTGCCAGCCTCTTTCCTTTCTTTTTTTTTTTTTGCCGATTATTCAATCGCTTCGAGCACATGCAGTCGAGAGCTAGCCGAGGGAAGGGCTCAAGCCTACAAGGTTACTGCGGAGAACCAGTAGCTAAAAGAGGACTTTGATAACGCAATACGAGAAATCAAACTCAAACAGCACAGCCGGAACATGAACACTGAAGTAAAAGGCCTACCGTTTGTTGTAAACGAGGACCTGTAGGGAAAACGATGCAGAAGGTGGCTACGCGCATCAGAACGATGCTTTCTGAAGGTGGCATCTATATATTCCATAGGATGCTGTACTAGGTCAAATCGGAACCAGATGTCGTCGTGAAGTTCTAATGTCGCTCAGCTCGTGACAAGGTGCTTTCTGCTGCCAGAAAATCGAGACTGAACGTCAGTCTCCTCGGGTTTGAGGGTGATGACCCACTATATGTTAACGAGCATTTCTGTGTTGAAGACAAGGCATTGAATTAAGTAAAGCTCGCGAGCTCAAGAAAGAGAACAACTGGAAGTTCGTTTTGAGTACTGAGGGGAAAATTTTAGCCAGAAGGACAGGTAATTACCCAGTCCTTCACGTGACATGAAAAAGAGATCTGACGAAAATTGTGTAAACGTGTACCGCATCTCAGCATAAACTTTCCATCTTCATGTACTACTCATTTAGTGACATAGACAAAGTAACGAAAGATAATTTTTCCATATTCCACTGCAACATCCGTAGCGTCTGAAAAGACCTAAATACTCTACTAGCTCATCTCTCCATGCATACATTTGCTTCTGGTGTCATTGCATTAAGTGAAACTTGGCTCAGGGATAGTGAATTGGTCTCTATACTTGGTGATAAGATGTCATCGCTTCCAAAAAACTCACGCACACGTGGAGGTGGTGTTGCACTCTTTCTTACACATTACCTTCAAGGTTCTGTCCACTGCGTCTCCTAGTGACGAAGACATTGAAGCACTGTTCATTAAGCTTAGTTGTGGTCTTGTTAATGGTAGGGTCTACCGCCCTCGCAACTCGGCAATGGCATCGTTTTTAGGGCAGTTCGAATCTCTTGGCTACAGTATCTCAAGCAAATCGCGGCCATATCGTCGTTGTTGGCGATTTTAATGTAGATTTAACAAATGATGCGAATCATAACTATAGCTTGCTTCCGCAGTCATTCAAACTCCGCAATCGCATAACTGAGTCTACTCGAGTAACCGGCACACCTACTTCGTTAATTGATCATGCTCTAACGAACACTGATACCGGAGTGTATTCAGGTGTATCATCATCATCATCACCATCAGCCTATTTATGTCCACTGCAGGACGGAGGTCTCTCCCTGCGCCAACCGATTCCAACTTGCACCCGCAAATTTCCTAATTTCGTCGCACCATCTAGTCTCCCGCCGTCCTCTACCGCGCTTCCCTTCTCTTGGTACCCATTCTGTCACCCTAATGGTCCAACGGTTATCTAGTCTGCGCATTACATGACCCGCACAGCGCCACCTTTTACCCTTAATGTCTATTAAAATGTTATCTATTCTCGTTTGCTCTCTGATCCAAACCGCTCGCCTTCCGTCTCTTAAAGTTATGCCTAGCATTCTTCGTTCCATCACTCTTTGCGCGGTTCTTAACTTGTTCTCAAGTTTCCTTGTCAGCTTCCAAGTCCTTGCGCCGTATGTCAGCACTGGTAAAATGCATTGATTGTATACTTTCTGTTTCAATGATAACGGTAAGCTCCCAGTCAGGAGCTCATGATGCCTGCCGTATGCGATCCAACCCATTTTTATTCTTCTGTGAATTTCCTTCTCATGGTGAGGGTTCCCTGTGATTAGTTGACCTAGGTAAACGTACTCCTCCACAGACTCTAGAGACTGATTTGCGATCTTGAACTCTTGTTTCCTTGCCAGGTTATTTATCATTGTCTTTGTCTTCTGCATATCAATCTTCAGCCCCACTCTTACACTCTCACTGTTAATGTCCTCAATCATTTGTTTTAACTCGTGTGCATTGTTGCTGAATAGAACAATGTCATCGGCAAACCGAAGGTTGTTGAGGTATTAGGTATTCGCCGTCGATCTTTACTCCTAAGCTTTCCCAGTTTAATAGCTTGAATACTTCTTCTAAACACGCAGTGAATAGCATTGGAGAGATTGTGTCTCCTTGTCTGGCCCCTTTCTTTACAGTGGTACACAAGAAAAGTGGGTATCTTCCCACTTTTCTTGTGTAGAATTATGGTGGCTGTGGAATCTCTGTAGATATTTTCCACGGTATTTACGTAAGCCGTCTGTACTCCCTGATTACGCAATGCCTCAATGACTGCTGATATCTCTACTGAATCAAATGCTTTTTCGTAATCTATGAAAGCCATATAGAGAAGCTTATTGTACTCTGCGGAGTTCTCAATAACCTAGTTAATAACATGGATGTGATCCATTGTAGAGTAACCTTTCCTGAAGCCCGCCTGTTCCTTTGGTTGACTAAAGTCCAGTGTTGCCCTTATTCTATTGGAGATTATTTTGGTAAATATTTTATGTAATACTGGGAGTAAGCTAATTAGCCTCTAATTTTAATTCTTTAACGTCGCCTTTTTTGTGGATTAGTATAATGTTTGCATTCTTCCAGTTTTCTGGGACCCTAGCAGTCGATAGACACTTCGTATAGAGAGCCGCCAGTTTTCCCACCATTATATTTCCTCCATCTTTGAATAAATCGATTTTTTATTCCACCCTCTCCTGCCGCTTTTCCCCGTTTCATGTTGTTAGGCCTTTCTGACCTCATCTCTAGTTATAGGAGGAGTTTCTGTATACTGTTCATTATTGTTTAGAGTAGAGTGCTCCGGAGTCCTCTGGGTACTGTAAAGGTCAGTACAGAATTCTTCCGCTGATTTTATTATTCCTTCGAGATTGCTGATGATGTTACCCAGCTTATCTTTCAGTGAATACATCTTGGTTTGTCCTATGCCAATTTTCCTTCTCACTGATTTCAGTCTGCGTCCATTTTTAACAGCTTCTTCAGCCTTTCTCACGTTATAATTTCTAATCTCACTTATTTTCGCTTTGATGATCAGTTTTTACAGTTCCGCGAATTCTACCTTATCTCTTAAGTTGGACACTCTCATTTTTTGTCGTTTCTTTATTAGGTCCTTTGTTACTTGGGAGAGCTTGCCTACGGTTTGCCTTGGTGCCTTGCCTCCCGCTTCAATTGCTGCCTCTGAAGCCAGCCTCGCTACAGTTTCATTCATTACCTTTATGTCATCATCATCATCTCTCTTTTTCAAGGCTGCATATTTGTTTACAAGTACCAGCGTAAATTTGTCTGCTTTTACCCTTACTGCTTCTAAGTTGACCTGTTTTTTTTCTTGACCAATTTAACTATTTCTTTCTTCAAATTTAGGTGAATCCTAGTCCTGACTAATCTATGATCCCTGCACTTTACCCTACCTATTACTTCTACATCCTGCATTATGCTGGGATCAGCAGAAAGTATGAAGTCAATTTCATTTCTCGTTACACCATTAGGGCTTTTCCAGGTCCATTTTCTGTTGCTACGATTCCTGAAGAAAGTGTTCATTATTATCAGTTTATTCCTTTCTGCAAATTCTACCAGCATCTCTCCTCTAGCGTTTCTGGAATGGACACCGTAGTTGCCAATTGCCTGTTCACCCGCCTGCCCTTTCCCCACTTTTGCATTGAAGTCCCCCATTACTACTGTATACCGCGTTGGCCCTTTTCTCATCGCTAATTCAACATCTTCGTAAAACTGATCTACTTCATCATCGTCGTGGCTAGATGTTGGAGCGTAGGCTTGTACTATCTTTAATCTATACTTCCTATTGAGTTTGATTACGACTACTGCTACCCTCTCGTTGATGCTGTAGAATTCGTCAATGTTGCCCGCTATGTCTTTATGTATTAGGAATCCTACCCCGTATTGCTTCTTATCCGGGAGACCTCTATAGCAGAGGACATGGCCGTTATGTGTAAGCCTCACCAGTTCTTCTAATCTCACTAAGGCCGATAATATCCCAAACAATGTCTGATATTTCTTCGAAGAGTCCTGCTTAGCTAACCTCACTCGAGAGGGTTCAGGTGTGAAACGTTGCAAGGGTCAGTTTCCATGGGCGGCCTGGCCCTGACCCAGGTATTCTTAGCACCCTCTGCTGCATTGCAAGTCTGACCGCCGCCTTGATCAGGTGCTCCACAGCTACTGGAGCTTGAGGGCCATTCGTTCATTGAGGTCATTTCAGTCGGGAGGTTGTGGCCGAATACTGCGCCAGGGAGGCCAATTCCTGTTCTGGTGAGGGAGTGTCTTTGTTCAAGCTTAGTGGGCCTTCCTAATTTGGTTGTACCTGGATTAGTATAGCCCCACTCGCTCTCGGCATCTTTCGCCGGTGTCAGGCGCCACTCCAAGCCTGTGGATGTAGTGCACTGGAGGATGTCATACGTAGATGCACCATCGTCATAAAAAAAGGAGGGGGGCGGAGGATTTGAATTTCCGACTACCGCAACCGAGCCTAAGAAATAGCTCAGTATTATAATCCCGCAGGCGACTATGCTACCTTGTCGCCGATAAGTACGGCCCAGAGGGCCTTACATGCGTAAGAGATCCGCTAATTTGTACGCCCTTTGCGGGTTCTTGCTGATCGGCATAGGTTCCACGACATAGTGTCAATTCTCGGTTGTCCTAGCCTTTTGTTTCCCGCATCTTACGCGTGCACGCGGTCTTGAGCGCGCCGAGGTACACAGTATGTTTTTGCTGAATTTTAACAGCGTTTAACACTTTTGCGTAAAAATTAAAAAAAGAAATGTTTTTCAACGCTTACCGAGAGGCGCCGAGTGTCGTATGATCCGCTCGTCGCGTCTGCTTGTCTCTTGTCGTCCGAAAAACTCGCGTTCCCGGTTGGCTATTCACAATGTTCCCTCGCATATTGATAAATGATAAAGCCATAGATGAAGCATTTCTAGGGAATTGTTAAGCCGTGCTGCTGGCCGTAATGGCGTTCAAGGCCGACCAATGTGCCTTCTGACCGCATAGATGGCACTCGATTTCTAGTGTATACAGCGACCCTATAGCTGACCACGCGCCGATATTCCTGGTATGCAAAGATCAGAGGTGTGGAAGAGCCAACCGCATACGCGAACAGATTACGTCATGTTCCGCGACATATTATGCCAAACTGACTTTTATGCCACCTATGACCATGATGCCAATCTGTATCTGCACGACTCCTGACAGTGTTCGCAGTCGTATCTTGTCTCGCTTGGTACCATTTGTCAAGTGTATGCAGTGTTGACCATAAGCTTGTTTAAAAAGAACCTCTTAAAAGTTCGATAAGTTAAAGGGGCCCTGAACCACTTTTTATTGAAGTGGAGAAAGACATTTGAAGTGAAGAACCACTTTGCCGCAAGAAGTACTTCGATGCGTTCAGCAGAAGCAAAGTTATCGGCAATCAAACACGGCCTCAGCTGTGCTCCCCTTTCTCCTCCAGTGCCTTGCACTGCGAAGGCTACGGCGGAGACGTCACCGTGACGCGCAGTTCAAGTTTTCGATTTGGTGCCCATGCCGCGCTAAACGCAAGCCAAGTGCGGCTGTCCTCAGAGAGCCGCAGTGCGCCCAGCCACTGGACTCGTGGCGGCACCTCGCGGCGGCCGCGGTGTAGCAAAACGCAGCGACCAATAGCAGCCGCGTATTGGAGTGTGCTTTATGACGAAATAAAGCACACAGAAAAGAGCGAGGATCATGGGTTTTCTTAAACGACAGCGTTTGAGAAAAAGATGACCGCGCTCCGATTGCGAGCTCCACGGACCGCGTACGACAGCAGAAGTTGTCCGAGATGTTCACAACAAATGCTGCCCGCGGGCTGTGTTATTTCACCAATCCCGAGGGGTGGTTCAGGGCCCCTTTAAGCTTCAATAATTCTTCGTGCATAAAATAACATTTTGTACCTGTGTTGTTCTTCATCAAATCTGTTACACGATTGACCCTTCTTCATCCTTTAACAGGAGTGACGACCGTGTCGCGGGTGGACCGGTACGACATCGAAAACAGCAAGTGGTATCCGGCTCCCGAGCTCAGCTCGAACTGCAGTGCAGCCTCAGCTTGCGTCGTTTACGATGTTGGCAACGTTGGTAAGTGTCATCAGCATCGTGAGCGTCATCAACATCCCATAGTTATACCCAGAGTTTGCCATACGCAGCAATGTTTAGGATTGTGGCATTAAAGATAACGAGAAAATTGTGGCTAATAGAACAATTACCGGTTGACGCTAGCGCGTGTAAAGAGCATTCGGGAAGATTGAGGTACCAGATAACCGGTGGTCTTTCTAGAGCAGCGGGGTTAGCACACGAGAAATAGAAGTTGCACCTTGGAGCAATGGAAACGCCATGGAAATAAACATACACGGACCCAACGGGCATGTCGGTATCTGGGTGAAGCGAAGCGTTCTTGAAGCGGTTAACGCTCCAAAATTGCGCCGTGCTTTGTAGCATAGCGATTACGTGACTTCACATGGAGGCCCCCACAAAGTGACCCACGTGACCGTAGGTTACGCTGTATCCGATATCATCAGCAGCAGCAGCCTGGTTACGCCCACTGCAGGGCAAAGGCATCCCCCATACTTCTCCAACTACCCCGCTCATGTGCTAATTGTCGCAATGTTGTCCCTGAAAACTTCTTAATCTCATCCGGCCACCTAACTTTCTGCCGCCCCCTGCTACGCTTCCCTTCCCCTGGAATCCAGTCTGTAACCCTTAATGACCATCGGTTATCTTTCCTCCTCATTACATGTCCGATATATGCCCAGTTTACTTGGGATATACTACAGGATCGGCCCGTTCAATTTACTCGGCAAGAAACCGACAGAGCCGAGGGAGGAGGAGGTGGTAATTATATAAGAAGAGGGAAAACACGGTAACAGTCTAATAGACTAGAGGACACCTCAATGGAGGTGACCTAGCGGACGCACCAAGCTTTGATTACACTTTGAAGCATAACACTTTGAGCATAACACTTTGAAGCGGCGCCACTTCAGGACTCGATCGGCAAGCCGTTGATCGTGCTGCACAGTTCTGGACACTTGTTTCTGCTTCGGGCAAAATGAAATCTTCCGCTTGAATGGTTCATGCCGCATTGCGCGTATATCGGTGATATTTTAGCACACAATGTTTCTTCTTTCACCTCTGTAAAGCTGGATTCGATACGACGGGACGGATACTGATTCATTCAGCGGACAAACATGGTTCGTGTCTCGGTGTTGCCGCGTCGGGCCAAGCACAAGGGCGGCACAGAGAAGCGGCTTCACAGCGCTATTGGTCGCAGCTCTTGAGCCACGGCACTCTTGCTTGCGAACTGAATCTCCAGCTATCCGTCCCTTCGTCCGAATCCTGTTGACGAACTTGTTTGCTCAACATTTTCTTTCTTTGTTTCTAATCGAAAAAACCGTCTCTACTCCCCAGTCCGTCCGTCCGTCTGTCTGTCTGTTATGCCTATCTGTCTGTCTGCTACGACTCTCTGTCTGTTATGGATGTCTATCTTGTCTGTCTGTTATGAGTGTCTGTCTTGTCTGTCTGTATTGACTGTCTGTTTCTGTCCTGTCTTCTTCTCATGACAGTTTTATCTCCGTTTCTTCTTTGATTTCTTTATCTAGCGCCATGGTTATGAGCCAGCAGCGTTGCGCTCACCTGCGGAACGAAACTCCAGCGACCAGCTTCCCATGCCGATTCAAATTAAAAACGTTTTCGTTGGACTTCATAACGTTTATATCTCATTTTCTTCCCTCATTTCACTATCGGGCTTCCTGGATATGCAACAGGCCTTCGTCCTTTTAGTTGCACGACATGGAAAACGCCGGCATAGGCCTGCGCTGAAGTTTTGAAATGAGTGTGGCGCCATCTGCTGACTTGAGGCGTGAAACTTAGTACTACAGGGTCTCACTCCCTGCCTTAGTTGGCTGCGTAGCTATATCGAATGTGAAGCACTATTTCCCGTTTTTTGATTGTGTAGCTCTTAGAAGAAGGGCTAACAAGTTATACCCGTCGTGGTTGCACAGTGGCTATGGTGTTGGGCTGCTGAGCTCGAGATCGCGGGATCGAATCCCGGCCGCGGTGGCCGCATTTCGATGGGTGCGAACTGTGAAAACACCCGTGAACTTAGATTTAGGTGCACGTTAAAGAACCCTAGGCGGTCGAAATTTCCGGAGTCCTCCACTACGGCGTGCCTCATAATCATAAAGTGGTATAAATGTTATAAACAGGCATAAGGTGCCTCAGAAAGGCTGGCCAACGTTTCGATAGGAGGACCTATCTTCGTGAAAGGCGGCCTCGTCATCCTCGGCATGTTAGTTTTAAAGGGTTAGTGCAGTGACGTCACTTGCGGTTGTTGTCGGTGGCGGCTGGTTGTAAAGGGAGAGACATCGAAGAGAAAGAGAACTGTGAGCGTGGTTCCCAAGGCGAGAGGACGAGAGTGGGAAGGCGGGGGAGAAAGAAAAGCAGAGAAAGAAAAAAAGGGTGCACCGACAAAAAAGGGAAAGAACAAGAATCAAAGGGGGGCTTGGGGGAGGGGGGTGTTGGGGAAGCGAGAGGTTAGGGAGCATTCAGGCGTGTCGTTGGCGGCGTGTTTTTGTGGCTTTAGAAGAGCCAGTCAGGCGGTCAATGCACGAGCATTAAAAAAGACCCAAAAAGACACCAGTTGAAAGTGTAACTTTAATAGCGTAGCAAAAATGCATCCAGCAATTTTGAAGGAGTTAAGGTGAGGACAAGGAGTCTGGGGTGTAATGCATGGTGTAACTGGAAGGCAGCGGCATGGTCTTTCAAGGGACGTTAGGCCCAGTAGCTCAACGTAGGTGTAGCTACGGCTGTATACAGAAATGGCGATGCCCTGTGTGGCTGAGGCGCCGAAAAAGATATACTGGCGTCTGGGACCTTGGAATGTGTTGGTGAGGGTTTTTCAATATATATATATATATATATATATATATATATATATATATATATATATATATATATATATATATATATATATATATATATATATATATATATATACAGTGAAGTAGACGCGCGTATGAAGCGGCTTATTGACGTTTCGGCCGGGGTCCGGCCTTCATCAGAAACGGCCGAAACGTCAATAAGCCGCTGCATACGCGCGTCTACTTCACTGTGAATATTTACCCGGACCCAGAACTGCTTTTTTTCTGATATATATATATATATATATATATATATATATAACAAAAGACAGACAAAAGAAAAAGAAGGGGGACGTACTGAAACCGGAATAACAAATAGGAAATGACGTGCGCAGAAGCGGACGGGGGCAGGTGTATTTGGCAAAAGGGGGTCGTACAGTTGATATAAACGTAAAAATATGAAAAGTATATTAAATTGAGTAGTAGGCAGGGAAAAAAAATTTTTGAAATGGAGGAATAGGTGAGGTTAATGTGTTTTGTTACTTGGTTAATGATATGAGAATTTCAGATTTAAGTTACCGCTTTTAAAGACTCTAAGTTGCCACGTGCTAAATTAATTCCCGTCGGGTGCAGACAATTAAACTTCTGTATGAGGTATGATTCCGTATGTTTCCTTTCGTGAGGTGAATGGAAATTCGTTTGTAATATATACAGCCATGCTTTGTCGAATATATGACCATGTTCATTAAAGTGACCGGCTACTGCTTTAGGTCAATTGGGATTCAGGTAAATTGTGCTGGTAAATTGTGCCTCGCGCCCTGCGGCGCTACAGTTGTGTCGTAAATTGCCCCGTTACGAGGAGGACTGCATCACAAGGTTTAGTTTGACCACTCTCAATCCCGTTCGTACAAATCAGTGAAGCGAGAACGCAGGATACGGGTCGTTCAACGCAAAAAGAAAGCGAAACTCCGTGACGCCCGCTCGTGGAGGAGAAAAAGCGCCGTGACAGCCGAGTGAAAACGAAAGAATCTGCAGGGAGAACTTCGCTCGCCACAGCAAGAAAACTCTGTGCCCTTCCACTCTCTGAAGAAGGATGACCAGCGAAGCTGTGTATGTGGGCCCCTCAATGGCGAACAGCATCTCCGCCGCGGGACGGCCCGATATTGCCCTATCTTCGGGATCGGCCCACGTATGGGGAGTGCTTACCCCTGCTACACCTTCACCGCGGGTCGGGCCGGTACTGTACCAGCTTTGGAATCGGCAAACGTATGGGGAGTACTAGACGCCTGCTTCACCTCCGCCGCGAGTCGGCATGGCATTGCCCTATCTCCGGGATCGGCCCACGTATGGGGAGTTTTTTGCTTACCCCGCCAACGACACGAAAATTTCCTTGGACGCTAGAGGTATACAGTTTCGCTGTAAAAACGTTGCTAGCCATCCAGCGTATGTGGCGACCATCTTTCTACCGGCTTAAATTTTGATCGAATGCTACGGGAATCGGACAGGTCGCTCGAGGCCTGTGGCGTGCAATCAACAAGTTGATCACACCGATCGGTGCGCAGTGAAAGTGCGCGTGGCCTTCGAAATGCATGGCACGTCAGTGCAGGCACTGAGAAACGCGTGTGCTACAAGGCTCCTCTCTCGCGCTTCTTTCTGGACACGCTGCGTCATCTAGTGGCGCTGCCGAGAAGTCTGTGTGTGGCCTCAGAGACCCGAAGCGCGATGCGTCAGTGCCTGCGAATGCTAAAGATCGTTCCCTCGCGTGCCGCTTACCCAGTGGTACTACGATGATAAAGTTCTTTTAAGGGATCATTGAAACGCACGCATTAGATGTGCTGCGCCTAGATGTTTTAAATAAAAGATGAGGATGCTTACAAACACACGAAATATGACTTTATCAGTAAAAGATCGTCACTCGCATTTTAAAACACCACAGAAATCAGGAGTTACGTTTGGCTTACATATGAAATACAAGAGGATCGTTACGGCACGAGATAAATTAAGAAGCTGCGCAATAAACAGTGTTATGGAATAAACTATGTTATGGAGGGATAACAAAAACAAAGGAAGTGAAAAGCAAATAAAGAGTTCACCAGTTAGCTGTTACGGTGGCCTTTGAGCAGTCCAATTCGATATAGCACAAACCGAACCGAGCAAGAGTCGGAGGAGAGTAGCCGTACATGGTGATGCGCTAGATTGTAATCTTGTGTTCGGGAATTTGTTGTAAAAGGACGTCCCAGGCTTCGCAGAAGACATGCAGAGATCGAATGGAAGCCCATGGGGTCCAAGTCTAGGCACCCGGCTAACCGCTCTTCCGCCCCCTCGTTTCCCAGCTTTCAGGAAAGTCGTCACCGTCGTGCTGACCACAGCCAGCTAAGAAGAAGACGCCAGGTCGTCGAGAAGTGCCGGACCGGCTAGGTAGAAGCCTCGTAAGCCTGGGACCAAGCGCCCGTCAAGCTCGCCCCTCTGCACCCTAGTCGCCTTCCCTCCCTCTAACCGCCAGCGTAGATGTAGATTCTTGGGAAGTACTGGCACGTATACCCACTCTGAGTGACTACGTCATTGTTAAGTACAATATAGGAGGACGAAATTTTATAATAAGCAAGTCTCCCTCCCCCTGTCGCTGCTCTGTCTTCTCTACTTTCTTTCTTCTCCGTTTTTGCCCTGTGTGCCTTACCGATTAGTACTTGTTTTGTTGCTTTTTCCGTTGCGATGCTGCAGAACTATAGTAGATCCTTGGATGCTTGGCGCGCTCGTGCCAAGCTCACACAGCACGTCGTCGTTGTAATCTTCTATTTCTCCCGGCCATCCGACGCACCATGTTCGCATCGTCTCGTGCACTTCACTCATGACAGAAGTCTCCCCATTTAACCTTTCTTTTTAGAGTGCAGCTTTTAGGCTCCCGTTCCTGCATCGAGTGTCGGCGTTGTCCCTCGTAACCGAGCGAATGAGCACAGCGAAAGATGAAAGCGAGCGCTGAGCGCAGCGGGGGAGGGAAGACGCGAGGAGGAAAGCGTAGGTAGAGGTGCAGTGGAACCTAGAGGCAGAAAGCGGAGGAGGAAAGTATTGCGGAAGGGTGAGAGGAAAAGCGTGGTGCGGCGACGGTGGCTGCGAGATGGCGCCACAGTAGCGCGCATCCAGGTCCGTAGGCGGCGGCTGCTGTGAATCGCGCCCAAGCGTCACCCACGTGCTGGCTCTCACGATCTCCAGATTAGCGAGGCAGTGGCGCCACACTTCGCTCCGTTTGCAACGTGCCGCATGAGACAGATCGTACGCACCAGCCAATATATCGCGCAATGAAAACACGTATAAAGAGCTGCACGCGCTCAAATTTCACCTTAGGGAGTATCATAATCGTCGGTGAATCTTTTTCGTCAGAAGAAACAGAAAAAAAGACATGTACGAGCGCGAAATCCATTCTACAGTTAACAAATCGGTAACATCTGTCCCACTCTTTTAGAATGCACCATTCGGCACATATGCCACTAGCAGTCCATAAGTAATGGCTGGCACAAGTATAAAACAATGAAAAAGAAGAGTCGCACACAACAAGCATATCACCAGCTTACTCGCTTATAGGAGATCGAGGAGTCCCGAGACGTACACAAGGACCCAAGTTGGTGACACGCTCACTGGATTTATGATGCAGGTCGCTAAAGCGTTGGTGAGAAAGGCGTTCATTGAAAGGCGACACATACTCATTGCATTTGTGGCGCATCCTTTTAAAGCGGCAGGTTTCTGTCCTTCATGAACGATGGTAACGTCGGATTAGTTTACCCCAGCATCGGATAAGGTTAAAGGATCTTTTTCGTCATTGAAAAGTGGCACATTCCCAGTGGCACATACCCATTTAGTTAGGCAAGTAGGCGTCAAGGACGTTCCTTGAAGAGCAGCGCACGCCTACTGCCTCATGCAAGCATTGAAGGACTCCGCTCATACCCAGTTACCTGAGTTTGGCATCAAAGTATATTATTGAAAACCAGCACAGACCGAGTTGACTTTGAAACTCTTTGACGCCGACTTGTAGTGAATGCAGGTTAGACTGCAGGACCTTCAGCCTCAAAAAGATCCTAGGTCCATGGCAAGCGTGTTGATTGCAAAGGCGAGCTTTAATTAATGGCGCTCTGGAGATTTCTGGGAGCGAGTGATATTCTTGGAAAACATTCAGTATTTAACATCAGTTGTAAACAGCGTTTCTTATTTGACCTGTCTGTACGATTCTGCACCTGACTTCATGTGCCTGCCTGTGATATTCTGCGTTTTCTTTTGTGCCCTGACCATAGTGTAGTTGTGTGACTGGACTTTAAGCCTGAGTCTGTTTCACTTATTTATGTGACTCGATTCTTCGATTAAGCGGTGTTTGTCTTACTTATACGAATTGGCTTTGAGTGAATATTTTTTTTTATGTTCCCATACCTGTGGACTTCATTTTTGCTATATCTAGGTTAAGAAGAGCAGCCGAGGGCAATTAAAGGCGCCTACATCTCCTAAACATCATATATAGAAAAAATCAGAATGGCTCTGTTCGGTTTGAAGGGGCTGTCGTTTCGCACCGGTTCAATTTCGATTCGAGTGAAAACATGATGCGTCGACTGCGAACCTGCAGTTCACAATATGGAACATCGAACCGATTGTGTTGTTCGTTGCACTTGATTCATGGCCTGTCACTTTCCTTTTTTTTTTTTTTTTTTTTTTGAGAGACGATAAACGTATGCCTGGTGTCCCAACTGACATGCACGGGATGTTAAAAAAAGAAACGATGGATAACCTTACGCAATCAAAATATCTTTCACAGTCCGGTTCAGAATTCACCAGCAAGTTTTTGCTGGCAACATTAAAGTGGTTAATTACAATTGTTATGGTAACTTGCCAGCCACCGTGCCATTGACGAGGTGTCAATTAGGAAGTTCTCGAGAATTATAATAATAAATGAACTAAGTTATTTTTAGCAAGTTACAATTAGCGTGCCAAATTCTTCTAGCTGTAAAAGATGGCCCAGGATACCTGAATAGTAGTACCACGTGATTACCTTCTCATCCGCACTAAGGTCTCTAGGGACCTTAAAGGGACGGTCTACCATTCGGAACATGTCTTCAAATTATAGTAGGAATGAGAAGACTGTGTGTCATATTGACGGAAACAAGCATGCTTGTCTCAGACAAAGAATTAATGCAATTTTTAATTTGGCTCTGAAGGTGGGTAAAATAATGACATGTGGCGTCGTTCAACGGTGAAACACTGCAACCAATCTGTGGACCACCACGTAATCAAGAAGCCGGCAGCGAGACTTTTATTGCTTAGATACAATATTGTACAGCCTGAAATTATATTTTATGTGCTTATGCTAAGTTTGCTTTGCGTGAGAGAGCGAGTTTTATTTTAATTTCTTTTCGCATCTAGCGCTTGCTGAAAAGTAACGCCGACTTGTGCAAACGAACGTAGTCACGGTGAACGGAAGGGTGCGTTGATGTATGGCCTCTGAGATTGCCATCGAGCCCAGTAATCGGTGTTGTCGGCGTCCGTACAAAGTTTTAAGAAGACACAGAAAATTTTGTTTTAAATATTTCTACTCGCTTTCCAGAGAAATCATCGCAAGTTTAGACATTTAGAGTGGTAGGCTTTCTATTGCGCTACAAAATTGAAGGTCCTTTCCGCACTAGATTTACATTTACTAACTTACTACCTTTGGTAGCGTATACAGCAACTCTATTCCGCACAAGAAAGCAGCACCCTCACGCAGGCTCATTGCAAGACGTCAGGAAAAAATCAACAAATAACGAATGCAGAAAAAGTTCGCGAGAGAGTCGGACAGGTATATGCTTTATTTGTGGCGCCCCTCCCGATATCGCAAGTACCCTTCATGTTGGTATGTAGAGAGCGGCCATAGCTCTTGTAGCGTCGTGGGAAGAACGCGTGTGCACATAACTTATCCGTTGCGATACCGTATGTACCGCATTTAGGAGGCGGGCATCTCCAAATTGGCCCAAACATTAGGATTTCTGCGAAAAGCTCATCAATTCAATACCGATCCGCCTCTACACCGCAAGTGAAACATTGCCCAGTTATTAGCATCAGTAGCATCTCATTGGGCGCATTAAGGAGCTTGAGCGTGCTGTAATCGGTAGAGCGCGCTCTACGCGCTCCAGCCTGGAAGATGTGCGCGGGAGTTCGCGCCTGCTATGGGCTTCCGGCAAGGTAACGTGTTCCCGCCCTCCTTGTACTTTCACCCTTTCAAGGTGCAGTTGGCGCGTTGCGCGCGCTGTTTGGTTTCGCATTAGCACTCTTCTTTCGCGCGAAACGGAGAAATGACTGCACAATTTCTGCTTGCCAAACGCCCTGGTACGTAGCCAAACACTGGCATTCTTTGGTTCGCCACCTTATTCCTTGGCTACGTAATTATGAATGCCTCGAATCGAAAGCCTCTACAGTTCTCCTGCGATGTGCAATGAATTACTGCAGTCGGCATACCGTGAGGAAAAAAAAAAGAAAAGAACAAAGAATTCGTCTTGTGCACTATCTCTGATAGCAGCACGAACAGCTTGCATTACAAAACGCAAACCGCTGTGTTGCGGCCTCCGTCACCGTTCGGCGAGTACCTCGAGCTCGTCATCGTCGATCAAGTACTGCAACAGCTTGTCAACGGTGCCACGTTCACAAAGCGCGTGAAATGCGATAGCGAAATGCGGAATGGACAGAACACTCGGCAATTGACGCGTTGGTCTTCCCAGACGCAGTCGTCTAAAATCGCCGCTAAACTACGCTCCAAAGGCGTCGCACCCGAGTACACTCGAGAGCGTGGTAATTAACTCGAGCGCGCTCGAGTTAAATACTTGAGCGCGGTGACCTGACGCGCCCATTGTTTGAAAACAAGGCACAACAGTCCCGATTCCCCCGGCGTTCCTTCAAATAAACCGCGAACAACGACGTTCGTCACGTGACCAGCAAGCACTTCGTCTTTCACCCGCATGGCGGCGCCACGTGGTCACCCGAACACTCGTTGGCGTTTTGTAATCAACCGCCGAACAAAGCAGGGCCAGAAGATTCCCGCCGGAACCATTCTGCGGGATTCTCCAACTGTTGCGCTGTGTCAGCAAAACGCGGAAAATAAAGCGGGAAAACAAGCAAAACCGCGTGTTGCTCATCATAGAGCAACAGCTTCCCTCTCCCCTTTCCCTCTTCCTAAACGGTCACGCTGGCGTCTGGCATCGCTAACATTACGGGGGCGTTGTGCGTCGTATCGCCAGCGCCGCAGCCAAAGGCTGTCAGCGCGTCCTCCTCTCCTACTACAACAACAGCAGCTGCGGCCGCTGAGGCGAAGGGTTCGTAGGCGGCAGCGGAGGCTGAGGGCCAACGTTTGGACGGCGAGTCACGCCCGGCCGCTGTCACGTGGGCCGCGACGGTGGCGTACGTCTGCTAGCTCGGCGAAAAGCTGAACACACGTGCACGCGCGCGACCGTCTGCGACGCGGACGGAAGGACCGCTTCCGAGCCGGGAGCACGCCGAACTGCGCACTTTTGCGATCGTCGAGCGAGAGCAACGGAGCAGCATCGGTGAGTACAACGTTACCAGTCCCGGTTGGCTTACAAAGTCAGATGCCCCCCCTGTCAAGAAGTTTCTTCCTACCGTTTACTCCGTGATGTTGACCTCTTTTGTGGTTTCTGTCGATACCGTTGTTCTTTGCCTTTTCCTTCAAGCTGCGTTAGGCGCGCAAAATCTTTCGCTGGGCTAAGCGACCTTCATTTTATTTATTTTTGGCATGCGGTGCTAGAACGCTGGTTCTCTTAAACTCAGAATTAAAGAGCCGGACAAACAGCTTCTTTCTAAATCGTTGATGGTGACCGTTACGGTCGTTTCTTGGATTCCATTTCTTTGTTTTCCCATTCAAGGTGTCTTAGATGGCGATCTTTCTTTTTCACTGATGAGTGATTCTTGTTTATTTGTTACATGTTGTGCGCGTGTGCGTTGAGGGTGGGGCACAGGTGCCCGAATTATGTTATACGACCTGCGTATTGCCAGCCTTTCACACAACTGTATTCGGTTCACACGTAGTGCTCGTTGCTATTTCGCGTGGTATCTTTCGGTGACCACTCGCTCAACTGTAAGCACCACCGGGGTGGACGTGTACAGACCTAATCTTATCCCAGCAGACAAGACACCAACGTGTGCGTAGTGTGTGTACACACTATCTGCCCAAGTTCAACCGGGATTCTGCAGTCAAGAGAGTCGACCGAGACAGCATCTCGCTTGTGCGTGACCGCAATGTTCGAGTGGTTCAAGTGTCAAAGCCGAATTCCTTCCACGTTGGAAGTGCGGGTTGACCGGGAATGCCGCTGCATGACTTTGCGATTCAGCCACATTGACTATACTGGCGTGTTTCCTTGCGAAGAGCTGCTGTAGGTTACGAGTGGGGCAGGCTTGATTGCACAGATTTAAATTAGTGCTGCAGACATCAGTGCACAGATAATACGTAACTCTAATAAGGCTGCGTGCGTGACAAGAATTCGGGACAATTAGGGGATCGTTGAATGATATGTAGCTGTATAGTTTCGGGGTTAGCCGGTCATTGCAGCCAACGAAAGCGTACGCGAGTTGGAATGCTTTCGCTGTAAGGGAGCGTCAACTTTAATGGCTTGTTCATATTTCGGATAACATCAACGAAAAACGAACACGATAAACCACGTCATTAGTAGGTACAGAAGCGACTTCTTGTCGTGTCTGCAGAGTATATCTGCGCCCACTAACGAAAGCCCATAGTATTATTGTACGTGAATTCTCTGCGCTACCCAATGTCGTCTGCTTACGTCTGTATTCCACTGTAGAAATTGTCAGGAAAAACGAACATTTATTTGACTGTGTTGGCTTTGTGGGAGGGGCGACGTCCTTGAACCAGTACTGTGGGGCTGTTTTCTACTCGCACCAAGCGCAGGGAAAAAGTACATATAAAAATATAATCGCATAAATCAAGCGTATATATCCTGCCACGTACACGTGTGTGTGTGTCAGAGCCCAATATGTTAGCAAGCAACACGCGAACGCGCATTCACAGCACAGATTACTATATAACGAAAACGTTTTCCATATAACTAATTTCGCTTTCCAAGTAAAGAAACAATTTGGCACAATTTAGTATAACATCGCTTTGTAACATACATTGTATGATCACAGCACGCATCAGTCATTGTCAATATTTCAAAACTTGCTATATATTTCACCTAACACTACAGCGACTGCGTTTAAGCCTCCGTACAGCCATGTTACGTCCATGCCTTTTGTCTTTAATCACACAATCGATTACATCAACCGCCGTCGTTGCTCAGTGGCTATCGTGTTGAGCTGCTAAGCACGGGCTCGAATCCCGGCCAAGGCGGCCGCATTTCGTTGGGGGCGAAATGCGAAAACACCCGTGTACTTATATTGCGAAGCATTGCGAAACAAATGCGAAACACCCGTGCACATTAAACAACCCCAGGTGGTACAAACTTCCGGAGTCTCCCACTACAGCATGCCTCATAATCAGATCGTGGTTCTGGCAAGTAAAAACTCCTAATTTAATTTTTTTTTTAAATCGACTACATCATACCACTCATTGGCGCTCTTTGGCCACCATTAACCCTTGCGCCACAAAACCCCGAATATCTGTAGCATAGTCATGGCGTGCTCTGCCAGACCAGTGAAGCATCAGCGTAGTCAATAGAACAAAACGAACGTTTATTCCAAGGTGTAGAGCGTACTTATAAGTAGCCGAGTGGCAGGAAGATAGGAAGGAGCACGTGTTAGTAACGATATATTCCGAACTCGGAAGGATCGTCAGATGAGGCGGTAAAAGGTGCGCGTACGTCGAAAACACACGCCAAGTTGCAACAATATCATCGTCACCACCACCAAACTAAACAATGATTGCTTCCGCCTGTGTAGTTCAGTGACTGGTTGGCTGCTGCTGCAGCTGCGCATATGGGCTGTATACTTCCGCGTTTCGAAAAAGGCACAGACTACGTGGCACGGTCCTGATAGCGTGGCAGCTCCAGTGTGTACGAACCAGTGTAGGCGTATAACGGGATCCGGCAAAGCCAGCCTGCAGATGCGCCTGTGTACACCCCGTGTGCGACGGGTGGCTTGGGCACGCGCGTGATGGATCGTTTCGGGCTTTCCGCTGCCAACTTTCACGAGTTCCTGGCACGGACCCTCTGCTTTTTCTTTTTTTTTTTTTTTCTCGTCGGGAGGGCTGGAAACGGGGCGATGACGAAGCTAAACAAAGCAACGAACAAGAACGGGTGAGAAAATTAAAAAAAATATATATATACGGGGTTTTACGTGCCAAAACCACTTTCTGATTATGAAGTACGTCGTAGTGGAGGACTCCGGAGATTTCGACCAGCTGGGGTTCTTTACCGTGCACCTAAATCTAAGTACCACGGGTGTTGTCGCATTTCGCCCCCATCGAAATGCGGCCGCCGTGGCCGGGATTTGGTCCCGCGACCTCGTGCTCAGCAGCCCAACACCATAGCCACTGAGCAACCACGGCGGGGGTGGGCGAGAAAATTCTGCACCGTAAAAAAAAAAAGAAAGAAAAAAAAAGAAGAGTCGAAAAGAAATGACTGCAGCCTACCTACTGCTTCACATGTGCAGCTTGCGGCGTTCACAGCATTCCATGGAGGAGTTACGTTATGGTCATTGACGCTCGTCGTATTTATTTGGCAGCGATTTATCATAAACTAGAAAGGGACGCCGACCACATCAAATAAATGAATACATTTGGACTCCCATACTATAGAGCCATGCATGACTCCGCCACGAGAGCCGAAGCGTCCTGGCTTTTTTTTTTTCTTTTCTTTTTGTCAGCTTGTATTGCGGCGTTTGACTAACTGTAATCCCGGCCGGACGCTCGAGCTGTCATCCAAACTTTTTAAGTTAAGCGATTGTGCAAATGAAATTATGGGGTTACACGTTCCAAAGCAATTCGCGGGCCGTGAGTCGCCGCGGCGGTGGTGATCCGAATTAATTCCAGTCACCCGTATAGTGACCTTTAACGTGCCCCTAAATTCCAAGTACGCGAGCATATCTTTTCATTCCGCCCCGCTCGGAGTGCGACCGCTGCGGCAGGGGATCGAACCCACGACCTCGCGCTCGGCACCATTGAAAGCCGGAGCCACTGAGCCAACGAGGCGGGCGGTGATTCTGCGAAATTTATTTATTTATTTTTATGTATTTCATAGATGGTGCTGGCCCCCACATGGAAACTGTTGCAGGACATGGGAAAATACATTGCAACAAATTACGAATGACAAACTAAACCATTATGCATTGAAAGATCGAGGGACGATGGGGGGGGGGGGGGAGGGGGGGCTCTAGGAGAGAGATATAGAGCAAGATCGCTTCTACCGGACTTGTACGTAATGAATTACCTGTAATTACTTACTTTTAGACTGTTACATTTCTTGTCAATTTTGTAATTTAACGACTGCATCTTTTTCACTCGGTAACGATCACTGTAATTTCATTACATTTTTTTCGGTAACCAATTACACGTAATTAGTTACTTTATTGACGAGACAAGCTGTAACAGATGACGCAGCCTTGAAAACTTGGGTTTTACGGGGACTGCAGTATAGAGCGTCCGAGACCATGCGACACGGCGTTCTCGCGAGAGGGACAGCCGTGTCGCATGGTCTCGACATACCGCCCGTGTCGTTTTTGTGTTCTCTTCCGCTGTCCCCGTCTTTGTTCGCGGTCAATTTGATATGCAGTAAACGCCAACTAGGCCAAACTGAAGTTCTTCTGAAGCATATATCTCCAGAATGCGCGTGTTCACATGGGTAAACCCGACAGGCTCAATATGTATTTCCCTTTGTCAACGTTCTGCCAGCTGTTAGCCGACGATTTGAACCGGTGCTGGTATGTCTCGATATAGCGATGACCACTTACGATGTCAAGGGCAGTATGTCGTCTAGAGACAATATTTAGAGTTTCTCATTGGCCCATCCGGGAAGCGTCTTCTTCAAGTCGCAGCAACAATGAAGCGTTGCGCATGACAGAGGAGGACCCGGGTGCTGAGTAACGAGTCTCGTGCGCAAGATGTTGCTGCTGATGTCTTCACGACAAAAACGAGGGAAGGCGACCAATGAAGTTTTCGAAAAGTATGTCTTAGTAGTGATAAGCAATGTTGGAAGGGCTGTAGTGGAAGCACTGAACGTGCCAGGCCAGCTCGTCCTACTTGCGGTATCTGGGCAATGTTATAATATGTTCGGAAGAAAGTAACGTACAAGTAATCGATAACTCATGAGGAATTCATGAAGTACTATTGCGGGGCAGTAATCAGTAACTGTAATCAGTTACATTTTTTTTAATGAGGTAATTGTAATCGGCTGCTTCTTTTTCTGAAACGTGTACAAGTCTGATTTCTACAAAACTTGCCTCTCCTGCACAGCTCGATTCCATCAATGCGAAGACGGGAGGCAACAGCGACCGTGCAATCGTGGAAGCAGTACAAATGACGTGGCATCGAGGCACATGTGCGAATGAGCATTCCATAGCCGTAGTGTTATCGCACAAACAACTATAGGTTTACTTGAAAGGTGGCAGAATACTACGGAGTTGATTGTGGTCATGCATTTTTTATTGCATGATTTATTTTGGCGATCGTGGTGTCACAGGCGTGTACGAATTCTTTCGTATCTAATAATAAATCTCAGGCAGGAAGACGACAGCCAATGACAGATCGCATTTCATAAATGACGCTTCGTTTGGGCAGAGACTAATGTGAGCCCCCAGGCAGGCGTCGTCGGGCTGGAATCGCAAGTTTATTAAGTATACTTCCAGAGCATGCGAAATCGGCAACAGCAAATTCGCTGAAGGAGCAAGCGCGATCTAAAGGCAGTGTGTGGCAATTGCCGGTCGCCGCTGTTCCAAGTTTGCTGCACCTTGGGTACTGCGCTGAAGCTAAATCAGTAATAAGCGCACATGCCTATTCCAACAAAGGTGTGAGCTTGTCTTGTGTTTTGAACTGGAAGAAAAACGCGCGCTCCGACTTCGCCGGACAAATCACTCTTTCGAGTGCTTTCAGCACAGCGTGCTCGATAGTTTACTCAAGCTAAGCGTTAAATCGCGTACACGACCCAACACTCCGTGTTGAGACGCTGGGTGACACAATAGCGGTTGTAACGAATGTTCGTTCGGATGCATACGTGTGTCTCCGACCAACGTATAAAAAAACAAACAAAAAAAACGAAATTGTATGCCGCGAGACATTGGTCAAGTTCCACGCATGGCGCGTCTGTCGTCACGTTACTCGCGGATCGTCTTCCGAGTGTGCGTGACTCATTGAACCTCGTGTATGGAATGATCCGAGCACGGTTATCGATGCCTTAAGGCATATGGTTACTCGTGCTTCGAGGCCGCTGTTGGGGGATGTATTGCAGCTATGTGACCGCGACGCGCGTGCGTTTGCATAATTACGGTCCGAATCGCCTATGGTAATTGCCGAAGTGCAGGAAGTTGAGCGAGAGTCGGTTTATAAAGACTCATGCATGGCAGAACTGCGGAAAAAAGCAAACATACTGGCGGGGGCTAGAACGACCTTCGGACTCGCACATAACACGTGCACACTCGAAGTTTCGTTTTATTTTGAGTAGAATTAACGAGTGAAAAGATTCGGTAGTAGAGAAGGTGAGAAGTCCCGTGCACATGGTAATCTAAGCTGGTGCCCTTATTCTTAATCAAATAAGTCATCCTCGGGAATCGCTCGCTCGACATGCACAACCCGACGCCTCACTATACACACCCACTGCCAAAGCTGCCACCTGAGAGTTGGGCACAAATTTCACAACGCAAGCGATAGTTCGTTGGTGAAGCCTCGTGTGTGTTCTTCCGACCTCGGCTGCCGCATTACCATGGGGGCCAAAGGAAAAAAAGAACACCCGTGTACTTAGATTTAGGAGCACGTTAAAGAAACGCAGGGTGTCAGAATTGACCCGGTGTCCTCCACTATACGGCATCCTTCAAATACACTGCATTTTCGGGAGGTTAAACCTGAGAATTAAATGTTTAACCTCGTGACGCATCCATTAACGGAGGTTGAACTCGCAATTTCCCATCTCCGTTGACAAGGGCATGCACTTACCGATCGAACAGGTATATATATTTTTTTAGGTTGGGCGGGGGGATGTTTGTAAGCGTCCACCTAGTGGACATGTTCATTTTGTCTGCTGCTGAAATGCTGATTGGCTGGCGGCGTACACCAGCCCAGCCAATCAGAATTTCAGCAGCAGGTGAAATATAAATGTTCTCTAGGCGGACACTTAAAGCATGCTTCCCCCCCCCCCCCCCTTTAGTACGACTGGCGCTTCATTTTAGTGGCGGACACGGGTGCTATTCCTCTGAACACACAAGGAATTCCGCCTTGTTGGTGTTTTGAGCCAATCACAGACGGTGTAGCCGCCCAGTCGGCCAATCAGAACCGACAAGATGGCGGAATTCGACAGTATTGTCAAGTGGTGGTGACGTTAAGAACACAGTAGCAATACTGTGAAAGGCAAAACTAGATTTTATTGGGCGAACCTGTGCCCACAAAACAGGCTACACTTATAGCACAACGAGAGCGGCGAACACAGTCGGCGATCGTCGAAAAATCTGATCAGCGGGTCAAGCGCGTCGGCTTTTATACAGCAGTCGTCGAATGTTCCAGATTAACCGATGGGACCCGCGTGTCTTCCACAAAGTTCTACACTATTCGCGTCGCGCATACATGAAATCAGATTACACAAGTTGCGGTGAAAGACAGTGTACGGAGCCATCGATAACATTCCAGAAACTTCTTTTACATGCAGGCGCGTCCTGTGCTGCGCGATAACATTTGTTAGGCGGCCAAACGTGGTCGCCCGATGAAGATCAGTACACGTGTCAGTATGTCCGAATGTGACATTGTGCTCCGGAATAGGAAGGCCAGCACACCAAAGCCAAGGTCACGTCCAGTGAAGGGCAGTTTGAGTGTTTTCACAGGCTTCCTACTGAGCAGCAGGAAAGGGAGTGGCTGACGGCGGAAGGAGAGAGGAGGGGGCGATCTGTGTAGCTTCTAGTCAGGCACGGATTTCCGGTACTCGACTGATCTACTAACAGATAACGGCTGTCGGTGCATGTCGCGGTGACTCCTTATCTGCATGTCACTTCCTGCAACTCCTGACAACGCACCGGCGCCGCTGGTTTGTGCACCGATATGTGCACGTGCTACAGCGGGAAAAGTGGCAACGCCTTTACAGCTCGGAAAAACGAGTCCAGCACTCGTGTTTTTTGTTTTCATATGAGCAACGCCATCATATACCTGTAGCCTTCATTGCTGCACAACATCGCAAGTTGTTCTTTGTCATGACGTCGCGATAATGTCGACCCCAGGACCAGCATTGCGAGACAAATGTAGTGTCAATTCAATTCAATTTATTTATTGTATATAGCACAAGTACATTTGAGTGAGAACTATATACAGAAGTAGGTCTGAAGTCAAAACACTTTAAGGGCGAGGCCTCGTGCTAATACTTACAAACACAAAACTCAAAATCGTTCCATCAAAGGGCAAATTCTTACAGGCATGATAGAAATGTGAGCTTATAAACATAATAACAAAAAAGCCGCATACGAATACTACACAAAAATATATACTAAATTGGGTTTACATACAGTGCTATAAAGCGCACAACTCGAATTTAAGTGAGCTAATGGCAGAATATTATTTTAAGGTTAGCCAGTAAGGTATTCCATAGTGAATTTAAGGCGAAATCGACAGCGAACGTCCCACAGTCATATTTCTTCGTTTAGGCAACAAAATGTTATTTAACCAAATTAGTAAAGTTATCAAATTAAAATATATTGTTTCGCAATCTTCACACTTCGACTTTATTCAGACGTGTAAACATACGCAACGCGTCGTGCCAACGAATTGAGGCTAAATGTGATCCGTTTTACGTGCAAGAAGCGTGTGGGGGAGTCACTAACACCTTATGCGTGAGGTAGAGTTCAGCACCAACGCTTACCGGAGCGACAACGTCCTCACAATGCGCCCCAGCTGGCTTAATTATCCATTTAACACGCGCTGATGAATGAAACCCTTGAAGTTGATCGATCGTGAACACGATTCCATCTAGCTCTTCGCGCATTTACGCGTTCCATTTAATCTTCTTTGACACTTCTACGACGGCTTCGAACAAAACGCCGCGTCTTTGTACTTTTCACGCTGCTAACTCTGACTTGATGGTATCGTCTATTTTGGTTAAGCGGAAACTGAAAGGTTTAAATCGTTCATTCATTATCTGTTCCCTTCAATTCAATTATAGAAATACTAAAGGAAAGGTAATTGAAAGTGGATGAAGCGACTATTTGCTACAGGTCGCGGCCGAACTCGCATCTTCAGTATCGGGCGTGGAATGGTGAACGATTGAGCTGCAGCGGCGGCCGTCATACGGTACATATTAAAATATTGGCTATATGTTTGCCTGTGCTGTAGACCTCTAATCGACAGGAAGACAGCGGTGGGGATCGGAGAGCAAACGGTGAATAGCCAATATTCTAGTTTATACTAACAGGAAGGAAATGGCGTTGGACAGGCCATGTAATGCTTGGAGCGGGTAAGCGGTGGCCTACGTGGCCGCAGCGCTAGCTTAGTGGCTGTGGCTTTGCGCCGATGAGCTCGAGGGCGTGGGTGCGGTCCCGTGGCCGCGGCGGCCGCATTACTAATGGGGCCAAATGCGAACAAAACGCTAGTATACTTAGATTTAGGTGCACGTTAGGGAGCCGTTCCCGCGAGGTCGACAACAATGCAGAGTTCAATATTACAGCGCGACTCATAATCAGATCATATCTCTGACACGTCAAACTCCAGAATTTAGAGAGAGAGAGAGAGAGAGAGAGAGATGGGGTGGGAAAGGCAGGGAGGTTAATTTAGGCGGTGGTATGTTACAATTACCGAATATTGATACGAAAGGAAGGAAAGTGCGCAGTGGCAAACGGCAGGGAACTAGGTGATGAAATTCCGTAATTTGCGAGGAAAGGATGAAGGGAGCTTAATATGCAAGGCAGGGGCAGTAGAATATCGCCGGGAGAGACCTTCGTGCTGCAGTGGACACTAATGTGCACAGTGGATGCGACCCGGCAGACAGCTGAAGTGCTTTGAAGGATTACGAAGATGAGCGGCATGCCTCGACGCGAATGGCCATGTCGGAGCAAAAAAAGAAGGGAAACTTAGAGCACCAATCAGCGCGCACCACGGGGTCCAGAGAGAGAAGCGGAAGGACGTTGTAGAAAGAAGGATAAAAAGAGAGGGAGCGCCCGAAGAAGTCAAGGCGTATTCGGTACAGGAACAAACCGGACACATGGTCCACAGTCTCCGAAGCGCCCACCCAGTCGGCGGTATTGTTTCCGACGGCGGGGTCTTCTCTTGGTAGCGGATGGCTACTGTTCGCTGGCTGCCATAGACCCAGGGGAGGCGAGACGGCAGCAGTTGCGGAGGTGCAGTATCGGTAGGCTTCTTGGACCGATACCCGCAGGACTTCCACCCAGCCACGACGTAGGGGCACGGCAAGCAAGCGAGTGACTTCTCAGAGGCCACAGCGACAGAAGCGGTATACAACGTTCAAGGCATAACGGCAAGTACGAGCAGTGGCCTGCGGCCTTAGGTCACTCACCAGTACTCGCCGTTGAACACCTCGTACTGATACCTAGTGAACTGTACGTGTTTTCTGCTAGGCTCATTGCGATATCGTTTAATTTTTGCATGTTTGCACTTGTAGAAGCTTTTTCCCATTTAACTGTACAATGTTTTGTTAATAGTGAATGTTTACTGCCGTGTGTGTGTGTGTGTGTGTGTGTGTGTGTGTGTGTGTGTGTGTGTGTGTGTGTGTGTGTGTGTGTGTGTGTGTGTGTGTGTGTGTGTTGATTTTTCGTGTGCGTTTTCTTGGCAATGGGTCTTGTCATCCGTTGGAAACACCAAGACAACACCCAGGATGGCTTTAGCGCGCGTTTCCCAAAAGAACCTGACACTACGGAAATGAAATGGGCTGATGACGACTGTGATAAGGAGTCGGCTCGTAATGACGGATTGAGACTGTGCGACAACGTGCTCTCGTGTTGCGTTGCAGCATCCGCCGCGCGCGTCAGAAACATGAGCTTTGTTTGGTGTTGCCGCGCCACGTGCGTCAAGGTTACGCGCACAACGAATCAAAACGGCAATCAGAGACTCTCGAGCCGCAAAGATAGTGGCCGTGCCAAGCCTTATAACAGAACCCCCCCCCCACACACACACACGCACACTTGCACTTTTGCTGCTGCGGACTCTCTCCACTGTGGAGCGGTGTCTCGAGAGGCGTGAGGTCAGCCGTTATGAGAGTCGCGCAACCGCGGACCGCGTCTCCTGCATATCGGGCGGAACGTATAAAAGCGCCTGTTTGATGGGTCTCTCTTCACTTTTATGAATCCTGCATAGCGTTTGCTGCACGTATATCTTCGCCCTCATAAATGGCGTGCTCGTTGCACAGCGCAACTTAGCAAGGTGCAGTATTCTACAGTGCTATATCCTTTTTTTAAAGGGGCACCAGAGAAAAACCCAGGGGCACCAGAGGCTGTATTATGCAAGTGTGACGAAGATTTAAAGCTTGCATGTCGAAGGTGATGGAATGTCCAGCAAGACGGAAAGTCCGGCGGGTCACATGACCGGGCAGACGAAATGTCCAACCAACATGGAATATATGTCCAACCGAGACTTAATAGGTGCAACCGAAACGGAATGTCCAACGAGTCTGAATGTTGACTATCGGACGTACCGCTTTTTTCTACGTTCAGGCTCGTTGGACATTCAGGCTGCAAGCGTGACGGCGACAGTATGGCATACCCGAGAAAGCAGGTGCCTTGATGCCGTTTGTCATCCCGCGCGCGCCGCGTGTAGGAGGTCACGTGATCCGCTGCGTTTCAGAGGCGCGACGCAGAGGAACGGTAAAGGGAGCGGCAGCGCGGAACGTTCGCTCCGGGGCAAGCACCAGCGCTCCCTGCTGCCGATGACGCTCAACACGCCAGCGTTGTGAGTGCGAATGTTCGTGGTGATATAGTGAACTCTGTTCATGTGTGTGCCTCGGCGCTTGATACCACGCGTGCCTGTAGTTAGTAAGCGAATGTTTACTGCAATTCAGTCTGCTCCGAAGACTACCACAGCCTTATTTCGTGTAATATTCTATTACATTGCTATCATTCGGGCGACTCCGCGGCTTCTTTCTTTTGTGATGGCGCTCAGGAACGAAACGCTCCCCGCGTGCCATAAATAAGCGGATGGCAGCGCGCACCCCTTGGGTGCAAGTCGCACCCTTGTTTTTCAGAAGTTTCTTTTGTAATAGTTGTCAGACGTATGTGTTGCATCCTGGTTCGAGGGCCACGGTGCGGTAATCACTACGTCTGCCGATGTTAAGCCGCGCCTAACGATGGAGACACTCGTTACGGTGGGGAATGAATGGCCCCAGCTGCGCGTATAACGCGTAAAAGTAATGGGCCTCCTTTATCGGGACGTATGGGAGAGCGATGAAAAAAAAAAAAGAAAAGATCGTTTCACGCGTTTCAGAATCGGCATACGAAAAATAGTATCTCGTACATTATAGGTAAAAGCTCTTCATTTTACGTCCGTGCGCGTCCTGGTCGAGCCAGATAATTGCAACAGCAATCCGTGACGTGTAGTCACGCGATTCGCCGTATATACAGCACGAAAATTAAGGATTTCTTCGATCGTACGAATGCACTATTGCGTACGCTTGAGGGGCTATACGCGAAGTTGCTTGGGCCCCACTATTTCTAAACGGCTCATTTCTTACCTTGGCCTTCGTTCTGCTGTGCCTCTCTCTCCGAATTCGTGGGACGTATCCGGAAAATCGCCGCGATCGTGATCTCTTATATAGCTCCCAAGCCTGACCAAACCAGTCATGTATGAGAACTTGCAAGCGCCGCAAGGACTTTGAAATGTGGGCACGTGCCTGCAATCATGGGCATGGCTGTCGGCACTCATGCACGAGGCTGATCATTGCGCATTCACTGGGTAACGGAGGTAAATATTGCAGACGGGGAGCGTGGTGTACCAGCCGTTGGCAGCTATGTTTCTCCTGCCGACTTTCGTAATCGTTTTGTTTCTTCTTTTTTTTTTCTAAACTCTTGCTTTCTTGCCAAACTTCAAAGCTAAATTTCTCGCATCGCGAATTTTTCCTCCGGCTTCGTTTAAAACTTGCGATACTGATATTTTTGCATATTGTACGTATATTTGAAAGCCCGTACATTATTCGCTTGCTCTCTTGTTGCAATTACCGATCCGTACTTCTTCCTATGCCGCTTCCTCACGAACTAAACGATAATCTGCTTTCTTTTTTTTTTTCTCTATGCATGTGATAAATCTTACTGAAATGCTGAACCTTTATTCAGCATATTATCTTTGTTTGTATTTCTCATTTTCATAATGCCCTTTTTAACCAGTTCTACGCATATTTCTCCCAGACTCAGCGGTATATATATATATATATATATATATATATATATATATATATATATATATATATATATATATATATGTGTGTGTGAAGAAACGAAGGAGGCACACTTATGAAAATTGCATGTTTACCGTTTTAACATTTCGGCCGTGGCACGGTTTTTGTTCATTCTGACGAAGGCTGTGCCACGGCCGAAATGTTAAACCGGTAAACATATATATATATATATATATATATATATATACCTTCGTTTCTTCAACTACCTATGCGATGGACCTACCGAACTTTTCCTATGTGTGTGTGTGTGTGTGTGTGTGTGTGTGTGTGTGTGTGTGTGTGTGTGTGTGTGTGTGTGTGTGTGTGTGTGCGTGCGCGCGCGCAATGATTTAGGAGAGGGCATCGTTCCACGGTAGAAATATGACGCAAATGGTGTTGACGTATGCCACCAAGCACAGTCATGACTTCCTACGCGATGCAGTTACCGATACTGAAAACATCCACCGCTGCGTCATCATCGCTGAGCAATTGCGGCTCGACAGCTCTTCCGAGAGTTAAGTACAGCTGCACGCACAATAGGGTTTTATCAGTGTGATCCATTCACTGCAAGTGCTCGCGTACTGAGCTTGTCAGTATCGGGTGAGTACGGATTCGCGACGCCTTTCTTATCACCAGGTTGACATTCAAGTGCACATTGCGAAAAAAAGCATTGTATATTGTGAATCTACTTAGATAAGTGCAGACACATGCAGACATCAGGCGGGAAAAGGTTAAGAAATGTCACTTCTCTGTGTCTCCTTGCAACGTCATGGTAGGTGCAATTAAGTGACGGCGTGTGGAAGCAACGCGCTTGAATTTTGTCTGCTAAAACCTAAAGATTTTGGTTAATTGCGCGAACTGTTTTGGTCTTCAAATATGAACTGCATATTATACGCAGTTTGTACCGTGCAGTATATTGGATGTTAGTTTTCCAGCAGTATAGTAGCAGTAGTAATAGCAGTAGTAGCAGCAGCATTAGTTGTTGTATAGTTGCATATAGAAGTATACAGACTGTAGTAGTCGTAGCAGGAGCAGCATTTTTAGTATTAACAGCAACAGCGCTAGTAGTATACAGTTGCAGTCTTAAATTGGAAGTTACAGCTCTAGCAATGGTCGTAGTAGTAGTAATAGCAGTAGTAGTAGTACCGCAACCAACCACGACAGTAGTTACTCGTTCGGTACAATTAACGCACCTATCGACCAAGGTAGAGGCATCTCGTCACGTAAGTTCACAGGCGGGCAAAGTCGGCCTTCACGCTGACAAGCTAACGCCGCGAGTGCCGGCGCTGTAGTTACCGGTGCATCCATCGACTGTTGTTTGCTCAACGGCCACACTGTTGTGCACGAAGCCACGCTCCACTGCTCGCTCGTACACCCGCTGCAGAGGCGTCGTAACGTGTTTCCCAACCATTGCCCCCACCCCCCACTTCCCCCGCAAACGCTAAGTGTCGCTCTGAAGGCCGGGAAAACAAACAAAGGGAGGCGCCAGGGCGAGACTTCAAAAGCGTGGAGAGAGAGAGAGAGAGAAACATGGAGCAATCGACGTGGCGGCGCCGTGCCAGAATTGCTCGTGCTTTGGCCTCGCGTCTGCACTTGGGCTGCAACGTGTCGTCTCTCTATCTCTCTCTCTTTCTCTTCTACCACCTCTTTTCCTCTCCCACCTTGCTCCCTCCTCTAGGAATTATACGTCACCTAAAGTGCCAGGCTTCCTCTTTAAACCCTTTGAAGCGTGGCGATGGGGCCTAAATTGTCTTGATTATGGGATATAAGAGAGAGACAGAGAGAGGAAAAAAGAAGGAAACTCACGCTAAAGGTTAAAGGGATGCTAAAGGCAAATACTAAGTCGACGAGGACTGTTTAAATACCATTCCAGAATCCTCGCAAAGCTTGTTTCGTGTCAAGAAAAGACTTAGTTCGCGAGAAAATTGCACCTGAAGTGTCCGAATACTTTTTTCGAAATTCAAATCTCCCGCCACCCAACCAGGGGAGTGGTGACGTTGCATACACCCTTTGCTCCCGTCGGTGAATAAAACGGCGCCCGACAGACGGCGATATGGCGCAGATCGAGACAGAGCGACAGAGCGGTGGATTCGCCGCTGCAGCTGCTTTTTAGTCAAGTGGCGTTGACCGTTCGGGCATAACGCGAGATCACATGGACGTTGAATTATCTGCTACTTGCAGTTTGCGCGAGTTCCGCAAGTTAGCAAAGCCGGCGCAGCACTGCGCGACAACGAAACTAATGAAACGCGAAAGCGTGGGCGGTGCAGAGTCGAACGAAAACGAAACCTTTCGACCGCCAGCGTCGCTGTCAAGGGCAATTTGAATGAGTTATTTTTTCTAAAGGTGAAATGGAACTGAACGAGTAGCATTTTATTTCATCTTATAGTACAATACTAGGACGCTTTCTTTTTTTTTTTTTTGCAGCGAGTGGTTGAGTACTAGTGAGAAAATTTAACTAAGGAGTGCTTTCGTCATCGGGCAAGTGCTTGAATGTCCCGGAGGCGTCTCTAACCGTGTCCTGCATTTACCTCAACTTCTCGAGTATTAAGGCGCTGTTCGCGATAATATTGACGCCTTAGAGGTTCTCGAACACTAATCTATCACTTTAGCTTGACATAATATTTGCCTTTAGTGTCCCTGTTACTTTCTTCACTTTGCAACCGTACTTGTGGGAAGGGGAATGGACTGAAAGAGAGTGAAAGAGATAAGGTATGAGTCTAGACCAATCGCAGGCACTATAGACGATGCGACCCGTGTCTACAGCGAAGCACTCGAGTATGTATCCTTCTCGCGTAGACATTTGGAAGATGCCAACACAACACCTTGGAGTGGTGGTGTTGAGAAGAGCCCGTGTGGCTTATCTGGGCTGATGAGCTCTGAGGCTGCAGGCTTCCGAATCAACTCGTGTTCTATACGTATGAGAGTCGCTTAGTGAATGGGGCGTCCCAGATTAATGTGGTCTGCTTAAGGGTACTTTTTTTTATAAGTAAGCCCGAAGCACGATACGAGAATGTTCTTTTTTTTTTTTTTGCCACTCCGCTTCCCTCAGAATACGGCTGCGCTGGCTCGGAAACCGAACCGGCCACCTAATGATGGACAGCGCAGAAAGCCGAGCCAACCCGGCAGATGTGATGAAGGCTGTTGGTTATGGCGCTTGTGATATGTTGATATCTGGAAGTGAACGATTCGTGCGCATTACCTGTTGGCCTTGTGTACTTCTTTCGAGAGCGTTTATGCGTTCTGGAGTGCTTGAACAAGGAAATCTGAGCCGTCCTCCATATACTTAAAAAGCTTCCACTTCAAAGTCGGTTATCCCCGCCCTCTGTACGTCGTAGTCGATTAGAGACCGCGACCTTCTGCGACCGCCCGCCTTTAATGACTGCATGTTGCGCCCTGTGTGGCTTCGCTTCCGTCAACAAGCTGTCCCGTTTATTTTTATGTTTTTCGTTTTTCTTTCCTTCAAGCTGGGCGCGTCGGCCCGGCACGGAGGAAAATGTCCTGCCACAGGATGACCTCGCCTATATGATTAGCGAAAGCCGTGCGATGTAGTGTTCGTAACGGCGGTAGTGCGTAGCGCGCGATTGTGTGTAGAAAAGGGACAGAGATGAATAAAAAGTGCTGTTACGATACGCGACCAACTCGCCTAGCGTTGTCGAGATCTACTGTTGTTGACGTTCCCGAAGGCCGACATGTGGGTGCGGCAACGTATGATAAATCTTTGCAATGACAGCTCCCTGGGCGTCGCCGTAATCTCTCCCCCGGACTGTCGGGAACCCACCTGGCTTCTAAGCGTTATAGAGACGGCGCCTACGCGTGCGTTGTGTACTTTCCGGCGCTCACCTCATCGAAAAAAGTGTAGTACATGTAGATATATACTTGGTTATCAGTTTCAACGCAAACAGGCTGATTAAGTATCTTACGTTATTTAGGACCGCTTCCGCAACTGGGAAAGTTACGTGCTGGAATAACACCAAGAAGACGCCTGCTCCATCCCGTGCACAGATGTTGAGCGGGCGTTAGCCAATCATGGCAGCTGCTGGTGTGATCGCACTCTCCAGGATCGTTATTCTCCACTATAGTGTAGAGAAAGAGAGAGAGAAGGGAAGAAGGAAAGGTAGGGAGGTTAACCAGACTGAGTCCAGTTTGCTACCCTACACGTGGGGAGAGGAATGGGGAGTGAAAGAGAGAGATAGAGAGAGAGAACTTAAGTGTAGGATGTCTATAGTTGGGCACTCAAGTCTGTTGCCTTCAGGTAGTGAAAAAGCGCTCGAACTGCTTTCTGCGCTGATGAACTCCGATGCTACACTATCGTGTAGCATCGGAGGAGTGGCGGAGAGGTGCATTCCTGCACAACCAATCTGTTGGTTGTAAGTTGGAATTGTCGCAAAAAATTTTTGATTTCAAAGGCGGCACCGGCGGACATCAAACAAAGCACGGGAGGGAGTCCTCGAGAGCTATCGCTGTAGAAAAGAAACTGAGCTTCACGTTTACGTTTCTCTAAAAGTATGCGCAATAAAGACTGCAAACCACACGAAGAGAATTCCAAATCGGAAGAATTTGATCTATTATATACCTCTCAAAAATATACGAATAATCTGTAGATGCTACTTCAGAAAAACTGACGCCTAAACGATCTGTTTCACTTGAGCTGAGCATTGACGCTTTATACGCCCTGATAAAGTTTACGGAATTGCTGTGTATGTTTTTGGCTAGGAGGTGTGCGTATCGTGATTCAGTTTAATTGAAATTTGATGGCTTTAGACCGTAAATGAAAATTTCGCTTCCAACAGTCGGCGAAACTTGGCTGTCTCAAGCGTGGCAAACTTTATCATTTGATGGGAAAATGCGCAGGGAAATTCATTTTAATTCATTTGTTACGATTTCTCGCGCATTTTATGTTTCTGAGTATCTGAATAGGGAAATCGTACTTAATTGGCATCGAAGTAAGGCTTCCTGTTTAAACGCGCTGCGCACTGTTTCGACAAATCATTTAAGCAATATGTGTACAACTGAATGTTTCTTTGAATCTCTCTTGCATGTGACCACAACGTGTAAACCTTTGTATTATCCAAATGAAAATTGCCGTTGCACGTAGGCACTTTGACGTGTTTGTGACGTTTGCATGCTTGACCACAACGCCGTGTCGACACGCTTGTATTCTCTAAATAAGAAAAGCCGTTTACGAATTGCAATTTGATGTGTTGATTTTGTGACTTGGCCACGGACACCACAATGCGTATTCGTAATCTCTTGTTCCTGGAAAAGAAAAAGAAGTGCAGGTGCTTCTGAGCGAGCGATTGTAGGCCTATGAAACGATCTCACTTGACACATGCACCACATATCCGATAATCTAGTATGATCATATGAGAACACACGTGACCCGCCGTGGTGGTTTAGCGGATATGATGTTGCGCTGCTAAGCACGAGGTCGCGAGATCAAATGCCGGCCGCGGCGGCCTCATTTCGATGGGGTGTGAAATGCAATAACGCCCGTGTGCTTTGCATCGGGGCATGTTAAGATCCCCTGGTGGTCAAAATCAATCAAGAGTCCCCCAGTAGGGCGCGCCTCATAATCAAATCGTGGTTTGGCACGGAAAACCGCAGAATTCAATTCCGAACACATACGAAACGTACCTGTTCACCACAAGATTATCTGACAACTATCGAACGCGATATTCACTCAGGAGAAAAAAAAAAAAAGAACCCAAGTCACTTGACCTACCTCTACCTTTTTCGTCCTCTTTGAGTTGCGTCAGCCAGCTTCATTTATTTTTCCAGCAGAGAGAGAGAGAGAGCCAGATAGCGGAGCTTCGCGCAGTACTATAGGTCAAGTGCACTCGAAATACTTACCGCACCACAAGTGGGGTCTCCTGACAGCGATAACGGCTGGGAATCGTAAACAGCGCCACCACCTGCGGATAACAAAAGGGCATCGTGGTCCGAGGTATGCACGAGCGATAAGAGCGTATATCGCATTAAATAAAGCCCCAAGCGGATACGCCGTCCACAGATTGCGTCGCGGTCCTTTTTATTCGGTCAGGTGACGAAAACGTCGTCGGCGCATTGTGTGACTGCGATAAGAAGCAGTTATCGGTACAGGTATTGCAGTTACAGAAAGTGGAGACGCGCCGAAAATTATCCTGCCGAATGGTGTGAGTAAAAGTGCGCTTGTCTACAGCCGCAACGAACCTTCGCGAGGCTCACTTGAAGAGCAATGAAACGCGCAGGATTCATACACTCTAAAAAAACGTTTGCACCCTTTGGGGTGTATATCTGCCACACTACAATAATCGTCATCTGCCTTGATGCGTTTCCTTTCTTGAAAGCACCGCGCCCGCTACTTTCCTGTCGGGAATGCTATGTCATGCTGATAACGCGCATGCCATTCGTTACTGGAAAGTACCGGGCTCGCAGCGTTAAAGAAAGGAAACGCATCAATGCAGATGACGGTTATCGTTGTGTGGCAGATATACACCCCAAAGGGTGCAAAATTTTCTTAGTGTACAAGCATGCATACATGGGCGCGCCATACTGGTTCACAGCTTCCGCTGTGCCGGCGAAGCGAATCGAGATAACGCGTGGCTTCTCGCCGTGCTAGGTCTACGGGAATGTGGCGGCTTCGATGACGTCACTGCATATCCTTTATAGCCATCGTAACTTTAGCCATCGTTACTTTTTTTTTCTATGCACGCTAGAGCGGAGGAAATCGCAATCTTAATTATATTTAGATGACTGGGCTGTGCGACCGCCATTAAATGTCATGGGCAACGAAATTTTTCTATTCAAATACCTATTCAAATGCCTATTCAAATACATGTAAAACGCAAAAACGTTTTTTTGAAATAACCCCTGGACCGATTTTAATGAAATTTGTTGTATTTGAGAGAGAAAGTCACATTCTAGTGGCTGTTGGAAGCAGAATTTTGATTAAGAGCCTGAATTTCGTTAAGAAGATCTTCAAAAATATGGAAGTTCGAGAAAGATAGGAGCACGAATTTTATAAGTTAATAGCTCTGCATCAATTACAGATATCGCGGTTCTGTAAACGGCATCCATTATATCATTGAAAGCGGACAAATTTGATGTAATTTTATATTTTATGTGAATTTGTTAAATTCCGTACAAGGGTTCCGCAAAAGCTTTATTTACTTATTACTAATTTTTTTCAGATTCATGTGTGACATATTCATTTTGTTCGCTTTAGATGTGCTATTACATGCAATTTTAATAATTGTGACATCATTTTCCATTGCCGAGTTACAGCGCTGCAAACTTAATAGTTTAGGTTCCTGAAAATGTTCAATTTTTGCGACTTTTAGTAAAACAATTGAGACCTAAGTCAAGCATTTGAAACCAACACTCACTAGATTTTAAGTTTTTCTTTTAAATGTAGCAAATCTCGTCCAATTTGGTGCAGTTGTTGCCGAGAAAAACGAATTCTCCTATTACATGTATTTAGGTAGGAGCACCCGAGCTAAAGCTTCCTCTTAAGTGTTGTTTGAAGGCTGCTAACAAGAAAACTGTGCACTTACCAACCGTGTCGCTTTCCCAATGTTGCTTTGGTGGTATATACTGCTAATTTATAGCAAATTTAGTTGAAGTGAGAATTGCAGTTGGCCTTTATGTGCTCAGTGAACACCATTGTGTGTGCGCGCTTGCATCACCTTTTATCGTGCTTTCCTTTGTCCTTCCCCCTCAAAAGCATTCGTCTCTATGAAAAACGTATTCATCCATCATCGGGATACTAAGCAGCAATACTGAATCAATTTATACTATAATAAAATGCAATCTTTATTGTGCATATTATTGTGCATATTATTGTGCATATATATTGTGCATATATATTGTGCAATTTAGACTTGCAGAACTTTTTTTTTTTTTTGCAGAACTATGTTTTCATTCACTTAGCATTTCAAGAAAAAGGGTTTGCGTTTGTATACGAAAGAATACGAAATCAGTACGAATCATGGTTTCCAATGCATCCAATCCAATCCAATGCGGGTTGGTTTGGCGCAGGAAAAGTTCTCGGAACTCCGCAGCTTTAGTTTTCGGTTCGCTTGGAATACGGTAAACAGCTATCTATAGACCAGGGAAGACGCTACAAAGATCTGCGACGTCACCATGAGGTGGCACGCGCACTTCAGGGCGGCGTACGATTGCATTCGGCATGATCGTGACGTCACTAAGGAATAGAAAAGAAAAGCCTTGGTAACATGTCCCGCCTTTTCTTTTTCTTTTTGTCCTCTGACTTGCATCATTCAGCCTTTTCATTTATTTTTGCACGAAAAAGAGCCGATAGCCAAGCGTCGCGCACTATAGATAAGGGGCACTCGAAGCGCTTACCGTACCACAAGTGGGATCCAATTGTGTGCGATTTCAGAAACGTACAGGGAGAGAAAAAGAAATGTACTCTGCGCTAGAGGATAAGGAAAGGGTGTAGACAAGATGAGGAGAAAAGAATAGACGAAGATAACCTGTCCGCATATTCACAAGGAGGGCAAGTGACAGCGACTATGGTATTTCCATTCGGTCCCGGTGGTTTCATAAAGCACACTATATGGAGCTTTTAGACCAACTCGGGCTAACGTCGGCTGTGTCCAGGGTCCAAGAATTCTGTTTTTCCACAAGGGGACGCGGTCGTCAAACTTTTCGGGCGTGGTGCAGAGCGCTTTCCTTTGTGTACTGGAACGAGGACGACGACACTGGAAATGCGCAATCCTCTCTTTGCGGCCCACGGACTTGAAGTTGGCGACTTCCGTCTGTCACGCAGAAGCCCTGCTCACTAAAGCAAATACGTGGGAGTGGATGAATCGTTTTTCTCAGCAGCCACAGCACCCACTTTAACGAGTTTATTTTTTCTCTCTTTCATTTAACATACAGAAATTCGGCAGAGACACTTAAGACCGCTCACGTTGGGGAACGCGAAAGTGTTGTAGTCGCTTTGGTGAAATATTTTCGCTTACGTATCGATGCGCATGTCGTCGTGCACGTTGTAAACTCGCACGGCGTTCCTTTTGAGACATGATGGTCGTGGTACAGCTCATTTTGCAGTCATGATTCGGCGTCAAGAGTGTTGTTGTTGTTTCCTGTCACGTATGTGACAGGAAACGACAACCATGACGACGGTGGCCCGCACACCGTCAAGTGTTACGTCAGCGTTTGCATATAAGGAAGACACGGAGCGCGGGTCGTGCATGACATTGAGGAATTTGACGTCAATACGAGCATTTCAATTGAATTAAATTTTGACTCTGCGTTCATATCGTATTTTGTTGAAATAAACTATTTCTAAAACGTGTATTTACTCTTTGCGCCGTCGGCCATTTTTATTACCACGTTGTGGTCCCGCCCAAGGTGGTTTAAAAACTTGGTCACGCCACCGCCGCGTATTTTCGCGATGTGGGGCTTATAATGCTTCCACATGAAAAAAGTTTGAATCAAGCTAATGTTGGCAGCAGATTCTTTTATTTGGGCCGTCGATGTTTCTTTCAGTTGTGGAAGAATTGCAAAACTAAAAATAAAAGGAGCTAAACTGTCCATAGAGTGTACAACTCTAACTCACCAATACTGGAACACTCTGTTCAAATACCTGTGTTTGAATAGGGAAAGCGGAGTTGACTTGTATTTCGAAGCGTTTGTCCTCCCCACAGCAGCAGCACGACATCAGCGAATGCATATCATATTGACCGCAAATAAAAACGGGGACAGAGGGAGAGAACACAGAAAACGCACGGGCGGTAACTTTCAGCTGTTTTATTCACAGCAGCCCATGGGCATATATAGGCAAATAGAACATGCGCAGATCGTAGCAAACAAGAATACACATCAGCTTAGCGTGGCAACCAATTATCAAAAAAAAATCTATTTCCGATTGAAACAACCTAATGGACGTTTCGCTAACACAGTCTTGGCCTTTATTTTTTATGTGATAAGTCTCCATCAGTTCACGTGCAGTCTGGTCATGGCTTGTCCCCAGAATCCCGTCTGTCCTCGTCTTTATTTGCGGTCAGTATGATATGCAGTAAATACCAACTAGGACAAAGTGAAGTTCAGCGAATGCTATGCATGAAGCAAACATATCTTTATGGCGAACGATAAGCTATTCTTTGCACTAACAGCTTGAATCGCCTAGATTGCGCACGCGCATCGCGCGAACGGTCACTGCGTACGACGAGACGTTACGAAAGATGGTTGCGCAATCTTCTCGTGGTGCGATAAGGTGCGAGATAAAGAGTTTAGCTTTGCGTGCTTCCTGCGCATACGTGCAAAAGTGATAGCTGCATTTTCGCATATAATGGCGAAGAAAGAGCGCCAGACGGAGGACTTATGGACGTGACAGGCGTTGTCACGTTGCCGCTTGAGCACGTTCGAACACCGCGATAGTTGTGTAAGTTCTTTCTTTTTCTTCTTCGCCATGTGACCTGATGACGAAATCAATCAATCAATGTTCATTATGTTTCAACGGGATGAAATTCGTGCGTACTTATACACAGAAAAGGTTCCCATATAGTCTCGGCGACTGTTATTCGTTGGCGTAACGGTAAATACTGACGCAGAAAACCGACTTAACGCTTTACCTGTTTTTGAAGGGATGCTAAAGACAAACACTAAATTAATTTTATTTGATATAGCATTCTTTGGAAACTCATTTTTTTTTAATTTGGAGTTAATTGATTGTTAGACAAGAAAATGGAAGGTTATCGACAGAAATTTTTGAACTTGGCTCCAGAACTCTAGCGCCACTACGTCTTGCAGTCTGACATCACGACTTTCCAGATATCTTTTTCTGTCGTATTTCGGCCCCGTTGGCTCAGTGAACGTTTTAGAAAATTGCCATGTTTAATTTCTTGATTATTTGGAATACAGTGCAGTCATTTACCGATAAATGATTAACTATAGGCCTACAGCAGACGCCGTCAAAATCCTAAACGTCATGTCGAGCTGGTACGGAAACTTCAGTTTGAGCTTTGGGCTCCTACATGCAAAACCACGAATTGATTATGAGGCATGCCGAAATGGTGAGTGACTCCGGATTGATTTCGACCACCTGGGGATGTTTAACGTGTCCCTAATGCGTGGGACAAGGGTGTTTTTTGCATTTCGCCTCCATCCAACGAAATGCGGCCGCGGCGGCCTGCATGGCGCGGTAACTTGAAAGCGGCCTCAGTACTCATCTTTCTTTTTTTTTAATGCGTAAGCATCATGAGGGTCAAAGCGAGAAAAGGTGTTTGTGTGAAGTGTGGGAAGCCGGTCCCGTTGTAAAGGTGAATATATACATACATACACATATATGTTTACATGTATACATAGTGCAGCTGGCGCGCTGGTCTTCTCCGGATCACCGTCAGTCGCACTTGGCTCGTCAAAGAGTCAGGAAGTACGTGGAGAGTGAGCTCCTGAACAGCATTTTGCAATGTGGTAAACGCGGTCGGAACCCTGCATCCGGGACGTCACAGAGGTGCGACTTAATGCTAACGCGTTTGCCTCGCATTCACGGCTAAGTCGCTGCTGAATTTCTCGTTGTTTTTTTTTTGCGCTCTTTCTCGCCTATCAAGCCTCTTCTCGTGGTAAGAGTAATTAACTGATACAGATAATTTTTCTCTTTATTGTTCCTATAAGCCTGGCATAAGAGTTCTTGTCGGTGGTGAAAATTAATGTTTAAAGGCGGTGTTTAGCGTCTCTCTATAGCTTAACGTCACTTGCATAACGATTGCGTGTCCTTTGCTGCGTCCATAATCTACGAGTTCGTCGTGATGAATGAGAGCGCAGTGAAACGCACAGTGCAACAGCAAGAACGCCGGCAGTGCCAATCGGCAGTACTTCTTCGCTTTGGGCGCACCATAAACAAACAAACAAACAAACAAACAAACAAACAAACGTGGCTGCCGCCAGCTGCCATGAATATTGATCTTAAATGTCGTTTCATATGAAGTTCTTTAATTTTAATAAGCTAGTACTAGTCGGCAAGGATGCCTCGAGCCTAAACCCGTGTTCTGAAAATTGCGAGAAGCGCACCGATTGATCGCTTCGTTAATGGAAAGTAGGGCGAGACGGTACCACTAAAACGTGTTCAATCAACGACACGCGTAGGCCTTTGTCCGTCAAGGAGGTTATTGTAGTGACTAGCATCGTTGGTGTACGGGCAAGGCTACGTCCATAGAGTTTCTCAGAAAAATTACTGTAGAGGAAACTTCGGCGCTAGTGGCTGCAGAACTATACGCACTTTACCACACAATGCGCTCGCAGCGCCCCCTTTATTTGCACACATGCAGCTGTTCCGTATAGCGTGTAGACGGTCGAGCATACGCCTGCAGGAAACCTGAAACGTCTGCGTGCTTCTTCAGAAACGTCGCTGTGCATGGCGTGCACGGAAGCGATTATGCGTAAATAAAAACGTCACAAAGGAACGCGATCGGCTTTTTTTCTTTTTTTATGGTTTCGTTAGCGCATTATGAACGACGCTGCGCCATTTCGGACTTGTGTACATCGGCTTTGTGCACGTAGCTTCGAGGAAGTCGAGTATGCCCGTGACCTTGGTTCTGACGGAACACCCCCTCGTAATAAAAAAAAAAAAAAAAAAAAAAAATACGAGCGTGCGCTGTAATGTATGGCTTCGTCTCTATAACAAACACGGGCGCTGCATAGCACGATCTACCGACGCCTGAACCGCTGGAATGTGCGCGGAATATAGTGGCCCTAGCAATCAGCCGACGTCCGATGCCCTGTAGTACCAGGCCCAATCAATCAATCAATCAATCAATCAATCAATCAATCAATCAATCAATCAATCAATCAATCAATCAATCAATCAATCAATCAATCAATCAATCAATCAATCAATCAATCAATCGTCTTTATTTCCTTTTCACCTTCAAGAAGAGGAGACAGGGCTAAAAGCTGGGGCACAGCTTAACGAGGGTCCTGCCCCCTTGTACTGTTGACAGCAGAGCACTGCAGAACATCACAAAAACGCGACACTTAAAAACAAAGTAATGCTTGCAACGAAATGCACTTTCAAACAAAAAGAAATATCCGTATACATAATGCACATACATACATATTTATATATACAAGCATACAAATATTTATAGATATAGATATACATTATGCACATATACACATACACCCGGCCACAAAACTTTACGTACCATGGTATCTCAGAAAGCGTTCAATTCCCATGCAGCCTGTAGCAGCAGCCAGTAAAGCTGTATACGACAACGTTGTTAGCATATCCTAGTTGAGGCCCGGAATGCAAATGCCAGGCTGCGTTGTGAGGTTGTGGAGATATTCAGTTTTTTTTTCAGATTTCATCGTCCGTAATATATTGTGGCCGGGTGTACATACCATATACACAAGCATATGCGCATAGATCTATGGCACCTGCTGCACCGGCCGCTCTACCAAGAACAAAATTGATGCCGACAGTTATCGCTGGATGACTTCCAGCTAGACAAATATCATTTGAGCACAGCGGTGCTGTGCTTAAATTTGAGAGATGGTTGGCGCGGGGTAAACTTCGTGAATCTGAACGTGGGCACGTGACTGGTTATACCCGGGAGTCGGCATTTAACCCATGTCCCAGTCATTCGTCATAGACTTTCCACCTGCGCAGGTTATCTCTTCACTTAATGATTAATTCGAGAAGTTGTGAAGGGAGAGCCAATTCGAGCAAGCACGTGGGCTCTGTTGTATGCTTGGCACTCAGATTGATTGATGATTAATGGAGTTTTATGGCGCAAGGGCCAGGCATGGGCTAAGAGATTCGTTCATAGTGAGTGACTGACTGACTGAGTGAGTGAGTGAGTGAGTGAGTGAGTGAGTGAGTGAGTGAGTGAGTGAGTGAGTGAGTGAGTGAGTGAGTGTGTGAGTGAGTGTGCGTGTGTGAGTGAGTGTGCGTGTGTGAGTGAGTGTGCGTGTGTGAGTGTGTGTGCGTGTGTGTGTGTGTGTGTGCGTGTGTGTGTGTGTGTGTGTGTGTGTGTGTGTGTGTGTGTGTGTGTGTGTGTGTGTGTGTGTGTGTGTGTGTGTGTGTGTGTGTGTGTGTGTGTGTGTGTGTGTGTGTGTGTGTGTGTGTGTGTGTGTGTGTGTGTGTGTGTGTGTGTGTGTGTGTTCAACATCAAAGCTGCAGTTGGTCTATGAGATACGTCGTAGTGGAGGTGCTCGGAATTAATTGTTAGACCACCAGGAGTTTTTTCTGAAAGCGACACATAAGTGAAAAAGTATTTCAACCCCATTGGTGAATTACCCTTCGGTAACACGAAAAGAGAAACTCTATTATATATCCTCAAAGGAGGCCATACGTAAGCCACAGATGACGCAAAAATGAAATACCGGTGCTGACGCCGCCTTGGAAGTTCTCGCATCGGCTCGCCGTAATATAGCATTTTGACGGCGTCTGTTTCGCTGCCTGTGAACCTCTCATCGGTAAAGATTGGGCTGCACTGTATTTCTAACGTAGCCAAAGATCGAATTTTTCAACTTTGGAGAACTGTGTATTACGGTACCACAAGCAACGTTAAGGAACCAGGGTCTTTGTTCTGTAAACGTTGGCTCCTGGACGGCCAAAAATACCAAGGAATATACTTTGCAATCCGGGACGTCGCACTGACGTGCCGGCGTCGGGGCTTCCGCGCAAGATTACAAAAAAAAAAAAGACACACAGAATCTTGGAGCTTCATTTTCTTCAGTAAATACAATAGTTTTCATCGAATACTTGTATCACCTGCAGTCCAAACTGACTTTACACCCGCCGTGGTTGCTCAGTGGCTATGGTGTTCGGCTGCTGAGCACGAGGTCGCGGGATCGAATCCCAACCCCGGCGGCCGCATTTCGATGGGGGCGAAATGCGAAAACACCCGTGTATTTAGATTTAGGTGCACGTTAAAGAACCCCAGGTGGTCGAAATTTCCGGAGTCCTCCACTACGGCGTGCCTCATAATCAGAAAGTGGTTTGGCACGTAAAACCCCATAATTTAATTTAAACTGACTTTATGTTTCTCTTAAGTGTTCCTTTAACGTACGGTGGACAGATTCGTTAGCAGTACAGCGCGAGCATCGACTGGCCCGACGGTCAAGCGTCGAGACCAGCAAGAGCACAAGAGTTCAGCAAGAGATGGGCAAGACCACGCGTCGATCTTGGCGCGGTTAGAAGGCGCTGACCGGCCGGCCAGTGTTGAGAGCCCAGATAAATGCTTTGTAAACCGAGCTTGCATGTAGGCTCTCTAGGCTAGTCGACGGTCGCGCGGTACTGCTAAAGAATCGCTCGATTGTATACATTCGGATCTATGTACACGCGCGTTTCCTTTGTCCTGCAGTGGGCGTAGCCAGGCTGATGATGATGATGATGACACGCGCGTTTCTTTGACTCGATTGCGCTAGCGTTGGAATGCGGCCACCGCGCCTATATCCCGCCCGTTGTGCTTTGTTCTCCACACCAGAACATCACGTTGGCTGAGCCTTCGGGGCAAGGTTACGCCGCAGCTCAGTGTGCTCGCATGTACGTGTTTCTGTTCCGTCGTTCCTGTCGCACATAGCCTCGTGACAATTCTCGCACGCGGAAACCTATATATACGTAAACGCCCACGAACACGTTACAGACAGCTGCGTATGTGGGTCCGGTACAAACACGGGCAGGAGGATACTCATAGTATATACGCTAACTAGCAGATCTCTTCAGTAACGCTTCCCTTAGGGTTTGGTGCCAAGGTGAGCGCGCCGCGTTGACCGCGTTTTTAGCACAGCGCGTACAACGCGTGTCTTCCGCTACGCGCTGCCCGGAGGCATCGAATGCGCGTGCGCACCCATCTGCCTCTCACCTGGGACGTGTCCATTGAGCGGACGTGTCCATTGAGCGTGTCCATTGAGCGTACACAACAACAATCGTCATCTGCCTGGATGCGTTTCCCTTCTATAACGCTGCGAGCCCGGTACTTTCCACTAACGAACGGCATGCGCGTTATCAGCATGATAGCATTTCCTGTCGGCAATGCTATCATGCTGATAACGCGCGTGCCGTTCGTTAATGGAAAGTACCGGGCTCGCAGCGTTAAAGAAAGGAAACGCATCAAGGCAGATAACGATTGTTGTTGTGTGGCAGAAGGGGCACTCCAAAGGGTGCAAACTGTACTTAGAGTGTACGCTCTTAAGCAAAATTACACCCTTTTGCCACACAACGATAAACGTCATCTGTCTTGTCCGCATTTCCGTTCCTGAACGCGGCAAGCTCGTACTTGTGAGTAACGAACGGCATGTGCGTTATCAGCATGACATAGCATTCCCGACAGGAAAGTAGCGGGCGCGGCGTTTTCAAGAAAGGAAACGCAAGCAAGGCAGATTACGATTATTTGTGTGGCAGAGATACACCCCAAAGGGTGTACCTTTGCTTAAGAGTGTAGCCCAGTGGATATGGCGTTGCTCTGCTGTGCGCAAGGTCGCGGGTTCGTTCCATGCTACGGCGGCGGCATTCCTAGCGGATGAAAATGTTTAAACTAATGTATATATTATGTAAGAAGCAAGCATACACGTTAACACCCCTAACGCCAACGCATTACAAAAAAAAAAAAAAACGACACACCGAAGAAAGACGATGAAGGCAAGGTCTCACTACCAACTGTTTATTTTCTTATACAGCAATAATACAACCACAGGGGACTCTCGTCATGAGAAGGATACTTACGGAAGAAAAAAAATAGGTTGGAGTGCACATGGCAGGTATTACTAAATCCTGACTGGGAGCTTATCACTTTCGCTGAAAAGTTTACAATCGTGTACAATCATTGATTTCTGCCGGTGCTAACATATTGGGCAGAAACTTGGAGATTAACTAAAAGGTCGAGAACAAGTTAAGGTCCGCACAAGGAGCGATGGAACGAAAAATGTCAGGCGTTACGTTAAGGGACAGAAAGAAATCACCGCAGCATAATGGGCGTACAACATGCCCCTGACATGACGCACACCTTGACCGAAATACTTATGTATCGTGCTCCTCGATTCAAGTCGAGGAGTGAGAAAGATATAGAACCCGGACCCAGAATTGGCTCGAGCCCAACACGGGAGCTCAACCGCTATTCTCACTGCCAGCTTCTTGTTTTAGTGCGCCAGTAACGCACTTCGTTATATATATATATATATATATATATATATATATATATATATATATATATAATGTGTGTGTGTGTATCAGGTAGCGTGCAAAGGAGTACAGGTGCAACTGGTGACTGTGCAGGGCAGCGGGCATTCCGTCAACACGAGATTCCGAGAATGGAAATGTGCAGAGGTTTATTTAGTCTAGTCTACCGACCATTTCCCGTAGGCATGAAAGAATGCAGGATGTGTTGGTCAGAAATACTGCACCGTTTCTAAGTTCACCGGCACCCAAGCGCATGATGACGTTCGTACTCTGCTGGCGAGTCTCAAAGGCTCAGGGAACCGCTGTTAATTTATAACAGGATCTAAGGCCGAATTCGTACAGTTTTTTGTTCCTAAGAACTGCTTCTCACTGGCCTTGGCAAAACTGTTTGCCAATTTGATCTCTTATAAAAGTAAATTGAGATATTTCTTCGCTTGTATATAGACTTCAAATAGACAATTTTGCGTGATTACGGACACGTCCTTTTGACCAGTATGGCGCGCAGATTCTCTCAGACAAGTCGTTAACAGGCCTAGTTGTTTTGTCCACTTGTGCATGTAGTGTTTCCTAACGCGTTGTTCGTACGAACGATGTGGGTAGTTATGGAGAGAAAGGTTGAGGTGGTAACAAACATGTCGATGCACATTCTGTAGACTTTATATAGCAAAAGAACTACAGACTTCCCTCTAGTATGCTAATAAATTGTTAGGACGGGTCGGTCGGAGGGAGCATTGTTTTCACGAACCACTCGAGGTTTGTAAATATGCACGCGCACTGGCACGCGTATCTTTATAGCCGCTTGCAGTGCCAATAATTTATGGGCACAGAAAATAGTTTCATTACGTTTCTTACTTTTTCAAACTCACTAAAGGCACACTGCGGCAGCACAGATTCAGAATATTTTTACTTCCTTGAGGCAGTTTTGTAACGTTTACAAAACGTCGACTCGATGCACGAACTGTGTACAGGGACGTCAGTGATGGGAGCTTGAACTATTAAATCGCCCAGCCAGCCACTTGAATAATATACCCGATGTAAAACATCAGAAGCAGTGAAAACATGCCAGAAGCTATGAAAGAAGTGAACCCTCGACGTTACAACAGATCGGCACGGAAGGCGAACGCCCATTTTCCAACTTCTTCCGCCTATGCATTTCGCACATATTACTTAAATTGTTAGCAAATGTTTAATAAGAAGTGTCTCAAGATACATGCGACACGTTTTAAATAAAATATTCTCTTCAGTGCTTTTGCTTTTGATGTACTACGACCCCATAAGAAAACTAGAGGCTTGGAACAAAGAACCAATGACGATTCGGTCTCCAGCATGGGAGCCTTCTTCAAGATGGCGGTAACAGCAGTTTACTACAAGTACAGTGCACTGTGCTACTAGCCTCAACTTCTGGTGTCGCCAATTTGGAAAACGCTTCCGTGCAGGAGCTGAAACAGGTCATCAGTGTTCTTTTTTTTTTTTTTCGAGCTTCTAGTTTTCTTATGTGGTCAGTGTCCGTGTTCAAAGAAACCTGTGCCGTGACAATCACTGACCCGAGGAGATTTCGTCAAATCTTAGATATAATATGTGCACTGTTTCGAGGTGGGCCTTGTGGGAACACAGTGCAGTCTGTCATATCGTCTGCCAAAGGGAAACCGTGGTGAAACTTCGGTCGCTTCGCGCACCCGTTGCCACAACGGCTACAGCGTTGCAGCACGTTGATTTCGCTTCTCCGACATGTCCATCATGTCACGCTCTGACCGGGGCCGACTAGTGCGTCAAGCGACCAGTCTTGAATTTTCAGTCATTTGGTCCACTGCCCATAGCTTTCCACATGGTTTGTTAGAAAGTCTGTAGGCACTAGTTTGCAAAATGTTTAATACATCTAAGCGCTGTCTATGTATGCATTCTGTAGGCGTTGTAGCGAAGTATCTGTAGAACTTACATAGGTTGCCTAAATAAACTTTTCTGACAGTTTGGCTGGCGGCCATTTACTCGTACTAGTAGAAGGCTACAGCTCGGGAACCGACGGAGACAAAGGAGGAACGCAAAGTGAACAGACACAGCGCTCAGTACTGTGCGCGCCTCCTTTGTCTCCGTCAGTTCCCGCGCTGTAACCTTCTACTATGTTCAAACAACAAGCGCAACTAGTTTGCTCAACTTCATTGTAAGAACCACGTTTTTAGGGCCTGTTTTTCAGTGGGAAGACAGTGTCGTCTGCTAGAGGGAGTTGTCAGGCATTGCATCCCTTTGATCTTGCTCGCGTTTCTGCAGTAGAAGCAAACTTCGAAGCACAGCGAGGCTTCTGTGTACATATACCTGCTGACGCGTCTCTCGCCATAACAGCTACAGCATTGCATCGCGTCGTTCTCACTTCCTGCTCGTCGATTGTGTGACAGTAGAGAGGTTTGGGTTGCACCCTGACCGGGACTGACCAGTCTGTCACGTGATCTGTCGAAGGTCGGCCGCGCGCTTTCTCCCGGTCAAGGTCTGGCGCCGGGCGGGCGCGCGACTTTGCGTCCGCTTCCGTCGTCGCCGAAATGCGTGCCAAGGTCGGAAACAGAAGAGAGAGAGAGAGCGAGAGAGACTCGTCTTTTTGTCTTTTGCGCAACGGCTGATAAGGCTGCGCGCAGGGTCTGGCTGCAATGGAAGTGGAGAGGAGGGCGGGAGCGAGGAAGTGGAAAGCGGTGTCTGTGAGGAAGAGAAGACGCCGGATGGCGTAACGAACGACGCCCTCGCTTGAAATAGAGGGCTCTGTTCTTGGCTCGCGGCTCCGCGCTGTAATGGCTGTTTGCGACGAGCCGAGAGAGGACAAAGAACGCGTCACAATGAGAGAGGGGGCGTATGTACGGCGCGTGGGCAACCGTATCTTTTACAAAACAAGGGCCACCACTACTGCGCGTTATCAGCGGCGGGCAAGCATGGGGATGCTCTACCTTGGAGCCACCTTTTCGACAAGGCAGGCTTTTCCTTTGTCAGGGCAAGACTTGATAAGACTGCTCTTTCTCACTTGAATTGCCCTGGCGGAGGCTGCTTCCTTCGTTGAAACGTTGGCTCCGGGCTGAGGCTTTCATTGTTTACTCACAGTTCATCATTGTTGATCAAAATTCCACTTGCCTATGAACCCTTAGTCTCGATTTCATTACTACTACATGAAGAACGATCAACTGCTTACCTTGTATTTCACTCTTTCTTCAAGAATCCTAGTAATATTCCGCGACAATGTATTTGTTCGCCCCGCTTTGAGTCACAAGACATAGTTATCATTACTTCATAAGGAAGTGTGGTTACTCTCGAAAACAGAACTATATAAAAAACAAGCATCGAGAATTGAAAATTGCCTCTTTATTTTTTTCTCCATTGAACAATTGGGGAAAGGGCCGCAAACTTGAAGCTAAAAAACTAGCTTGAGATCTCCTGAAGGCCAACATAAATAAATATATGGCGGAGAAACAAAGAGCGCAGACATGTCAAAGCAGTACCATAATGAATTCACCGAAGATAACACTCAATCGAAGCAGCTGTCTCAAAAATAAACACTCTTATGAGCATTCTTCTCTTGATTATGTACGCCCAGCAGCAAATCCAACGAATGAAATCCCACACTTCGATTCTAAATTTCGGATATTCGCACACCCCTAATAGGCAGAAAGAGTGAAAGAGAACATGCGAATCTCACTAGCTATCTGGTGGAGGGTGTCCGAAAGATCTCGTCGTCTTCGATCATAATGCGGTTGTCGCAGACCTAATTCTCAAATAGAACGCTTTTACTAAATGCGTAAGCGTTCGATCAGTATTCCAAAATTTGAATTCTCAGACATACCTAAGTGATTACAGTGTTAACCTTAACCAATCAGTATTATTAGTAGTATTATCAAAGTGAGTGGGAGGGCTGTGGCAGTCTGCTTGCCGTAAGAGGGACTATTCAGCTCCATGCGGTTATCTTGAAGCCAACTCAGAAAAATTAACAGATGTTTCACACAGTCACAAATACAAGGTTTACCTAACCGACGCTGCTTGACCTTCTAACACGGGACAGCTCGTCGCGGTGACAGCGTTGTTACACGCACTAGGCACGGCGCTTAGGTTACGGTCAATAAATCAATGCTCTTTAATCTACCCACGAAGGCTTCCCGCTTCCTTTGCCTGTTTATCTCAGACCACCATGCGGTGTTCGCGTCCTTTTCGGTTTGTTTTGTTTAATATGTGTTTTTTCTTTCTATACAAGGCTTCTAACACGTGTCTCGTCACAGCTTCCTGTCAGCGCATGATCGGCCAGCAGGAAAAAAGAAGCTCGCACATATATTATTGCCTTGTCTTCCATGCCGAGTCGTCGCCATTCTTGTGGCCGCCCTCCCGTACACTATGCCGTTTTATTATCCTGTCCAGCTAACCGAACATAAAAGAAGAAAAAGGGTCCCCAAGGATGCGCGTGCTTCCTTTCTTTTCAAGACAGACGCCTTCCTTTACGAAGCTAATGTTCGAGCGACGTAGCATTTTCCTCTTCGCTTGTATGGTTATGGCACGGTTTCCAAGTGGAAGCGTGGGGTTCGATTTCGCTTGGCAAGGGACGTCTCTATTTGCGCAATAAATTGCCGCGAGTCCCTGAAAGGACATTAAGCTGCGCTCTGTCACTAAACTACGCTTCTGCAAGCGCAAGTCATCCGCGGCAGTGGTTCATAGGTACTGTGGCGGTCTGTTTGGGGAAACAAAAAAAAGTATGTGGGGGGGAGAGGGAGAAAGGAGGTGTCTACAAGGGTATACTGGGATTGCTGTTGGTCAGTTGCGTTTCCACGCGGCGAGCAATCTCAATCCATGCTCGGATATTTCTTTTTCTTACGGGCGCGCCTAATAAATTCTATCAACTCTATGAAGCAGAATTCTGATTTGGTCGCTCGGAATTTTTCATATATATACAGCAAAAATTTATAAGCTTAGTATATATATATATAGAGCACTACATTTACACATCTGTAACTCTGAACGAAAAACGCAGGTACCAGAGATCTGTTAACTGAATACTGTATAAAAAATATAATATACATATATAAATAAAAAGGAACACTGTATCACTCCAGGCTGATTTATAGTGTTACTCGTTAAGAGTCCCTTTAAGGTGAGTCGACGAGCAAGTCAGGTACACTGAAGAGGTTATAAATTTTTACTTGTTAATGGTAAGTCCGATTGACGTTGCCACAGGGACAGCTATAACTGAGGAACGTAACGAGTGGCGTTCAATAGAGAAATATAAACGGGAATGACAGTGGCAGACACGAACAATTGCGTTTCCTTGTCTGTTCTGGTCGACCCTGTCTTCGTTTCGCGTTTCAGCTGTACTATTCATGGAATACCGACTAGCATCTCAAGCGGACAAGTCTGATATATAAATTTATAGCGTACGTTAAGCCTTTGCAACGCTTACGAGGTTCTTGCGAAAACTCTATTCGTCTCAACCGGGGAATATAAATTTCTAACTTACGTTATTTGTTACAACGTTTACGAGGTCTTTTGCAAAAATTCTTAGACTAGCGAATGAAGCGGACGAACCTGATCTAAAATTTGTAGCTTAATTACGTTAAATTCTTACAACGCTTAAAAGGTCTCTTGCGAAAGTTCTGCTGAGACTAACGTCTCAAGCAGACAAATCTAATATATACATTTATAGGTTACGTTATGTTACAACGAGGGTCCCGTTGCAGTCTTTGACCTTGGGACCATCGTCTGTATATTATCTCTTACCAATTCATTGTACTTAAAGAATAATAAATTGAAACTGAAACGTTGACGCTTTTTGCGAAAATTCTGCTCAGACTAGCGTCTCAAGAAAATAAATCTGATATATAAATTAAAACTTACGTTAAATTGTCACAACCCTTAAGAGGTCTTTTGCGAAAATTCTGCTCAGACTGGCGTTGCAAGCGGACAAATCTCATATATACATTTATAGCTTACGTTATGTTGTTACGTCTACGACGCTTCTTGCGAGAATTCTACTCAGACTAGCGTCACACGAAGACAAATCTGATACATAAGTTTAAAACTTACGTTAAATTGTTACAACACTTAAGAGGTCTTTTGCAAAAATTCTGCTCACACTAGCATCTCAAGCGGACAAATGTGATATATAAATTTAAAACTTACCTTAAATTGTCACAGCGCTTAATAGATCCTTTGCGAAAATTCTACTCAGACTGTCGTCTCAAGCGAACAAATGTAATGTATAAATTTATAGCTTACGTTATGTTGTTACGTTTACGACGCTTTTTGCGAAAGTTCTACTCAGACTAGCGTCTCAAGGGGACAAATGTGATTCATAAATTTACACCTTGCGTGAAATCGCTACACCTTTTACGAAGGTTTTGCAAAAGTCCTACTCACAAATATATTTAGACTGATGTGTATAATATAACAATTTTGTCCGCTTTAGTTGTAGTGTTAAGTGAACATTAAAAAATTCTGATATATTTTTCATTGCTTAGGCAGATTTTTAAACACAGTGTTTTTGAAATATTGTAATTTGCAAGAATTTTTCTAAGAAAACTCGTGGCCTGAGTAACAAATCTGCTTCCTATAGTGACTGGATTTTAACTTTTCCTTTTATATGCAACTTCATCAATATCAGTGCAATTGCTGCTAGGGGAACAGAGAAAGCACCTAGGCAAGAAAGTATAAACGGATATTGATGTGAAAAATCATTTCATCTCTGTCAACAGATTGCTTTTCTAGGATAACCCCCTCCCCCCGAAGAAAAACAAACGCTTCTTCTAGGAAAAGAGGCTTGGTAATTCAGAAAACACACAAGTTTGAAGGACAGGTGGCGACGCCACCTTCAAGTTCCAGTACTAGCTTGCCGTGACGCTCTCCGTGCCTAGTCAAATTCAGACACAAATACGGAACTAAGTTTCAATAACGTTCGCGTAACCCATCAGCCCGAATGCAAAAAAAGGAGACAAGAAGCTTTGGAACTTGTGACGTACTGAGGTAAAGGCGAAATTCAAGAAAACGGAACTTTTTACCCTTATTGTTCTCATTATAGTAAATCATATTGCCACCGAGGAATCAACGGGAATTGAGTTTTTAAGAAAACACTGTTCTATCTAAAGTGATTAGGTATTGTTCTTTCGTGTCCCTTTAAGGAGAAGAATCGAAAAGTCGCCCAATTTTCTGCGAATTCATGTTAATACTGCGCGAAGTGAAACGAGGACGAGGGAGGAAGCAAAACCTAACGTGGGGGTAAATTTAACTGTCCCTAAAACACGCCGTTCTGTCGAGACTACCACTTAGCTGTATATTACCGAGAGTTGCAATGTACACCCAGCGTGTCGGAGCGCCCGGATCTTCACCAGCGGAATCGAACAATTGAACCGCCAGATAGCGGAAGCGTTTAGTGCTAGAAAACTAAAAGGCGAATGCATAAGCCAACCCGACAATAGCCCTCACAATTCATTAGTTTTCGTATCTGTGCAGCACGGCACCTTGAATGCCGACACATGAAAAGGTCTGTTTCGTGACATATGAAAATCTGTTTTTTTTTTTTTCCATTCGTTCCAGCCTTGATATGGTGAGACGTGTACCTAGGTCAAATATTTATTTGCACCACCCTTCAGGTTGAACCTGTTAAAAGTCTGCGCATGCTTTCGATGCTTCCTCCCTTGTACCCGTTTTTTCGTCGCGCATTAATAACATGAACGAGTCCTTTAATATCGGTCGACGAACAAATCGCGTGCTGCCGGCGAGGATAGAAAATTTTTGTGTACTTGATGGATTCCGCGCCGTTCACGTTGCCACAGAGACAGGAATAATAGGAGTTGATAATGAGCAGCGTTAAAGCGCAAAAGAAAGACGGGGCATGACGAAGGCATATAGGAACATTTGATTTTCCGTGTCTGCGCTGGTCGACCTCGTCCTCAGCCCGCGCTTCAACTCCACTCTTTACTGACTGCCACCTAGCCTGCTCCCCAGCATTGCCTTATTGAAGAGCATTGATGAACGAGGTGGCTCACGGTGATGAAGCCTTTGTGCATGGCGATTGAGTCTTTGTCATTCGCTGAACACAGTCGTCCGCTGCCGCTGACGTAAAGAGATCGATAAGCAAGATAAAGGTACTGACTGTGTTCTTTTTTTTTTTTTGCTTTTGTATTGTTTCAGAAAAGAGCAGCCAAGTCTACGGAGAAAGAGAGAGAGAGAAACAAAGGCGACCTGGCCGAGAAGCACTTCTACCGGACGCGGGTCAGCATGTCCGTCTCTTGGCTGCCAGCCAAGACAAACGGAGCGCAATAGGCTGATGCACCGACCCACCAAGTAGTCATCGTGCAGACCCGTCTTTTGCCAGTAAGAAGGCAAACAATACGGCGACCTGGAGGTAGCTCGTACTTGTGTCTCAGCCTTGCAAGGACCGATTGCTAGTTTCGAGTGGCGAGCATGCTGTGGAAACTGAACTGATTGAACTGTGTCGTGTCCGAGCGTCCCCTTCCCATTGGGACGTGTTGCGAAACAGGATCACTTCTCATTGTGCCGGATAGTGTATACCACGGATGTTGAGAAAACGACGAGCAATCGAGGGATTGCTTCGTTCCAAGGGCGCGCGCTTGATCGAGGCATTCTGTCTGATGCGACGTCGTACAATCCTCCAGTGAGGGTCACTTCAAGTGCAACACTTCGATTTCCCTTCTGTTCATTCCAAAAAGACTCCAGCACTGCCATCCGCGGAACAATCGTCGCCGTTGCTGCTGACCGTCAAGGAATCGGAAGTTCATCGTGTCGAAATTCTTGTGTTCGTGAGAACTACACTTTCAGACGACCTCACTTGCCAACAAAGCCAGCACCGCAGGATCTGCCGCATGTCGAGTATATTGATTCGACTGTGCCGAAGCTGCCCTTGTGTTTGTTGCCACATTGCATTCCAGAGTGAGATTCGTTTTCTGCCGCCTACGCCAGTGTCCGCTTCAATATTCCCTTCATCGTTACGTACTCTGTGAACACCGCACTTCATACCACGCAGCCATGTTGCCGTTCGCGATCGAAATCCTCCTGTGTGTCGTCAAGGTCCTGGGCACCATCTACGACGTCGTCACACTCCCGCTGTACACCGTCCTTCAGCAGCCCTGGGTGTACTGGAAGCGGAAGCGGATGTGCTTCGCCAAGCCCATAATCGAAGGAGACCCGTCGTCCCCCTACCGCCTTCTGGACAACTCCGAGCTAGAGAACCTCAAGGGCGTCCAGACTCTGGACGAAGTCGCGCGCAGGGCCATCCGGTCTTACGCCAAGCGGCCAGCGCTGGGCACGAGACGCGTGCTGGGTCGAAGCGACGAGATTCAGCCCAACGGCAAGGTGTTCAAGAAGCTCGTGCTGGGAGAGTACGAGTGGCTGACGTACGAGGAGGTGGACCGCAAGGTCGACCTGACCGCTCGCGGTCTTCTGTCCATCGGCGCGCGGTCGCGACAGTTCGTGGCCATCCTGGCGGAGACGCGGGCGGAGTGGATGCTGACGGCGCAGGCGTGCTTTCGCACCAACATCCCGCTGGTGACACTGTACGCGACGCTGAGCAACGACGACATCGTGAGCGCCGTCAACGTGACCGAGGTGACGCACCTGGTCACCTCCTCGGACCTCATCTCGCGGGTGATCAGCGTCGTGGGCAAGATGCCGTCGCTGACACACATCGTGTACATGGAGGGCCCCAATGCCAAGCCGCCAGCTCCGTTGGCTAAGGGACCACAGGTGGGTGCCTATCAATCAAAGCAAATCAAATCTTATTTTTCCAGTGTACGTGCTGGATGGTAACTTTCGGCTAAAAGCTGCATACGTAACATGACGTTTCCCAGAGGACCCTACAAGACAATAGCGGATCAAATAGTGTGTGCGCAGTTGCAACAGTGCACATAACTAACTAAAGAAGGAAACGAACACCGCAATAGCTTGAAATGTCAATACAGTTCTTTTGAAAAATCAATAACTTAATTTAGCATTGTCTTCCTCCAGTGATAACGTAACAACATAATTATCTAACACACCTACAATACAGCCTGAAGATCTTTGTGCAGTAGCATTCGAGGCGTGTAGAAACACTTGCGGAGTGTGTTAGAAACAACTGAAATGCCACTGGCAGTTATTGGAGGCAGAAAAGTCTGAACCAGAGTTGCAGACAATTATTGTAACGGAACGCTGAACACACTGTAGAGGCCAAGTACAACGTGGTAACTAAAATGCCACTGGCAGTTATTGGAGGGAGAAAAGTCTGAACCACAGTTGCAGACAATTATTGTAACGGAACGCTGAACACACTGTAGAGGCAAGGACAACTTAGGTGTGTTTTGTTTAGGTGGCATGGTGGAACAGCACGAAATACTTGTCATTTCTTCTTTTCGTGTGCGTTTGTCTTCCGAACTGTGTCATAGTTCACATAATGACATATACTACTGAACACAAACGGTGCAAGTGATAAAATTGGAAAGCTCGGTATCATGAAGCGCTGTAAACTCATGAGTACCTTCCACGATCAACGTTGACGTATCGAGCAGGGGCATCAATTCACCGGCGGCACGGTTGACGTCAGTGCTCCAAATAATTTGATCGAGTACAGCCGACAATGGCGGGAAGACTATGCCCACTTCGCGACCGCGAAATAGTCCCCTCAGAAGTCCCGACTCTGAACAGGAATCGTGGTCGTCATGAAGCCCTTATATCGCACGAATTCAAAGAATGATTCAAAACGGAGATGCCTGGTTGAAACTCTCGTGGCGAACTTTCTTTCCTACTTTGTTCCTTTATTTCTTTCTAGTAACGTGATATAAACGTTATTGCTAACGTTTGACAACTCGAAGAGTGATTTAGGCTAGATAAAACAGGTTCTAGGCAAACGTAGTTTTTACGCTGCCGCTGTAATTTAAGCTGCCGCTGTAATTTAAGCTAGCGCTTCCTGTGCGGTTGTTCTGCCTGCCTATGCATAGACAGCGTTGCGTAAGCTAGTCGTTATCGAGGCGCCAGTAGTTCCTGGAATGCAAGAGCGTTGAAGCGTGGGTCACGTGTTAAAAAAAAAAGCAAGGATTACGTGGCCTAGCTTAAGTGCTCTTTGAATTATTCAAACATGCAAATCCAAATGCCTTATTTTCATCCTGTCACATTTCTATAGTGCGAAGCAACATTGCCCGTTAGCTTTGGCTTTACCCGCGTTATCTGGATAAGCGAGCTTTCCTTATATATATGTGCTCATCCAGCGCACATATTGGAATTTATCCGAAGCAAAGTGTGTCCAAGTTTGTGTAGCGGTTAATCATAAATGCTCTTCAACTAAATTCGATGCTTACGATTGTCTTTATTGCCAGCCTGTGCAACCTCGTTCAATCTTTGTACGCTACACCGTTCACAATCTATGCCGGAATGCAAAACAGAAGTCGCTGCGGATGTACAGCGTGGAACCGTCGACATTGAGGTCACGATGACGAAACCGATGTTTAATGTTTGTCGAGGTACGAATGGTTGGGGGACATAAATGCAGAGAGAGAAGTATGTGATGGGAAAATCGCTGGTGCAGGTTTACTGTTACTGTCCCGTTTCGCGGAAACTATAGCGCGCTTGCGCACGGGCCTGCGCGACCGGGCACATTCTCCAATTCTTTCCAGGAGATAATATTGACACGGGAAAAATAATCACATTTTTCGGGGGAAATCCGGCTGTTTGGGAATCCGGCTGTCCTGTGAGACTGAGGTTTGAGCCCACCATCGGGCACGTAATTATTTTATCTTTCCTGTGAGTTATCTGGCAAGGCGGCAGTGGCCACGGTCAGCAATTGTACACTCTTAGACAAAGGTACACCCTTTGGGGTGTATATCTGCCACACAACAATAATTGTCATCTGCTTCACTCTAAGAACAGTTTACACCCTTTGGCGTGCCCCTTCTGTCACGCAACAATAATCGTCATCTGCCTTGATGCGTCTCCTTTCTTGAAAACGCCGCGCTCGCTACTTTCCTGTCGGGAATGCTATGTCATGCTGATAACGCGCATGCCATTCGTTACTGGAATGTACGGGGCTCGCAGCGTTAAAGAAAGGAAATGCGGACAAGACAGATGACGTTTATTGTTGCGTGGCAAGATACAACCCAAAGGGCGTAATCTTGTTTTAGAGTGTAGGCCGGGAGCGTTCGCAAAGGAAGTTTCGCTTTAAAACCTGTAACGAAGTTGGCCGGTACAGAAGAAAAGAAGTAATTTCTGCAGGGGTAATGCAACAACTCCACTCCAATGCGCTGAGAATTTAAATCGAACTTTCGCGTTTCATCATTAACCCGTGCGGCGTTGAGTCCACCAACGTTATCGCCGAGATTGGGAGTGGCCGTGAACGTTGGAATAAACGGAAAGGAATGGAATCAAGCGAAGGGAATCCACATACTTGGCCCCAGTTTATTTAGGATGACAGAAAGCTGATCGAGCTGGTAGGACATTCGTGATACCCATCACGAAGGTTCACAATGAAATTCCATAGTTTTTCTAAAGAGTGTCTATGAAAGGCTACGTAGGCTTAACAAAAATTGTATCGGATGTCAAAGATATCCTTGGAAGGGTACGGAAGTGCAGTCGTAGAATATACGTACACAAGAAGACTGAGGGCAACACAGATGATGACAATCAACAGAAAGGTGGCACAACTAGTAGCGGAAAAGAAGGAAGACATAAAATTTCTATGCTTATGCTCGATGGAAGGCAGCGCATGCAAAGCGGCAGTCATGGACACACGTGGGCACCCTCGACGTATTGTTACGGTTTCATTCATGGTAATTTTTGCTTATACAAGATACTCGAGGGCTGACTTACGCACGTAACACAGCGATACATCTGATTTGTGCGTCCTTACGTGTTTGTTTCTGTGTTTCATGCACTGTTAAGAACGTTTGCACCCTTTGGGATTTATCTTGTCTCACAGGAATTATAATCAACTATCTTGCCCACATTACCTTACTTCAACGCTGCGCACCCGGTCTGGAACACGCGTTATCAGTCAGACAGAGCACTCTCGACAGAAAAGTAGCGAGCGCAGAGTTTACCGGAAAGGAAACGCAAGCAACACAGATGACGATTATCGTTGTGGGTGTAGATAAGCCTCAAAGAGTGCAATTTTTTTTATTATATAGTATTTAGGCGTTGTTGCCTTTCATTGGCGCCGGCTACTCCTTTTCACATGAGGATTTTAAAAAAAATATAATAAATATAGTGAAATCATAACACGAGTTCCAGTAACATAAGTACACTAATGTCACACTATAACTGAAAGACAAATCCACATCATAAGAACACAAAGTCCAGTCACGTATGTACACTTTCTTTAAGAATGTACGGCTGCCATTTCCATACCACGAATGTGTGTATTACGTGTGGACTCGGACATAAAATCATTCATTCTTTTTAATTATGGGGTTTCACTTGCCGAAACCACAATTCTTATTATGAGGCACGCGGTATTGGAGGACTCCGGAATAAATTGGAGCACCAGGGTTTCCTTAACGTGCACCTAATTCTAAGTACACGGGTGTTTTCGCCCCCATCGAAATGCGGCCGCCGTAGCCGGGATTCGATCCCGCGACCTCGTACTTAGCACCCCAACGCCATGGCCACTAACCAACCACGGCGGGTAAAATCATTCTCGTTGGGAAACACTTGAGAAAAACAAGTTGAGAAACACACGTTAGGCTCGTTGCACGAACTCCAGCAGTCTAGCTTGCTTTATTAAATACAGCCCAATGTTCCAGAGCCCTTAAATCTTCGTGAAGGGTGACTTCTCGGCAACTTCAGCTGCTGCAGGTTCTTGAAGTCACGCTTGGGATAACTCTGATATGCTGGGCTGAAAACAGGTTGGTGTTTGTATAATTAGGCTAAATTTACATTACATTTACAAAACATTTCACACCCGCCATGGTTGCTTAGTGGCTATGGTGCTGGGCTGCTAAGCACGAGGTCGCGGGATTGAATCCCGGCCACAGCGGCCGCATTTCGACGGGGGTGAAATGCAAGTACGTCCGTGCACTTAGGTTTAGGTGTATATTGAAGAAACCTTGGTGGTTAAAGTGAATCCGGAGTCCCCCACTTCAGCCTGCCTCATAAACCATATCGTGGTTTTCGCAAGTAAAACGGCGCGATTTTTTGTTTGTTTGTAGCAGTTTATACAGCTAATAAATCTACCAACCTTGCTTCGTATGACTGTCTAATAATTTGCTATCACAACGAATGCCTCGCTTTTCAAGCGAAAGTGTTTTTTTTTAATTATGACTGGTACGGACTTCAGTATTGGGTTTCAGGGAATGGTTCAAGCTTTGTACAGTGGGCCGTCGTCCTCTGTCGTTAAACAGGACCATGTTCCCTAGCCTTTAACGGTGGGTCGTAGTGTCGGCCAGGGAGAACTGTTCTCGCATGCGTTCTACGTACTCGCAATTGAACCACTCCTGTACAGTTTTCTATTTATAGACAGGCGACCTTTTGGCGACAATTGACGACATTTTAGCGACTTCAAAGTTAGAAAAGGAGCTTAAAATATGACCTCCTAAAACGCATTTCGTTATTCAAAAGCTACATGTAAGCCATCGAAACGCGTCTACTTAGGTTTAGCTGCACCCTGAGGAACCCCAGGTGGTCCAAATTTCCGGATTCCCCCACTACGGCGTGCCTCATAATCAGATCGCGATTATGGCACGTAAAACCCCATAATTTATTTAATTTTTAAAAACGTTTCACGATGTTAAGCGCGCAACAAACTTTTTTAAATTTCTTTAATTCTTTGATGATCCAGTGCTCCCAAACGAACTGCTTTTAGGAGGCTGCATAAACGCCGCTGTTCCACTTCATAAACTCTATGAGCCAGATCGATGGCCCTGCGCTAACCCGCCCCTCCCCCCTTCCCCGGGACATGCCAGCTTACATAAGCACTCGGCGTGCAACGATCGCGCCTCCCCTAACATTGAGCTGTGCTTCTAAATCTTCAAAAAGCTGCGAGTTGACCGAGGCCCTGTTAACTTTTGCGGACACTGTCGTTGAGTTTTACTTTGTTCTGTTGTTGCCCTCGGGCGCAACTGCCGACGTATAATTTCAGTTTTCCCGAAATCCATAAGTACATATATTTTACCTGCACTGACTCCCTTGATATGTGACTATAGATAACCGACGTTTATGCTTCAAACAATGCGACTTGAAAGGCGTAGTGTTAGCATGGAAAGTGTAGAGCAAAGAGCTTATTATGCTTAATATTCCGTGTATTCTTTTCGCTGCGTTTTCCATCCCTTGGCATCCAGTCCCTTACTCTAGATAATCGGGTTACCTGCTCTAAGCAACGCATGACCCGCCTAGCGCAACTTCCTGTCGGCTACCCCCGTTTGTTCTCTAAGGCACACCGCCGTTTGCCTGTCTCTGAACGTTACACCGATCATATTTCGTTCCGTTCCTTAGCCTCTTCTCAAGCGTACTGTTGATTTATTAAGTGTTATGCTGCGAGCGGCTGTGATCGTGTACTCTTTCTCTATGTCCGTCTTATCTATTCTCACCCACTCCCGTAGTCCAGTGCACTGCCGCAAACCGGATTTCCTATTTTAATTAATCTCCTCCGCTGTTCTTCTTTTTTTCGTGTCTCTCTCCCTTTCTCTCCCTCCTTTAATTGTATAACGGCAGTGTTCGTGCTTAACTTACTGTCCCATGGCTCTCTTTACGGGAGGACTTGTTTCCTGAGCTGAAATTTCTCGCACGTTCTCGCAGGTCATCCCATTCTCAAGCCTGGAAGAGAGGGGTGCCGACCGCGAACTCGAGGAGTGCTCGCCTTCGCCGGACGATGTCGCGATCGTCATGTTCACCAGCGGCTCGTCGGGGATGCCAAAGGGTGTTATGGCGTCGCACAGGAACCTCATCTCGGCCATGACCGGCTTCGGCGTCGTGTGTGACCACTTTGGGGCGTACACTAGCGACGACGTCTACCTCGCCTACCTGCCCTTGGCTCACATGCTCGAGCTGGCGGCCGAGACCCTTCTCTTCGGCGCCGGTGCGCGTATCGGCTACTCGTCCCCGCTGACCATCACCGACAATTCCACAGCCGTGGCCAAGGGCTGCCGAGGGGACGTGACCCTTCTGCAGCCTACTATCTTTGTCTGCGTGCCTCTCATAGTAGACCGTCTACGCAAGGGTGTCAACGAGGTCGCCGCGTCGAAGGGACCCGTCTTCAAGGCCCTGTTCGACTATGCCGTCCAGTATAAGAACTTCTGGCTCGACCTCGGCTTCGACACGCCGTTCCTGAACCAGCTAGTCTTCAAACACGTGCGCCTCTTGATGGGTCCCAACTTGAAGGTCCTCGCCTGCGGCTCGGCGCCCCTGTCAAGCTATACACGCCGGTTCGTGAGGGCCTGTATGGGCTGTCGCGTCATCGAGGGCTACGGCATGACCGAAACCAGCGGCGCGGCAACCATCATGAACGCCGACGACGCTAGCGCGGACCGCGTGGGGGCGCCACTTCCCGGCTGCTACATCAAGCTGGTCGACTGGGACGAAGGCAACTACCGGACGACGGACAAGCCCAACCCTCGCGGCGAGGTCGTCGTCGGTGGCCCCTGCGTCGCCAAGGGCTACTTCAAGAACGATGAGCTCACGAAGGAGTCATTCAAGGAGGAAGGAGGCATCCGCTGGTTCTACTCGGGCGACATCGGCGAGATCTTTCCCGACGGCACGCTCAAGATCGTGGATCGCAAGAAGGACCTGGTCAAGCTGCAGTTCGGCGAGTACATCTCGCTGGGCCGCGTCGAGTCGGTGCTCAAAACGTGCCCGCTCGTCGACAACCTGTTCGTGTACGGCAACTCACTGCACACTTACCTCGTGGCGCTCGTGGCTCCCAACCACAAGCATCTCCAACGCATCGCACGAGACCTGGGCAGGGGCGACAACGTGTCCGATGCCTCACTCAGGGAACTCTGTCAGGATACCGAGGTAGTCAAGGCCGCCGAGGAGGAGATTCTTGCGTACGCTCGCTCCAGTGACCTCTTGAAGACAGAGGTGCCGGGAAGGGTGAAACTGTGCGCCGAAGAATGGAAGCCGGACTCGGGGCTTGTGACGGCCACGTATAAGATTCGCAGGAAGCCCCTGCAAACGTTCTACCAGCGAGACATCGACGCGATGTACGGGTCATCGGAGGCGAGCAGACTGCGTCGTGCGTGAGATTGTGCGCGTGTGTACATCCGGTTCGGAGGACCATGTGGTGCGCCTGTGTGATGTTGAAAAGCTGAAAACGGACAGAAAACAGCGGATACCAGGCTCTTTCTCATCTTTATGTAAACACTGGTAGAAGGGCTAACACGTCCTTTCTAGACGTGTAACTGTACCCTGTTTCTTTAGAAAAGCATAAAGGTGGACTGAATAAACCGTCCCAGCCACTAAAATTGATGCATCGAGATATTTTGTGTGTGTGTGTGCGTGCGTGCGTGCGTGTGTGCGTGCGTGTGTGTGTGCGCGCGCGCGCGTGTTTGTGTGTGTGTGTGTGTGTGTGTGTGTGTGTGTGTGTGTGTGTGTGTGTGTGTGTGTGTGTGTGTGTGTGCGTGCGTGCGTGCGTGCGTGCGGGCGTGTCAAGTGGTTACGGAAGCACGAGGCGATGGTGATATGAGCTGGATAAGCGTGGCACCTTCGCAGTCCTCTATCATGATCTTTTCTTTTTCGCGGTATGTAGGCACAAGGAACCGCCACAAGCTGTACTTCGCTGTTCTTCCACAACAAACAGATAATGCTATTCTCGATACGTTCAAGTCTAGAGTCGATAAGATACATTTAATAGCAGCCCTTGGTACCCAGCGATATCGGCGACTGCCTAAAAGAAGAAAACAAGCGTGCGTGCCTTGTACGAGATTGTGTCCGTCGATTCGACAGACGATTTATCGACTCGTCTGCCGTGTGGCGACAGTGTGGCGACCTGTAACAACCTGTCTCTGTAACGCATGCGTACTCTTTCTGTCCAAGCGAGTAGCTACAGCGATGCTATTCGCCATATTTTTTTTTTTTCCAGCTTAGCTTGTGCTTGTAGAGAGTAGCATTTTTTTTCTCGGCGTCCGCATTTTACTGGAGGCGAAATGCAAGAACGCCCTTTATCGTGCATTGGGTGCATGTTAAAGAACCCCAGGTGGCCGAAATTAATCCGGAGTCCCCCGCTACGACGTGTCTCTTAATCAGATTGTGGTTACTGCACGCAAAACCCCAGAATACAATTCCCGTACCGATGTGCCTTCTGAAGGCCAGAAATGTCATACCTGGTGTAGGTGTTCGCAGCGCTGTCCTTTGCGAGCTGAACCTGCGCCATGTTAAAGTTATAGATAGCGGGAGAAGGTGTATATATAGCTATAAAAAGGCGAATACTGTGATGATAACAGAAACGCTTGACCATTTCGAGGTTTTTCTTGAGACGCTATCAGAAACGTCCGATATAGAAGATAAGTGAGTAAGGTTCAAAAGTAAACTGAATTACTTCATGTTTCCTCATGACTGATGTTAGCTAGATGCAGCAAAAGTAAGCCTTGGTTCACAGGTGATGTGCAGAGATTAGTCCGCAAGAGACACAATGCATACACTAGCTTTCAAGAAGACAAGAGAAGGGGCAAAAGAAAGCTTACAAATACAACTAAAGTGAATGACGCCATAAAAGAAAGCAAAGGCTAGCTACTTTGAAACCGTAGACTTTAGAATAAAAGATCGCCTGAAAGAACTATTGCAGATATTGATAACAGAAAGAATTTACCTCGTTTTTTACAACGGTGTAATTTTCTACTCATGCACAAACACTCGCGAATTTTCCCAGAAGAACTTGTGATGCTGCTATGGAAAAAGTTGTGTTTAGCCTGCATGGAATTGAAGCTATGTTTAAAGCATTATATCCTACAAAAGCCAGTGCTCCAGAAGAAATACCGAATGCTTTGTTATCATCATATGCTCGGTCAGTTTCAAAATATTGATATCTGCTCTTTACAAAATCGATCCAGAATGGCATCGCGCCCTTATATTCGAAAAAGGGCTAGTACAGGTGTACAAATCTGGACCACGAAATTAGGTGTTCAGTTGTGGTCTCGTGTCGTTAATTAGTACAGTGTGCAAAGTGATGGAACATGTTTTTTTCTCTAACTTAATTAAACATTTAAATGGGAATCTCCTGCTAAACAACTGCCAGCGTGGATTGCGCAGTGGATTTTTCTGTGTCAAGCAACTCACAGAATTAATCATGACTTGGCAAATGCATTGGAAGCTTTCGATGTCGTGCAGCATGATTTCTTAAGGGAAAAGTCATGGTATTGTGTTGACACTACAGTAATTAATGGAAGGAAAAATTATCTGCAGCTTAGACGTTTGAGAGTTGTTATAACAGGAGAGAAATCGGGTGAGGCTGACGTGACGTCAGGAGTACCACAACGGTCGGTGCTTGGTTCACTGCTCTTTTTGATTTATGTGAATGACATTGTTGGTCATATTAAATCTTCTGTGCGCGTGTTCGCAGAGGACTGCGTAATGTATAGGTTATTGATAATTTAACTGATTGCGAAACATTACAAGATGACATTGACAGGATCACACAGTGGTGTTCAACTTGGCATATGAACCCCAGAGAAAAACAAAACAGTGCACATGTGATTATCTAAAAAGAAAAAGAAACCATTTCTGTCTAATTATAATAGTGATAGTATACAAGTGTTGACTGTGCCAGATTTAAATATTTGGTAATGCATTTCACGACTAACTTATCTCGGACATGTCGTGTTGACCACATTACTGCCAAAGTACCTCGGGTTCTAGGTTTAATGGAAAATAAAACGCAAAACAATTTCCAGTCAGACCGAAGACTATCTTTCTAATGTCTGATCTTGAATAAGCCAGCACGATTTGGGATCCTTGGACACGAAAGAAGATAGACAAACTGGAAAGAGTACTGAGTAAGGCTGGGCGATTTGTATTTAAAATTTACGCATGATTTTAGTGTAACAGAGGCTAAAAAGAAAATTGGGTGGGACATACGGCAAAAACGACGTTTAATTCATAGATTAAAACGGTTGCATGATGTTTTTCATTAAAGAACAGGTATTGATAACATGAACTATTTACATATGCCCGACTACGTGTCTATAAGAGTTGAACGCGAACTCATAGTGAAATGATCTTTATGGAGAACTAACGTGTTTAGTGAGTCCTTTTTCCCCAAAAGAACTCGAGACTGGAATCGGTTAGAAAGTGATATCGTGAAAATAACTTCAAATGATATGGTCGTACAGTATCGTACAGTTGCTTCATGATGTAATAGTACATGCATGAACATGCTGTGGTGTTTTATCCTATGTTTCTTGTATTATGTATCTTTTTTTATGTAATCCCCCCTCCACTGTAATGCATATCGGAGGCACTGTGCATACTTTCGTAAATATATGATTAAACTTCGATTATTTGTTTTTGCGTCATCTCGTCTTCCCTGCATTCTTCCCTGCCGGACCTGTTCAGATGGTCAACCTGGTTCTAACTCCAAGCTGACGCTGTTGAAGATTACAAAACCCCGTCCCCGTAACACCGTCTTTCTTCGCGCAATAATGATATGAATGAGTCCTGTAATATGGGTCGACGAACAAATCGCGCATTACTGAAGAAGTTAGAAAATTTTCCAGTGCATGATGGTCCCGCGCGCTTGACGTTGCCAGAATTGAAGTTTGTAATGAGGAGCATTGAAGCGCGAAAGAAAGACGGGGGGAGGCATATAGGAACGATTGATTTTCCACGTCTGTCCTGGTCGCCCTCGTCTTCAGTTCGCGCTTCAGCTCTACTGTTTATGGAAAGCCACCTAACCCGGTCCCAAGCATTGAAGAACAAGGTGGTTCACGATGGTGAAGCTTTTGTGCGGGACGGCTGAGCCTTTGTCATTCGCTGGACATAATTGTCCCCTGCCGGTGACGTAAACTGATCGATAAATAAGATAGAGGTACGGACTTTGTTTTTCTTTTGCTTTTGTTTTGTTCCAAAAGAAGAGCAGCCAAGCCTATGAAGAAAGAGTGAAACGGGGAAAGCAAACGCAACCGTGCCCAGAACCTAACACTATTACCAAGCGCGGGTAGCATGTTCGTCTCTTGGCTGCCAGTCAAAGCAAACAGAGCGCAATGGGCTGATGCGTTAACCCACCAGGTCGTCATCCGACACACTCGTCACGCGAGACGTATTTCCATATGAGACAAAGAAGCCCTTTCGAGTGGTGCCGAGATTAGAGCTCCGGTCTCATTGTTTTGTCTTTGTCCAATCAGCGAAAAGCACCGCTACGTTACGTCACTGCTGTTGGCGCCGCGAGGGCCAACCCTTGCCAGTAAGAAGACAAACAAGACGACGACCCGGATGTCGCTCGTACATGTGTCCCAGCCTAAGAAGGACCGGTTGCCAGATTCGAGGGGCGGGCGTGCTGTGGAAACTGAATTGATCGAACTGTGCCGTCTCCGAGCGTCCACTCGACACTGGGAGTTGTTGCGAAACCGGATCCCTTCTGATTGTGCCGGATAGTGTATGCCACGGATGTTCAGAAAACGAAGAGTTATCTAGGGGTTGCTTTTTTCCAAGAGCTTAGCGCTTCATCGAGGTATCCTGTCTGATGCAACGTCGTAAAATCCTCCAGTGAGGATCACTTCTAGTGCAAAACTTCGAGTTCCCTTCTGTTAATTCGAAAAGACACCAGCATAGCCATTTGCGGAACAATCGCCACCGTTGCTGCTTACTGTCAAGGATTTGGAAACTCATCGTGTCGAAGTTCTTTTGTTTTTCAGAACTGCACTTTCGAACGCCAACAGTTCCCAACAAAGCCAGCAAAGCAGGATCTGCCGTCTGTCGAGTAGTTCGATTCGGCAGCACCGAGGGTTCCCTTCTGTTTGTTCCCAGATTACATTTCAGAGGGAAGTTCATTTTCTGACGTCTGCTCAGGTATCTGCTTCGATCTTCCCTTCATCGTGTGCTACTCCGTCAAAACCGCAGTTCATACCACGCAGCCATGTTCCCCTTCGTGATCGAAATCCTCCTGTGTATCGTCAAGGTCCTGGGCACCATCTACGACGTCGTCACACTCCCGGTGTACACCGTCCTTCAGCAGCCCTGGGTGTACTGGAAGCGTAAGCGGATGTGCTTCGCCAAGCCCATAATCGAAGGAGACCCGTCGTCTCCCTACCACCTCCTGCGCAACTCGGAGGTAGAGAACCTTAAGGGAGTCCAGACGCTGGACGAACTCGTGCGCAGGGCTATCCGGTCTCACGCCAAGCGACCAGCGCTGGGCACAAGACGCGTGCTGGGGCGAAGAGACGAGGTTCAGCCTAACGGCAAGGTGTTCAAGAAGCTCGTGCTGGGAGAGTACGAGTGGCTGACGTACGAGGAGGTGGATCGAAAGGTCGACCTGACCGCTCGCGGTCTTCTTTCCATCGGCGCGCGGCCGCGACAGTTCGTGGCAATCCTGGCGGAGACGCGGGCCGAGTGGTTGCTGACGGCGCAAGCTTGCTTCCGCACCAACATCCCGCTGGTGACGCTGTACGCGACGCTCAGCAACGACGACATCGTGAGCGCCGTCAACGTGACCGAGGTGACGCACCTGGTCACCTCGTCGGACCTCCTGACACGAGTGGTCAGCATCGTGGCCAAGATGCCGTCGCTGACACATATCGTGTGCATGGAGAGCCCGAATGCCAAACCGCCAGGTCCCTTTGCCAAGGGACCACAGGTGAGTGCCTATCATTCAAAGCAAATAAAATCTTATTTTTCCGCTACAGAAGGTCGCTACAGTCGGTCGCTACAGAAGCGGGAATTTCTGCAGGACTAACGCAACAATTCCACTCCAAGGCGCTGAGAATTTAAATGTGCATTTCGCGCTTCGTCAGTGAGCCGAGCGGCGCTCCGACGACGTTATCGCCGAGATCGGGTCAAAAGCGTGGCAGTTTGGGCGAATGTTTATGTCGTGTGACCTTTTTAGGCTTGTAGCGCAGCTCAGAACGAGCAAAAAAGGAAAGTGGAAGGGGTAATGAAAAGGAATGGAGAACAGGGTGAGCGCAAACTTCTAAGTGACGGTTTATTTCGTGAATCCGAAGGCTACATATACATTCAGCAAACCATGTGACATGAAGAGACAACAACACAAAACCAAGCAACAAAAGCAAAAGTAACCATGTGAAAAAACATATTCAGACTGCCCGTGGCGGCGGTCCGAGATACTCCAATTCATTGCTTGATAACAATAATGAAGGTGAGCTTACACATGCATGGTCAAAACCTATGAAAGCTTTTGATTCAATCATTTCTCTTGTAAGCTGATTATGACTACGACCTAGAATGACGCGTTCTTCTAAAACAGGTTCGCAACCACACGTTTTGCAGTGCTGCGCAAGAAACCCCCAGCTGTAATACAATTCTTAGCGTTGTAACAACGTTCGCGCAGCCTATCATTCAGACATCGGCCAGTCTGACCGACGTAACGTTTTGCGCAATTGAGTGGAAAACAATAAACAACACAATGTGTGCAATTACAAACTTATTTTTATGATTCTTATCACAGCTAGGAGGAGCCTCCTTATTCGGATGAGTGAGCTTGCAAATCCTCATAAGCTTGTTAGGCACAGAAAACGCCACACGAATATTCGCTCGCTTGGCGATTATCTTCAGATTATGTGAGACGGTGTGGATATACGGGATAAAACTTGCCCTACCCCGAGTAGTTGTAGGATTATCTTCATGTCGGTTGTCTTTTCTAAACTCTCTTAGAATCCGTTCCGCTACTGACACTTGTGAGGACAGGGGAAAACCAGCCTGCGAAAGCCGTTCGCACTGAGAAGCAAAGCAAGAAAAAATGGTATGGTGGCACGATTTTTGCAAAGCATTATTTAGGCAAAGCTTAGCGATGCTTCTCTTGGCCAACTTGGAATGAGCCGAATGAAACGGAAGTGGTTTGTTGGCACGAGGTTCATAGTACCGACACGTGTGAATATCGGAACAGTTATCGGACCAGGTATCAGACATCAGATATAAGATATCGGATCAGTTGGAAGTTAGCGCTCACCCGGTTCTCCCTTCCTTTTCATTACCCCTTCCACTTTTCTTTTTTGCTCGTTCTGAGCTGCGCTACAAGCCTAAAGAAACGCCGAGATTGGCGATGGCCGTGAACGTTGGAGGAATCGGAAACGAACAGACTCGAGCGAAAGGAATCCGTGTATTTCACTCGGCCGCGAGTTCACTTAGAATGACGGAAAGCCGATCACGTTGGTAGGGCACTCATGATACACTTCACAAAAGTTCGCAATGAAATTCAATAGTTTTTCTAAAGAGTGCCTATTGAAGGCTGCTTAGGCTTAATAAATATTGCATAGGATGTCAGCCATATTTTTTGGAAGAGTAACGAAAAGGCAGTCGTGCATAATACGAACACAAGAAGACCGAGGACAATAGAAATGCCGACAATCGAGAGATAGGTGGTAAACCAGTGCGGGAAATGAAGGGGGACACAACACATATATGCGCATGCTCGATGGAAGACAGCACATACAACCCGGCAGTCATGGACACACGTCGACACCTTCGACGCGTCGTTACGGTTTAAGACATGGTAATTTTTCCTTATGCAAGATACTTGAGGGCTGACTTACGCATGTGCCGCAACGATACTTAAGATATGTGCGTCCTCATGTGTTTGTGTCCGTGTTTTGTGCACTTTTAAAAAAAGTGCACCACCTGCCGTCGTTGCTTAGTTGCTATGGTGTTGGGCTGCTAAGCACGAAGTCGCGGGATCGAAACCCGGCCACGGCAGCCGCATTTTGATGGGGGCGAAATGCTAAAGCTCCCGTGTACTTAGATTTAGGTGCACGTTAAAAAACCCCAGGTGGTCTAAATTTCCAGAGCCCCATACTACGGCGTGCCTCAATCAGAAAGTGGTTTTGGTACGTAAGACCCCATAATTTCTTTTTTAAAGTTTGCACTCTTTGCGGTTTATCTTGTCTCACAACGATAATCCATTAACTGCCTTGCCCACATTACCTTACTTTAACGCTGCGCACCCGGTCTGGAATGCGCGTTATCAGCCAGACAGAGCACACTCGACAGAAAAGTAGCGAGCGCAGAGTTTACCAGAAAGCAAACGCAAGCCAGACAGATGACGATTATCGTTGTAGGAGAAGATAAGCCTTAGAGAGTGCAAACGTTTTTGAAGAGTGTATACGGCTGCGCTTTCCATACCGCGAATGTGTGTATCACGTATGGACTCGCGGATAAAATAATTCTCGTTGCGAAACTCTTGAAGGTAGGGGAGTTACAGGAATGCCACCCATCTAGCTTCCTTTATTAGACAGCTTTTGGTTGGGGGACAGAAGCGGACAGAAGCGGGCACAGAAGAACTGGGGGCCACGGTACTGCGCATGCGAAGACCCCTACGTCTGGGTGTGCGCGTGCACTCTACCGCTTGCGTCCACTAACCTGAAACTCTCTATTAAATGCAATCCAACTTTTTCGGATTCCTTCTTAATTCTTCATGAAGGTTGACTTCGCAGTAACTTAAGGTACTGCGGGTTCTCGAAGTCACCCTTGATGCAGACGTCTGAATAGCTCTGATACGCCGGGCTTACTGCAAACTGGTTGGCGTTTGTGTAATTAGTCTCAATTTACATCACATTTGCATACGTTGAGGAAAACATTTCAGGTTGCTAACCGCGCTATTTTCTTTTTTTTTTTATTATTTCTTTAACTCTTTGATGGGCCAGCACTCCCAAAGGAACTGCTTGTAGGAGGCTACATAAACTGCACCATTCCACTTCTTAAACTCTAAGAGGAACATAGAAGGCACTGCCCTGCCCCTCCTCCCCACCCACTTCCCCGGATATGCCGACTCATAGTGCTGAGCGTGCAGCGAGCTCCCCTCCTCTGACTTTAGGCCGTGCTTCTAAATTTTCGTAAGGCTGGGAGTTCAGGGAGTCGCTGTTAACTTTTGCGGACCCTGTCGTTGAGTTTTACATTTCTCCCCCGCTTCGCCTCATAGACAACTGCCAAAGTACAATTTGAATTCGCCCGAAATCTGCAAGTGTATACTTTACCGGCGCTGACATGCTTGATATGCGACTCTGGGTAACCGAGGTTTATGCTTCGAACATTGCGACTTGAAAGGTGAAGTGTTAGCGTGGAAATGTCGAGCAAACAGCTTACCCTGCTTAAAATTCCGTGTGTTCTTTTCGCTGCTTTCCCGTCCATTGGCATTGATTCCCATACTCTACACCACCGGGTGATCTGCTCTAGGCATCGCATGACCCGACTAGCTCAACTTCGTGCCGACAACCCCCGTTCGCTTTCAATGCATACCGCCGTTTTCCTGTCTCTTAACCTTACAGCAATCATATTTCGTACCATTACTTGGTAACCGTTGCTTGTAAACGATAGCCTCCTCTCAATCGTAGTATTGCTTTATTAGGTGTCGTGCCGTTAACGGCTGTGATCGTGTGCGGAGACCTGTGTCTATGTCCACCTTATTTTTCATTCTCTCCCACTTCCGTAGCCCAGTGCACTGCAGCAAACCGGATCTTCAATTTTAATTAATCTGCTCTGTTCTTCTTTCTTTCGTGTCTCTCTCTCTTCTTCTTCTCCCTCCTTTAATTGTATTACGACAGTGTTCGTGCTTAACTGATCGTCCGATGCTTTTCTTGTTCACGGTATGACTTGTCTTCTTCGCTGAAAATTCTCGCACCTTCTCGTAGGTCATCCCATTCTCAAGCCTGGAAGAAAGGGGTGCCAAACGCAAACTCGAAGAGTGCTCGCCCTCGCCGGACGACGTCGCGATCGTCATGTTTACCAGCGGCTCATTGGGGAGGCCAAAGGGCGTCATGGTGTTGCACAGAAACCTGGTATCGGCCTTGAACGGCTTTGCCGTCGTGTGCGACCAATTTGGGGCGTACACTAGTGACGACGCCTATCTCGCCTGCCTGCCCCTGGCTCACGTGCTCGAGCTGGTGACCGAGACGCTTCTCTTCGGCGCCGGTGCGCGCATTGGCTACTCGTCCCCGCTGACCATCACCGACAACTCCACCGCCGTGGCCAAGGGCTGCCGAGGAGACGTGACCCTTCTGCAGCCTACTCTCATGGTCTGCGTGCCCCTCATAGTAGACCGTCTACGCAAGGGCGTCAACGAGGTGGCCGCATCGAAGGGACCCGTCTTCAAGGCCCTGTTCGACTACGCCGTCCAGTATAAGAACTTCTGGCTCGACCTCGGCTTCGACACGCCGCTCCTCAACCAGCTAGTTTTCAAGCACGTGCGCCTCTTGTTGGGTCCCAACCTGAAGGTCCTCGCCTGCGGCTCGGCGCCCCTATCAAGCTACACGCGACAGTTTGTGAGGGCCTGCATGGGCTGTCGTGTCATCGAGGGCTACGGTACAACCGAAACCAACGGCGGGGGTAGCTTCATGAACGCCGACGACGCCAGCGCGGACCGCGTGGGTGCGCCACTTCCCGGCTGCTACATCAAGCTAGTCGACTGGGACGAAGGCAACTACCGGACGACGGACAAGCCCAACCCTCGCGGCGAGGTCGTCGTCGGTGGCCCCTGCGTTGCAAAGGGCTACTTCAAGGACGACGAGCTCACGAAGGAGTTCTTCACGGAGGAAGGCGGCATCCGCTGGTTCTACTCGGGCGACATCGGCGAGATATTTCCCGACGGCACGCTCAAGATCGTGGATCGCAAGAAGGACCTGGTCAAGCTGCAGTTCGGCGAGTACATCTCGCTGGGCCGCGTCGAGTCGGTGCTCAAGACGTGCCCGCTCGTCGACAACATGTTCGTGTACGGCAACTCACTGCGCACGTATCTGGTGGCCCTCGTGGCTCCCAACTACAAGCATCTCCAACGCATTGCGCGAGAGCTGGGCAGGGGTGACGACGTGTCTGACGCCTCGCTGAGAGAACTCTGTCAGGACAACGAGGTGGCCAAGGCCGCCGAGGAGGAGATTCTTGCGTATGCGCGCTCCAGCGATCTCTTGAAGACCGAGGTTCCGGCAAGGGTGAAACTGTGCGCCGAAGAATGGACGCCGGACTCGGGGCTTGTGACGGCCACGTACAAGATTCGCAGGAAGCCCTTGCAAACCTTCTACCAGCGAGACATCGACGCAATGTACGGGCCATCGGAGGAGAGCAAACTGCGTCGTGCGTGAGATTGTTCGCGCATGTACAACCGATTCAGAGGACCATGTGGGGCGCGTGTGCGACGTGGAAAAGCTGAAAACGGCAAGAAAACAGCAGATACCAGGCGCGTTCTCATCGTCACATAAACAGTAGTGCAAGGGTTAACGCGTACTTTCCAGGAGATGTATAACATTACCCTACTTTCTTTGTAAAATAAAAAATGTGGACAGAATAAGCTCTCACAGCCACTGAAGTTGGTGCAGCGAGATATCATCTTGCGTGTACGTGTGTGTGCGCGCGTGTGTTTGTGTGTGTGATATAGTTACGGAATTTCAGTAACACTTCATGGGCCTTGTTGGTACATGTATACTTCTGAACTAACCGTAACAGCGCAAACATCTAAGACGAGCCACAAAAAGAAAGGCAGGACACACACTGGTGCTAACAACTTTTTTTCCTTTCGTCGTCGATGCATATATATACCTAGGCCACATAATCGCGCAGGCGCAGAGAATACATTGCTGACATCTGCCAACTTATCGTATACGTAAACGTAGGAAATCAAATTCTGATTGGTGCAGGGACAACGATGTGTCACTAATGCAATTATTTCCTTGTCTTTTTATGTGATAGGCCTCTAAGGCAAGCCGCGCATGTTCATTCTTGCTTTTTCCAAGAATTATCGTCCGATCAAGTCGCGCCTCGCAATTGCTGCAAGAGTTTATATGCGCAACCAGGTGCGCTCCTTTATCTACATTTTTGTTTACTTTTTGCGCATGTTCCCTGAGTCGCTCATTGACGCAACGCCCTGTCTGGCCAACGTATGTCTTACCACATGAGAGTGGAATGCCATAAACCACGCCGACAGCGCACGACACGTATGAGGCATCATGCCGAATTTGGCATCCTCCTCTGTTCTCTCCCCAGGTGCGGGAACATAGCTTTGAAAGCTTGTTTGGCGCAGAAATTGCCAAAGGAACGCCATGCCTGCAAGCAACTTTCTTGAGTTGATGGGTCACCTTATGTATATAAGGGACCACCGCAGGCCTTCGCGTTTCACGTTCGGCGGCCGGCCTTTTTGTGGTTGCGAGGCGAGGCGCAATTGCGAGGCGCGACTTGATCGGACGATAATTCTTGGAAAAAGCAAGAATGAACATGCGCGGCTTGCCTTAGAGGCCTATCACATAAAAAGACAAGGAAATAATTGCATTAGTGACACATCGTTGTCCCTGCACCAATCAGAATTTGATTTCCTTCGTTTACGTATACGATAAGTTGGCAGATGTCAGTAATGTATTCTCTGCGCCTGCGCGATTATGTGGCCCAGGTATATATATGCATCGACGACGAAAGGAAAAAAAGTTGTCAGCGCCAGTGTGTGTCCTGTCTTTCTTTTTGTGGCTCGTCTTAGATGTTTGCGCTGTTACGTTTAGTTCAGTAGTTACGGAAGCATGCGTCGATGGGGAGCGATCATTATACAGAATCTTGATAAGCCTGGCCACTTCGCGCTCCTCTATTATCTTTCTCACGGTGCATGGGCACAAGAAACCGCCACAAGCTACACTTTTCTGTTTTTCCACAACGAACAGATAATGCTAATCTCGACAGGTTCCAGTTTAGAGGCGATAAGATGCATTCAAACAGCAGCCCTTGGTGCACGGCGATATCGACTCCGCCAAGTGCGCCCTTTGAACGGCAGCGCGCAGTCGAGCGCGCCGTGTCACGAAAGGGAACTGCGGACGGATCGTGCCATTGTGCGCGCCGTGTTCTCACCGCCCTTACGTTGAAGCGGTAGACCGTATCACTTCGCCCGCTGCTGCTGCCACGCTTGCTCACTCCAGCGTTTTGACAGCAAGCGTCCGCGCTCATCGAGTGTGATGCGTTCATGCCTGCTTGTGCGCGCTGACACCATGCTTGTTAATTCACTTATGGCATCTTCAGCTGGCCGTTTCGGTGTGCTCTATACCGCTCTCGCGAGCGGCATTGTCTTTGGCCGGTTGACAGAGGGTGCGCGCCTTGCGTTCGGCTAGTCCTTTTCCACCGCTCTCCTCCACCTTCGAGCGCTCTGAAGCGCTCCGAGTCCTAACGTCGGAGTAGTCGTCGAGACAAGCGTTTCCCGCAACGTCATCACAGCACAGAGTCGCCGTTGTTGGCGACGGTCCGCCGTAACCTAGGCAACCTGGGCCCACTGTATAGTGGCGTCTCGACGAACGTCGCGTCTGCCGGTTTGGATAGGCGAAACATCGGACGTTTGGCAGTAATCCCGTGGTTTTTCATCTGCCATTTCCTCCTCCGAGAGCGATCCACACGTTCGGCTTGCGCGCTTGTCCTCTACCTCTGAGTTCGTGGAACGCCGGATCTGCCCGCTTCTGCTTCGCAGGATGGAGGCGACCAGTCGAAGATATCATCAGTAAGCGAGTGTTTCCATGTTTATACGGCCGATAAAACTGCTATCCTTACTTCGGATGGATGTCTAATAATTTGCTAGTCCAATCGATGCTTCACCTTTCGGGCGAAACTGCGACTTTTTTTCTTAGGTGCCCGCCTAGAAGCGCTTTTTTTTTAAGCACACTCCTTTGAATACGGAAATCGGAGTAGGCCTCGAGCTGAAGCTTCCTCGAGGAAGCGCCATCTCTCGGCTGACTCCGACGTTCTTATTCGAATAAACGTAAAACGTAGAAATGCTTGCCTGAGACAACCGCGCCGGCCCTATTTTGGTAAAAGTCTTTGTATTTAAGAGAGAAAAGAAAATTCTAACAACTCTATGAAGCAGAATTCTGATTTAATACCTCGAAAATTTTTACAAATATTGCTCGAAACGTGGAAGGTTTAAAATATATAAATATAGAAGCACTAACTTGACAAACCATGACTCTGCATCAAGAACGCGTATACCGCAAATCTGTAAGCGTTAAGTTTTTAAAGATTACTGTACCCGTGCAAACTGATTTGTAATAAGCCCACACATATCAAATAGATCAAACAAGCATCATGTCACCATTTCTAATTTCTTTTTTCTTCCCCTCTGTCTCCCCTGGCTCACCCCTGTTCTCCCACTTCTCTTTCGGCAGGCTTCACTCCCCCCGCCTTCTTTCTTCATCCCTCCTTGGATGAAATACACATTCGCTATAGAAGCCTATTGTTCATTTTCGTTCGCGCCGATGTACCAGACAGTTTTAAAGTTGCTCTTGCTGACTTGCGATTTTCACGAGAAGTTACCGTCCTTTATAGATAGAGCCAGTGATTGATAGTCCCTTTCTCACGAGAACCAAGTCTCCTACCTCCAGCGCTGGTAACGTTGTGTTTTGCTTCTTATAATTTCTTTTTATTCTTTCACGGTAGTTCGCTTGGTTGTCTTCTGTCCTTGTTTTTGTAAGCTGCACCATCTTGTCGGCTCTCAAGGATACATCACCGAGAAATTAAGTTGGTTTTGCAGTTACAACAAAGAGGGGTGTACATCCTAGACCAGTTGTGCGTGATCGGTTATGACGAGATACCGCTGCTTCAAGGCAGTAGTTCCATCCTCCCGGGAAACTTGGGTATACATGCTGATGTATTGCTTCAGGTCCCGAATAGTTCGTTCCACCGATCCATTAGCTGTTGAATAATATGGGGCAGTGAATCTCAGTGTTACCCCGTGTCGTTGTGCCCGCTCCTGCAGTTTATGGCTTCGAAAGGCTGGACCATTATCGGATGCCAAAGCTTTCACGTTGTCAAACATTTGGGATTGACCAATGAAATCACGCTGTTGGTATCCTCTCTTCCTGGCTTCGCTTCTACCACCCTTGTGCACTCGTCCACGCACACAAGGAACGCTTGCATTTTCTTCACACCTCCTGACTTCTTACGGAGCTCGGCGAAGTCTAAGTGTACAACTTCGAATGGTGTCCCTGAATGTTTCGGCAATATCATTTGTTGGGTTGGCTGTTTGAATTTCACCTTATTCAGTTGAAATTCGCGACATGATCGTACATATATCTTCGCGTCTCGTTTTATGTGAAGCCATGTAAATCCCTTCGTTAACTTCATGTAGGTTCTCCAAAACCGATCACGTCTACCTGAATAGGGGCTATTATGATAGAAATCCAAGATTTTCGACACAAGGCACTGCCACTTTCCCCGTCGCTGTGGGTTGGAGTGTTTTAGTTACTTCCCGCAGTTTCGCAGCGTTTATTGCTTCTTGGTGAACTGAAACAGGCATGACCGCCAACCTCGGCGTGGGATCGGCGTCTTTCATTGAAGCTCCCGGGCGATGAATGACTTCAAAGTCAAACTGCTGAAGCTCGTTCACCCAGCATGCGACTTTTCCTTTAAGTTCCGCCAGCTTGAAAAGGTGTCAGTGCTTCATGATCAGTATAGAGATTGAACTGTGTTCCTTCTAAGAAGGAGCGGAAGTACCGAATGGCCTTTAGGACAGCGAGAGCTTCTTTCTCAGTTATGCAGTTTACTTCCGCCTTGGTGAAAGTGTGACTGTAGTAACCCACCACAAGAAGCTGTTGGTTTGCTGCCCGGGTGGAGTCTCGTTGATACAAAACCACTCCCGCTTCGTAATGTGACGCATCTGTATTTAGTTCCAATGAAAGGGAAAAATCGGGAAGGCAAAGCTCAGGGTCGGAAGGAATCATCTGTACCAGCCCTTCGTACGCGCAATCGCATTCTTCTGTCCGTCGAAACGGTGCATATTTTTGCGTCAACCTTGTTGGGTACCGCGTCTTCTTAGCATAGTCTCGAATAAATGCTGTGAAATGGCTGGCTAGTCCCAAAAACACGCGAAGCGATTGGACGTCAGATGGCTTCACAAGCTTAGCGATGCGTGTCACGGACCCTTCTTTGGTATTCTTAGTGGTACCATCTATTACTCGACCCAAAAAAGTGAGTTTGTTTTTGAATAACTCGCTTTTCTTGAAGTTGACCTCTAGCATGGCTCCGGACAAGGCAGTGAGAGCATGCGCAAGGTGTTCTTCATGTTGCTGCTCACTCTTAGAGTATACAAGGATGTCATCTACATATACATTGCAGAATCGACCAATAAAAGGCTTCAGAACTGTAGTCATCATCTTCTGAAACCAACTGGGCGAGTTTTTCCAACCAAAATGAAGACGATTATACTCGTAAATGTCAAATGCAGTCACAAAGGCGGTGTATTGCTTGGTCTCTTCTTGCAGTGGCATTTGCCAGAAGCCTTTGCACTCATCTATCCTGGAAAACTAGGTACAACCGCCCATTTTGTCAATGAGGCTGTCTATTGGAGGAATTGGAAATGGGATCAGATGCATATGGTTCTTGATCGCTGTGTAGTCAGTGCACAGTTTGAGGCTACCGTCTTCTCTTGGGACGATTGTGACTGGTGATGAAAACGGTGATACAGATGGACGGATGATATCAACATCTAATATCTTTTGAAGCTCCTCTTTTAGCCATGTCTTGTTTTCTCTCGATAGGTTGTATGACTTTTTCAGGACTATAGTAGTGTCAAACTTGGTGGTACCAGGAGGATATCCTCCCAAGCAAAACAATTCTGGGTAGAGTTTCTGAATGCTGTCTCCACTATTGGGGCCTGCGAATTCGGTTTGCAGCTGTCATAGGTTTTGAATTATCTTCATCGGGGCTTACAGACACAGTGTCGTCCCAATTAAGGTTTAGCCTCAACGATTTCATGTCCGGGCGAGAGAGAAGTAAGTCGTGTTCGACACCTTCTATCACTAAGGCCAGAATTTCCGCGTACTGCGACTGATATCTTAGCCTTAAGCTGATTCGCAGCGCTCCTTTTCATGGCCGCCATAACCTCGTACAAAGAGTGATCTGCCTGCGAATATGTCTTCTGCATTTGCTGCGCCTCTCTTGAATATCGATATTGAAGCTCCACTGTCGATAAGAGGTCGCAGGTTCTGTCCGCTCACTTCGAGTTGTATGCACAGTAAACTTGAAGAAAGCAGTAAGACGATCTCGTTTCGTTTCGGTTGAACATACTGAGGCTTTGTTGTCAATTGTTTTTGTTTGAACAGTGTCGATGACTGGAAGGCGTCACCGTGTCCTGAGTCGGTCGCACGAAGTCTAATATTTGCGAAGTTGTGGCGATCTTGCATCCGAGTTGCTGGACTTGGAATCTGACTCTCTGAATATCTGGTCGCGTCTTGCGGCTCCGCTCAGACCAATAGTGAGAAAATACTTGTAGCAGCTCTAGTAGCGCCTCGAGAGTTACTGGTCCTTTTATTTGTGCATATGCCGTTGAAAATCTCTTGGGAGACCGTGAATTACAAGCGCTAATACTGACCTTGACAATAAATCTGGTTCAGCAAATCGAGGCAGTCGCTGCTTCTCAAGAAAGTCAAGCGGGGAACCACACCTAAGACGGTAAAACAGCGCCTGGTCACATCGCTGTAGGTTACTTCATCGAAATGTTTACGAAAAACTTACTTTCACATGCACAAAGGTTCGCAAACCTGCTCGAAAAAGCGCAACTCATGCCACTTTCTCGCTACAACACTGAGAAATTGCCGCATGTTTAAGACCTGGTTTTGGTCCGACAGCCACCCGATGTATTTCGCTGCGGCCTCAAAAACTGTGACCCATCCATCCTCCTGTGTTATCACAAGGCCCGTCAGAAGTTACTGGCCGTAAAATTTCAACTGGATGGCCTCTTGTGGCGTAAAGCAGACAGGAAAGCTTCCGCCATGACAATGTGTTGCGAAAATTGTTGTTATTGCATCGCTATGTCCTGAAGGAATTGTTGATCTCGTCATATGACGCTGCACGACCGAATGGTCGTCCAAGTATCAGCTGGTTAAATATGGCTACTGGTATATTCACCTTCGCCGAAACTCATTGAACAAGGTCATGGAGCGACTCAGAAGCTCGATCCAGAACAAGATCCAAGAGCTCACCCGTTGTTGTGTCCACAGGGAGGTCGAGCGGAGAATAATCCTGGACTTGGTAGCCTTTGAATACGACTCGGTCGTTGTACTTCTCCACGAAAAACGTATCCCACATCTTCGTTCACTTGTCGGCTGTGCCAAAATATGTAATAAGCCCACACATATCAAACACATCAAATAAGCGTCACGTTGCCATTTCTAAGTTCTTTATTCTTCCCCTCTATCTCCCCTGGCTCTCCCCAATGTTCTTCGACTTCTTCTCTTTCGCCACGCCTCACGGTTTATTGCGTTACTCGATAAGAGACTCTTTAAGGTGAGTCGACGAGCAAATAGGTAAACTGAGAACATAGAATTTTTTCTGGTTCATAACTAGTGGGACTGACGTTGCCACAGGGATATGACCAACTGAGGAACCTAACGAGTGGCGTTCAAGAGAGAAATATAAACGGAAATGACCATGGCACATACGAACAATTGCGTTTCCATGTCTGTCCTGGTCGACCCTGTCTTCGTTTCGCGTTTCAGCTGTAATCATTTTGTAATACTGACCAGCATCTGAAGCGGACTTATATAAGAATTTAGAGCTTACGTTAAATTGTTAACACGTTTACGACGTTCTTGCGAAAATTCTACTCATCACTAGCGTCTCAAGCGGACAAATCTGATATACAAATCTATAGCTAACGTTAAACTGTTACGTTCACGAGGACTTTTGCGAAAAGTGTAGTCCCAATAGTGGCTCAAGTGGACAAATTTTATATAAAATTTGCAGCTTGCGTTAAAATGTTGCGACATGTACGAGGTTTTTGCAAACGTCCTACTCACAGATATACTTCTAAAAAAGAGCTCACAAGCTAAGTAAAACACCTGCTTCCTATAGTCACTAGATCTTAACTTTTCCTTTCATAATGCGAGAGGCTTCAAGAAACTATTGGTTTGTACTACCCTTCAGATTAAATCAGTTGCGAGTCGGCGCTTCCTCTCCCTGGTACCCGTTTTTCTTCGCGCTGTAGTAACCGGAATGTGTATTGTAATATGGTTAGACAAACAAATCGCGCCCTACCGACGAGGATAGAAAATCTTCCATTACATGATGGGTCCTGCGCTGTTGACGTTGCCACAGAGGCAGCTACAGTTGAAGTTTATAGTGAGCAGCGTTGAAGTGCGAAAGACGGGGATCAACCAAGGCATATAAGAACACCTGACTTTCCGTCTGTTCTAGTCGACCTCGTGTACAGCTCACGCTTCAACTCTCCTCGTTATGGAATGCCACCTAGCCTGCTCCCAAGTATTGCGTAATTTAAAAGCAGTGAAGAGCGAGGTGGTTCATGATTGTGAAGCCTTTGTGCAGGAAGGTTGAGCCTTCGTCATTCGCTGGACATAATCGTCGGCCGCCGGTGACGCAAAGTGATCGATAAACAATATAGAGGTACTTTCTCTGTTATATATATATATATATATATATATATATATATATATATATATATATATATATATATATATATATATATATATTTGCTTTTGTTTTGTTCCAGGTAAGAGCACGCAAGTCTACCGAGAAAGAGAGGCAGACAGACAGACAAAGAACTTTATTGATGTCCTGAGAAGCGCAGCCCTTGGAGCAGCACCGCGGGCCGCTAGCCAGGTGGTGACGGGGATGCCAAGCCTCACCGCCGCACCGTGAGCTCTCTGGACAGCCCGGAGTTGTGGGAGAAGCTCGGAACTCTTGATGGCAGAACTCCACTCCTCCTAGGTGACTTTATTGGGTCGCCGTAACGAGGTGGCACCGCCAGAGTATGTGATCTAAGCTGCTAACCGACGTGCAGTCCGAACAGGTAGACTCGAAGGCGTCCCGAGCAATAATTCTGAGAGAGAAACAAAGAGAAAGGCAAAGGAAAGCCAGGGAGATTAAGCAGAGATTATCTCCTATTGGCTACCCTGTACCGGGCGAGGGGCAAAGGAATGCGATAAGTGAGAGAAAAAGAATTTAAAAAGACACGCACACGCACACGCACACACACGATGCAGAGCTGTTTCTGTGGGCACTGCCACGCAGTCTGCGAAGGCGTTCCTAGTGTTACGCAGTGTCACAGTACAATTCTACGTCACACAATGTACGTTTACAATTTGTCACAAAGTCTCGTGTCTTTTAAGTAATGCAGCATCGCCTTGATAGGGGATCTCGCTGTTGTTCGCGTAGGCCACCTTCCAAGGATGTTGTTTTCCGTTATTGGGCGCTTGTCCAATTGGTTTAGGGTGGCTCAAGGGGCTGCTCTTTACGGGTTGAAACAAGGGCACTCATAAAGAAGGTGCGCGATTGTTTAGTTGCACCCGCAGAAGTCGAAAAGTGGGCTGTTGGCCACTCCGATAAGAAAGGACAACGCATTTTGAAAATGCTACTCCAAGTCATAGAGGGACTATATGGGTGCATTTACGTCGTGGAAGGTCGGGTGGTATACGGAGCTGTAAATTAAGGTTCAGGGTATGGAGGCGTGCACTTGTGAATTCGGATGAATTCCATTGAGCTAATGTTAATTCACGCGTAAGTGCAGAAAGTTTTTTTTCGCTGCTTCGGCTCTCGAAAGAGGAATGGCAACGCAGTTGACGCCGTCGTGGGCCGATCGGGCAGCTGCGTCCGCTCGATCATTGCCATGTATGCCACAGTTACTTGGCAACCACTGATATATCATGTCCTTCGTCAACTATGTGATGGTGGACTTCTCTGATCCCCGCGACAAGCTGCTCATGTGATCCATGGCGCAGTGCTGAGAGTACACTCTGTAGGGCGGCCTTGGAATCACAGAATATTGACCATGCATGGTGTGGTTCCTCCTGAATGAAATGAAGAGCCGCACGCATGGCTACCAGTGCAGCAACTGTCGTTGATAATACATGTGACGTTTTACAGCGAAGCTGTATACCTCTCCCGTACAAGGAAATTTTCGTGTCGTAAGCAAAAGACTCTCCTTACGTGAGCCGATCCAGGAGATAGTGCAATGACGGGCCGACCCGCGGCGGAGGCGAAGCAGGCGTTAAGCACTCGCCATACGTGGGCCGATCCTGAAGATAATGCATTCCCGGGAACACCCGCAGCGGAGATTCAGTTGGTCATTAAGGCCAACTGAATCTTCACCGGCCCACATTCACCGCTCTCTTCACTACTTAATCTTAATCCATAAGAAAGGGGACACCAAAGACTTGAAAAATTATAGACCGATCAGCTTACTGTCTATTGCCTACAAAGTATTTACTAAGGTAATCGCAAATAGAATCAGGAACACCTTAGACTTCTGTCAACCAAAAGAGACCAGGCAGGATTTCGTAAAGGCTACTCAAAAATAGACCATATTCGCACTGTCAATCAGGTGATAGAGAAATGTGCGGAATATATCCAACCCTTATATATAGCTTTCACTGATTACGAGAAAGCGTTCGATTCCGTCGAAACCTCAGCAGTCATGGAGGCGTTACGGAATCAGGGTGTAGAGGAGCCGTAGTAAAAATACTGAAAGATATTTATAGCGGTTCCACAGCCACCATAGTCCCCCATAAAGAAAGCAACAAACTCCCAATAAAGAAGGGCGTCAGGCAGGGAGATACGATCTCTCCAATGCTATTCACAGCGTGTTTACAGGAGGTATTCATAGACCTGGATTGGCAAGAATTGGGGATAAGAGTTAATGGAGAATACCTTAGTAACTGGCGATTCGCTGCTGATATTGCCTTGCTTAGTAACTCAGGGGACCGATTGCAATGCATGCTCACTGATCTGGAGAGGCAAAGCAAAAGGGTGGGTCTAAAATTAATCTGCAGAAAACTAATATTTAACAATCTCGAAAGAGAACAGCAGTTTACAATAGGTAGCGAGGCACTGGAAGTGGTAAGGGAATACATCTGCTTAGGGCAGGTAGTGACGGCGGATTCGGGTCATGAGACTGAAATAATCAGAAGAATAAGAATGGGCTGGGGTGCGTTTGGCAGGCATTCTCAGATCATGAACAGCGGGTTGCCATTATCGCTAAAAAAGTAAGGATTTATAACAGATGTGTCTTACCAGTACTCACCTACGGGGCAGAAACCTTGAGGCTTACGAAATCTACTTAAATTGAGGACGACGCAAAAAGCTATTGAAAGAAGAATGATAGGTGCAACGTTAAGGGATAAGAAAAGAACAGATTGGGTGAGGGAACAAACGCGAATTAATGACATCTTAGTTGAAATCAAGAAAAAGAAATTGGCATGGGCAGGACATGTAATGAGGAGGGAAGATAACTGATGGTCATTAAGGGTTACGGACTGGATTCCAAGAGAAGGGAAGCGTAGCAGGGGGCGGCAGAAAGTTAAGTGGGCGGATGAGATTAAGAAGTTTGCAGGGACAACATGGCCACAATTAGCACATGACCGGGGTAGTTCGAGAAGTATGGGAGAGGCCTTTGCCATGCAGTGGGCGTAGTCAGGATGATGATGATGATGATGATGATGATGATGATGATGATGATGATGATGACGACGACGATTATTCACCTTTTCTTTGGTCATCCTTCTTCACAGAGTGGAAGGGCACTGAATTCTGCTTACGCAAGATACTGGAGAGCTTATGCAGGCATGTGCCAGAACGATATTTCTCATAAGCGCGACCTTATGCGTTTGTGTTCGTGTTTTGTACACTCTTAAAAACGTTTTCACCACTTGGGGATTACCTTGTCTCACAAAAATAACCATCATCTATCTTGCTAACATTTCCTTACCTTAACGCTGCGCACCCGGTCTGGCGTGCGCGTTATCAGCCTAACATAGCATTCTCGACAGGAAAGTAGCAAGCGCAGAGTTTACAAGTAAGGATACGCAGGCAGGACAGATGACGATTATCCTTGTGGGACAAAATAAGCTCCAAAGAGTGCAAACCTTTTTAGGAGTGTACGGCTGTCTTTCCATGCCACGGATGTGCATATCACGTGTCGACTCGGAGGTAAAATCAGTCTCATTGAGAAACACTTGAAGTTAGACGAGTTACGCGAATTCCAACCATCTAGCTTGCCTTATTGTATATATGCAGTCCAACATTTCGGAGTTTTGAATTCTTCATAATGGGTGACTTCGGGGTAACTTGAGCTACTGCATGTTGTCAAAGTCACTCTTGATGAAGATGTCGGAATAACTCTGATACGTTGGGCTTACTGTAAACTGGTTGGTGCTTGTGTCATTAATGTGAATTTACATCGCATATACATAGGCCGAGGAAAACATTTCACGTTGCAAACCGCGCTACTTTCTTTTTCAAGTTCATTTAATTATTTGATGGACCAGTGCTCCCCAAGGAACAGCTTGTAAGAGGCTACATAAACTGCGCTATTCCACTTCCTAAACTCTACGAGCCCGATCGAAGGCCACTGTCCTGCTCCCCTCCTTCCCAGAGATATGCTGGCAGATTGCGCTGAGCATGCAACGATCGAGCTCCCTTCCCCTGACTGTAAGCGGTACTTCTAAATCTTCAAAAAGATGCTAGTTGACCGAGTCACTCTTTACTGTTGCGGACTCTGTCGTTGAGGTTTACTTTTTTTCCTCGCTTCCCCTCATACGCGAACCGCCCAGGTATAACATGAAGTTGCCCTCAAATCTGTAAATATATATTATATATATTATATATTATTATATATATATATATATATATATATATATATATATATATATATATATAGTAACGCTAACAGAATGCTAGGTTACTTACGACGCAACTTTTCCAAAGCACCTTCCTCCTTAAAATTAATCCTCTATAAAACTCTAATACCACCTAAACTTGAGTATGCTGCTTCAATCTGGGATCCAGGTCAAGTAAACCTAATACACTCACTGGAAATGGTTCAGAATAACTCTACTCGTTTCATTCTTTCTAACTATAATAGAACCACGAGTATCAGTGCCATGAAATCTAGTCTTAACCTACCGTCCTTGTCATCACGTAGAAAATTGTTCCGTTTGTGCCTTTTTCATAAATTATTTCATCACCCGCTGCTACACAACAAACTTATTTCTCCGCCTCCGTATGTATCACCCAGACTAGACCGCATTCATAAGGTCAGCATTTCATTTTGCAGATCAAACGCTTTTTTGCAGTCATTTGTACCACGCACTTCCAATGAGTGGAATCACCTCCCCGCCTCGATAGCCACTATCGCAGATCACCAATTATTCAAGAATGCCATAGCTAGCACTGTATAACTAGGAACCTATTTTTTCATACTCTTCAACCTGTACTCACAAATGCCTTAGCTAACATTGTATATCTAGGTGCCATTTGTTAAATAGTTTTGTTTATACATACTTATATACATAATTTTCTGCACAAGTAACTCCTGTTTGTTGAATTTACCCGTTTTGCTTGTAACCACTCCCCTCTATAATGCCGTAATGGCCCTGAGGGTATGATAAATAAATAAATAAATAAATAGCTGCACTGACTTTCTTAACCGAGGTTTATGCTTCAAACAATGTGACTTGAAAGCTGAAGTGTTAGCGTGGAAAGTGTCGAGCAAAGAGCTAATCGTGCTCGAAATTATTTGTGTTCTCTTCGCTGCGTTTCCCATTCCCTGACATCCATTGCTTCACTATAGACTGTCGGGTTATCTGCTCTAAAAATCGCAACCCCTGCCTAGAACGACTTCCCATCAGTTAGCCCCGTTTGCTCTCTAATGCATCCCGCCGTTTCCTGTCTCTTAACGTTATGATGACGATATTTTATTGCATTGCTCGGTAACCGTTCCTTAGCCTCTTGTCAACCGTAGTGTTGTTTTATGTTATGAAGTGTTATCCTAGGTACTATGAACGGCTGTGATCGTTTGCGTGTGCTCTGTGTCTATGCCCACATTATCCTTCATTCTCTCCCACTCCCGTAGCCCAGTCCAGTGCAGCAAACCGGATCTTTTATTTCAAATAATTGCCATGCTTTTCTGTTTTCTTTCGACTCTCTCTCTCTTTAATTGTAGAGCGACAGTGTTCGTGCTTAACTGATCGTCCGATGCCCCTCTTGTTCACAGTAGGACTTATCTAATTCGCTGAAATTTCACGAACCTTCTCGCAGGTTATTGCATTCTCAAGCCTCGAGGAAAGGGGTGCCAACCGCGAACTCGAGGAGTGCTCGCCCTCGCCGGACGACGTCGCGATCGTCATGTTCACCAGCGGCTCGTCGGGCACGCCCAAGGGCGTCATAGTGTCGCACAGGAACCTCGTCTCAGCCATGAACGACTTCGTCAGCATGTGCGACCAGTATGGGGCGTACACTAGTGACGACGTCTATCTCGCCTACCTGCCCATGGCTCACATGCTCGAGCTGGCGACCGAGATGCTTCTCTTGGGTGCCGGTGCGCGCATCGGCTACTCGTTCCCGCTGACCATCACCGACTCCAGCGCCGTGGCCAAGGGTTGCCAAAGAGACGTGACCCTTTTGCAGCCTATTATACTTGTCTACCTGCCTCTCATAGCAGACCGCCTTCGCAAGGGCGTCAACGAGGTCGCCACGTCGAAGGGGCCCCTTTTTCAAGGCCCTGTTTGACTACGCCGCCCAGTATAAGAACTTCCGGCTCGACATCGGCTTCGACACCCCGTTCCTAAACCAGCTAGTCTTCAAGCACGAGCGCCTATTGTTGGGTCCCAACCTGAAGGTTTCCGCCTGCGGCTCGGCCCCCTGTCAAGCTACACGCGCCAGTTCGTGAGGACCTGCATGGACTGTCGCGTCGTCGAGTGCTACGGCATGACTGAAACCTGCGCCGTGGCGAGTACCACGACGCAGACAACACCAGGGCAGACCACGTGGGTCCGCCACTTCCCTGCTGCTACATGAAGCTAGTCGACTGGGACGAAGGCAACTACCGGACGACGGACAAGCTCAACTCTCGCGGCGAGATCGTCGTCGGTGGCCCCTGCGTCGCCAAGGGCTACTTCAAGAACGATGAGCTCATGAAGGAGTCATTCAAGGAAGAAGGCGGCATCCGCTGGTTCTACCCTGGAGGCATCGCAGAGATCTTCCCCGACGGAACGCTCAGGATCGTGGATCGCAAGAAGGACCTGGTCAAGCTGCAGTTCGGCGAGTACATCTCGCTGGGTCGCGTCGAGTCGGTGCTGAAGACATGCCCGCTCGTCGACAACTTGTTCGTGTACGGCAACTCACTGCATACATACCTCGTGGCGTTCGTGACTCCCAACTACCAACATCTCCAGCTCATTGCGCGAGATCTTGGCAGGGGCGAAGAAGTGTCCAACGTCTGCTGAGAGAACTGTGTCAGGACACCGAGGTAGCCAAGGCCGCCGAGGAGGAGATTCTGGCGTACGCACACTTAAGCGACCTGTTGAAGACAGAGGTTCCGGCAAGGTTGAAACTGTGCGCCGAAGAATGGACGCCGGACTCGGGGCTTGTGACAGCCACGTATAAGATTCGTAGGAAGCCCCTGCAAAGCTTCTACCAGCAGGACATCGATGCGATGTACCGGTCATCGGAGCAGAGCAGACTACGTCGTGCGTGAGATTGTGCGAGCATGCACATACGATTCGGAAGACCATGTGGTGCGCGTGTCTGTGATGTTGAAAAGCTGAAAACGGACAGAAAACAGCAGATACCAGGCAGGGACGTTCTCATCGTCGCATAAAGAGTGCTACAAGGGTTAACGTGTATACTTCCCAGGAGATGTATAACATTACCGTATTTTCTTTTCTTCATGAAACCAAAAATGTGGACTGAATAAAGAGCCCCACTCACTAAAGTTGGTGCATCGAGACATCGTCTTTGTGTGTGTGTGTGTGTGTGTGTGTGTGTATTTGCGTGTGTGAAGTCATTACGGAAGCATGAGGCAATGCTGAGCGATCAGTTGCCAGTACTTTAATACGCATGTCCCCTTCGCACCGCTCTGGTATTAGCCAGTTTTAGTTGGACGTCCGCAACAGTTCTTCTTTTGGCCCGTCTTTTAATCGAGCTACCGTACACCCTTTGAAGACGCATTACCAACAAGCCCGCATTGCAAACCTTTGTCCTGCAGTGGAAATAAAAATGTGATAATGATGAACATATTTTGATTAGAAATAAATATTATTAATTGTATGAAACAACGATCACACTGTGAGGCGCGCTTTAATAAGGTCCCGTAACGTGCCTCTGCGGAAATAGGAGACCTCATTGCCCAGTGACGTATCACGTGTCGAACCACGTCACGGATGTGTAAATTAAAATACTTCAAGTGTATATTACGATTCGGCGGCACTAGGCAATGTAATTCATCTGCAGACTGAACGGGGAGAACGTGGGGCATGATAACGGCCTATCTGCACAAGCTACTGGTTCACGAATACAAGGCGGTGGTTGTGCCGTTCAGGTAGCCGGGTGGGTAACATGTTCAGTTCGTAAACCGTACGTAACGACCATGACTCGAACCACGGTACCTACACCACTGAAGAAATAAAAAAACTACGGGGGCACCGTGGCTGTAAGTGTCGCTAAAGGGCCAAGGTGGGCGCTACGCGTAGATTGAGTATTAGCACCGGCGTCTGCATCGTTAATGTGCGCATTAACTGCGGTGCCGAAATCAGCACTGGGACTTAGGTGGCTCCGAGTGATTACGCGGACCCGGCTGTACTCTCAGCCACCGCAGTGTCGTGGATGAGAAGAAGCTCTATGCCTTTGTGCACACTGTGTCCTCTCCCTATCTCTCGGGTATCCTGAGGGTGGATGCCATGTTGCCTTTGGCGCCATGGCGCTGAGCGGTGCAAGCGTTAGCGCCACTACAAAGGGAATAAACAAAACCTTTGGTGGCCGTTAAAATGTGCAGGGAGGCCGTTCGTACGTATGTATACCAATCTCGATATGCGATTTTCGCACCTCGCAAATCGCCCCCTCCCGCTTAATACTGCCCGGAGGTCCTGGCTATAAGCTTACCGTTTTTTAAACATTCCTTTAGAAAATCATTCTGTGCTTATACGGTTACTTTTCAAGCGATGTAAGTGAAGAATAAGCGCTTTCGAAAGAACTTATTGGACCTGGCTGAGACATTATTTTATAGGTTTACGTTTTTTTTTCAATTTTTCAAGAAAATCATTCGAGGCCTATTTGTTTATTTATCGGGTAAATCGGCCTCAGCACGTGCATGGGGAGTGATGCACGCGAAGAACCAGCGCTTTCGAGACAAATTATTGAACCTGGCTGAGACATTATTTTTCTTGGGCTATAGGCTTACCGTTTTTTGTATTTTTCAAGAAAATTAATCGAGGCCTATTTGTTTATTTATCGGGTAAATCGGCATCAGCACGTGTATGGGGAGCGATTTACGCGAAGAACGAACGCTTTCGAGACAAATTATTCAACCTGGCTGAGACATTATTTTTCTTGGGCTATGGGCTTACCGTTTTTTCAATTTTTGAAGAAAATTAATCGAGGCCTATTTGTTTATTTATCGGGTAAATCGGCATCAGCACGTGCGTGGGGAGCGATTTACGCGAAGAACCAGCGCTTTCGAGACAAATTATTCAACCTGGCTGAGACATTATTTTTCTTGGGCTATAGGCTTACCGTTTTTTCAATTTTTCAAGAAAATCATTTGAGGCCTATTTGTTTATTTATCGGGTAAATCGGCATCTGCACGTGCGTGGGGAGCGATTTACGCGAAGAAAGAGCGCTTTCGAGACAAATTATTGAACCTTTCTGAGAGATAATTTTTCTTGGGCTATAGGCTTACCGTTTTTTCAATTTTTCAAGAAAATTAATCGAGGCCTATTTGTTTATTTATCGGTTAAATCAGCATCTGCACGTGCGTGGGGAGCGATTTACGCGAAGAAAGAGCGCTTTCGAGACAAATTATTGAACCTGGCTGAGACATTATTTTTCTTGGGCTATAGGCTTACCGTTTTTTCAATTTTTCAAGAAACTTAATCGAGGCGTATTTGTTTATTTATCGGGTAAATCGGCATCAGCACGTGCGTGGGGAGCGATTTACGCGAAGAAAGAGCGCTTTCGAGACAAATTATTGAACCTGGCTGAGACATTATTTTTCTTGGGCTATAGGCTTACCGTTTTTTCAATTTTTCAAGAAACTTAATCGAGGCCTATTTGTTTATTTATCGGGTAAATCGGCATCAGCACGTGTGTGGGGAGCGATTTACGCGAAGAACGAGCGCTTTCGAGACAAATTATTCAACCTGGCTGAGACATTATTTTTCTTGGGCTATAGGCTTACCGTTTTTTCAATTTTTCAAGAAACTTAATCGAGGCGTATTTGTTTACTTATCGGGTAAATCGGCATCAGCATGTGCGTGGGGAGCGATTTACGCGAAGAACGAGCGCTTTCGAGAAAAATTATTCAACCTGGCTGAGACATTATTTTTCTTGGGCTATAGGCTCACCGTTTTTTCAATTTTTCAAGAAAATTATTCGAGGCCTATTTGTTTATTTATCGGGTAAATCGGCATCAGCACGTGTGTGGGGAGCGATTTACGCGAAGAACGAGCGCTTGCGAGAGAAATTATTGAACCTGGCTGAGACATTATTTTTCTTGGGCTATAGGCTTGCCGTGTTTTCAATTTTTCAAGAAACATAATCGAGGCCTATTTGTTTATTTATCGGGTAAATCGGCATCAGCACGTGTGTGGGGAGCGATTTACGCGAAGAACGAGTGCTTTCGAGACAAATCATTGAACCTGGCTGAGACATTATTTTTCTTGGGCTATAGGCTTACCGTTTTTTCAAGTTTTCAAGAAACTTAATCGAGGCCTATTTGTTTATTTATCGGGTAAATCGGCATGAGCATGTGCGTTGGGAGCGATTTACGCGAAGAAGGAGCGCTTTCCAGACAAATTATTCAACCTGGCTGAGACATTATTTTTCTTGGGCAATAGGCTCACCGTTTTTTCAATTTTTCAAGAAAATTAATCGAGGCCTATTTGTTTATTTATCGGGTAAATCGGCATCTGCACGTGCGTGGGGAGCGATTTAGGCGAAGAGCGCTTTCGAGACAAATTATTGAACCTGGCTGAGACATTATTTTTCTTGGGCTATCGCTTACCGTTTTTTCAATTTTTCAAGAAAATTATTCGAGACCTATTTGTTTATTTATCGGTTAAATCGGCATCTGCACGTGCGTGGGGAGCGATTTACGCGAAGAAAGAGCGCTTTCAAGACAAATTATTGAACCTGGCTGAGACATTATTTTTCTTGGGCTATAGGCTTACCGTTTTTTCAATTTTTCAAGAAAATTAATTGAGGCCTATTTGTCTATTTATCGGGTAAATCGGCATCTGCACGTGCGTGTGGAGCGATTTACGCGAAGAACGAGCGCTTTCGAGACAAATTATTCAACCTGGCTGAGACATTATTTTTCTTAGGCTATAGGCTTACCGTTTTTTCAATTTTTCAAGAAAATAATCGAGGCCTATTTGTTTATTTGTCGGTTAAATCGGCATCTGCACGTGCGTGGGGAGCGATTTACGCGAAGAAAGAGCGCTTTCGAGACAAATTATTGAACCCGGCTGAGACATTATTTTTCTTGGGCTATAGGCTTACCATTTTTTCAATTTTTCAAGAAAATTAATTGAGGCCTATTTGTTCATTTATCGGGTAAATCGGCATCTGCACGTGCGTGGGGAGCGATTTACGCGAAGAACGAGCGCTTTCGAGACAAATTATTCAACCTGGCTGAGACATTATTTTTCTTGGGCTATAGGCTTACCGTTTTTTCAATTTTTCAAGAAAATTAATTGAGGCCTATTTGTCTATTTATCGGGTAAATCGGCATCTGCACGTGCGTGGGGAGCGATTTACGCGAAGAACGAGCGCTTTCGAGACAAATTATTCAACCTGGCTGAGACATTATTTTTCTTGGGCTATAGGCTTACCGTTTTTTCAATTTTTCAAGAAAATTAATCGAGGCCTATTTGTTTATTTGTCGGTTAAATCGGCATCTGCACGTGCGTGGGGAGCGATTTACGCGAAGAAAGAGCGCTTTCGAGACAAATTATTGAACCTGGCTGAGACATTATTTTTCTTGGGCTATAGGCTTACCATTTTTTCAATTTTTCAAGAAAATTAATTGAGGCCTATTTGTTCATTTATCGGGTAAATCGGCATCTGCACGTGCGTGGGGAGCGATTTACGCGAAGAAAGAGCGCTTTCGAGACAAATTATTGAACCTTTCTGAGAGATAATTTTTCTTGGGCTATAGGCTTACCGTTTTTTCAATTTTTCAAGAAAATTAATCGAGGCCTATTTGTTTCTTTATCGGTTAAATCAGCATCTGCACGTGCGTGGGGAGCGATTTACGCGAAGAAAGAGCGCTTTCGAGACAAATTATTGAACCTGGCTGAGACATTATTTTTCTTGGGCTATAGGCTTACCGTTTTTTCAATTTTTCAAGAAACTTAATCGAGGCGTATTTGTTTATTTATCGGGTAAATCGGCATCAGCACGTGCGTGGGGAGCGATTTACGCGAAGAAAGAGCGCTTTCGAGACAAATTATTGAACCTGGCTGAGACATTATTTTTCTTGGGCAATAGGCTTACCGTTTTTTCAATTTTTCAAGAAACTTAATCGAGGCCTATTTGTTTATTTATCGGGTAAATCGGCATCAGCACGTGTGTGGGGAGCGATTTACGCGAAGAACGAGCGCTTTCGAGACAAATTATTCAACCTGGCTGAGACATTATTTTTCTTGGGCTATAGGCTTACCGTTTTTTCAATTTTTCAAGAAACTTAATCGAGGCGTATTTGTTTACTTATCGGGTAAATCGGCATCAGCATGTGCGTGGGGAGCGATTTACGCGAAGAACGAGCGCTTTCGAGAAAAATTATTCAACCTGGCTGAGACATTATTTTTCTTGGGCTATAGGCTCACCGTTTTTTCAATTTTTCAAGAAAATTATTCGAGGCCTATTTGTTTATTTATCGGGTAAATCGGCATCAGCACGTGTGTGGGGAGCGATTTACGCGAAGAACGAGCGCTTGCGAGAGAAATTATTGAACCTGGCTGAGACATTATTTTTCTTGGGCTATAGGCTTGCCGTGTTTTCAATTTTTCAAGAAACATAATCGAGGCCTATTTGTTTATTTATCGGGTAAATCGGCATCAGCACGTGTGTGGGGAGCGATTTACGCGAAGAACGAGCGCTTTCGAGACAAATTATTGAACCTGGCTGAGACATTATTTTTCTTGGGCTATAGGCTTACCGTTTTTTCAATTTTTCAAGAAACTTAATCGAGGCCTATTTGTTTATTTATCGGGTAAATCGGCATGAGCATGTGCGTTGGGAGCGATTTACGCGAACAAGGAGCGCTTTCCAGACAAATTATTCAACCTGGCTGAGACATTATTTTTCTTGGGCAATAGGCTCACCGTTTTTTCAATTTTTCAAGAAAATTAATCGAGGCCTATTTGTTTATTTATCGGGTAAATCGGCATCTGCACGTGCGTGGGGAGCAATTTAGGCGAAGAAAGAGCGCTTTCGAGACAAATTATTGAACCTGGCTGAGACATTATTTTTCTTGGGCTATAAGGCTTACCGTTTTTTCAATTTTTCAAGAAAATTATTCGAGACCTATTTGTTTATTTATCGGTTAAATCGGCATCTGCACGTGCGTGGGGAGCGATTTACGCGAAGAAAGAGCGCTTTCAAGACAAATTATTGAACCTGGCTGAGACATTATTTTTCTTGGGCTATAGGCTTACCGTTTTTTCAATTTTTCAAGAAAATTAATTGAGGCCTATTTGTCTATTTATCGGGTAAATCGGCATCTGCACGTGCGTGGGGAGCGATTTACGCGAAGAACGAGCGCTTTCGAGACAAATTATTCAACCTGGCTGAGACATTATTTTTCTTGGGCTATAGGCTTACCGTTTTTTCAATTTTTCAAGAAAATTAATCGAGGCCTATTTGTTTATTTGTCGGTTAAATCGGCATCTGCACGTGCGTGGGGCGCGATTTACGCGAAGAAAGAGCGCTTTCGTGACAAATTATTGAACCCGGCTGAGACATTATTTTTCTTGGGCTATAGGCTTACCATTTTTTCAATTTTTCAAGAAAATTAATTGAGGCCTATTTGTTCATTTATCGGGTAAATCGGCATCTGCACGTGCGTGGGGAGCGATTTACGCGAAGAACGAGCGCTTTCGAGACAAATTATTCAACCTGGCTGAGACATTATTTTTCTTGGGCTATAGGCTTACCGTTTTTTCAATTTTTCAAGAAAATTAATTGAGGCCTATTTGTCTATTTATCGGGTAAATCGGCATCTGCACGTGCGTGGGGAGCGATTTACGCGAAGAACGAGCGCTTTCGAGACAAATTATTCAACCTGGCTGAGACATTATTTTTCTTGGGCTATAGGCTTACCGTTTTTTCAATTTTTCAAGAAAATTAATCGAGGCCTATTTGTTTATTTGTCGGTTAAATCGGCATCTGCACGTGCGTGGGGAGCGATTTACGCGAAGAAAGAGCGCTTTCGAGACAAATTATTGAACCTGGCTGAGACATTATTTTTCTTGGGCTATAGGCTTACCATTTTTTCAATTTTTCAAGAAAATTAATTGAGGCCTATTTGTTCATTTATCGGGTAAATCGGCATCTGCACGTGCGTGGGGAGCGATTTACGCGAAGAAAGAGCGCTTTCGAGACAAATTATTGAACCTTTCTGAGAGATAATTTTTCTTGGGCTATAGGCTTACCGTTTTTTCAATTTTTCAAGAAAATTAATCGAGGCCTATTTGTTTATTTATCGGTTAAATCAGCATCTGCACGTGCGTGGGGAGCGATTTACGCGAAGAAGGAGCGCTTTCCAGACAAATTATTCAACCTGGCTGAGACATTATTTTTCTTGGGCAATAGGCTCACCGTTTTTTCAATTTTTCAAGAAAATTAATCGAGGCCTATTTGTTTATTTATCGGGTAAATCGGCATCTGCACGTGCGTGGGGAGCGATTTAGGCGAAGAGCGCTTTCGAGACAAATTATTGAACCTGGCTGAGACATTATTTTTCTTGGGCTATCGCTTACCGTTTTTTCAATTTTTCAAGAAAATTATTCGAGACCTATTTGTTTATTTATCGGTTAAATCGGCATCTGCACGTGCGTGGGGAGCGATTTACGCGAAGAAAGAGCGCTTTCAAGACAAATTATTGAACCTGGCTGAGACATTATTTTTCTTGGGCTATAGGCTTACCGTTTTTTCAATTTTTCAAGAAAATTAATTGAGGCCTATTTGTCTATTTATCGGGTAAATCGGCATCTGCACGTGCGTGTGGAGCGATTTACGCGAAGAACGAGCGCTTTCGAGACAAATTATTCAACCTGGCTGAGACATTATTTTTCTTAGGCTATAGGCTTACCGTTTTTTCAATTTTTCAAGAAAATAATCGAGGCCTATTTGTTTATTTGTCGGTTAAATCGGCATCTGCACGTGCGTGGGGAGCGATTTACGCGAAGAAAGAGCGCTTTCGAGACAAATTATTGAACCCGGCTGAGACATTATTTTTCTTGGGCTATAGGCTTACCATTTTTTCAATTTTTCAAGAAAATTAATTGAGGCCTATTTGTTCATTTATCGGGTAAATCGGCATCTGCACGTGCGTGGGGAGCGATTTACGCGAAGAACGAGCGCTTTCGAGACAAATTATTCAACCTGGCTGAGACATTATTTTTCTTGGGCTATAGGCTTACCGTTTTTTCAATTTTTCAAGAAAATTAATTGAGGCCTATTTGTCTATTTATCGGGTAAATCGGCATCTGCACGTGCGTGGGGAGCGATTTACGCGAAGAACGAGCGCTTTCGAGACAAATTATTCAACCTGGCTGAGACATTATTTTTCTTGGGCTATAGGCTTACCGTTTTTTCAATTTTTCAAGAAAATTAATCGAGGCCTATTTGTTTATTTGTCGGTTAAATCGGCATCTGCACGTGCGTGGGGAGCGATTTACGCGAAGAAAGAGCGCTTTCGAGACAAATTATTGAACCTGGCTGAGACATTATTTTTCTTGGGCTATAGGCTTACCATTTTTTCAATTTTTCAAGAAAATTAATTGAGGCCTATTTGTTCATTTATCGGGTAAATCGGCATCTGCACGTGCGTGGGGAGCGATTTACGCGAAGAAAGAGCGCTTTCGAGACAAATTATTGAACCTTTCTGAGAGATAATTTTTCTTGGGCTATAGGCTTACCGTTTTTTCAATTTTTCAAGAAAATTAATCGAGGCCTATTTGTTTCTTTATCGGTTAAATCAGCATCTGCACGTGCGTGGGGAGCGATTTACGCGAAGAAAGAGCGCTTTCGAGACAAATTATTGAACCTGGCTGAGACATTATTTTTCTTGGGCTATAGGCTTACCGTTTTTTCAATTTTTCAAGAAACTTAATCGAGGCGTATTTGTTTATTTATCGGGTAAATCGGCATCAGCACGTGCGTGGGGAGCGATTTACGCGAAGAAAGAGCGCTTTCGAGACAAATTATTGAACCTGGCTGAGACATTATTTTTCTTGGGCAATAGGCTTACCGTTTTTTCAATTTTTCAAGAAACTTAATCGAGGCCTATTTGTTTATTTATCGGGTAAATCGGCATCAGCACGTGTGTGGGGAGCGATTTACGCGAAGAACGAGCGCTTTCGAGACAAATTATTCAACCTGGCTGAGACATTATTTTTCTTGGGCTATAGGCTTACCGTTTTTTCAATTTTTCAAGAAACTTAATCGAGGCGTATTTGTTTACTTATCGGGTAAATCGGCATCAGCATGTGCGTGGGGAGCGATTTACGCGAAGAACGAGCGCTTTCGAGAAAAATTATTCAACCTGGCTGAGACATTATTTTTCTTGGGCTATAGGCTCACCGTTTTTTCAATTTTTCAAGAAAATTATTCGAGGCCTATTTGTTTATTTATCGGGTAAATCGGCATCAGCACGTGTGTGGGGAGCGATTTACGCGAAGAACGAGCGCTTGCGAGAGAAATTATTGAACCTGGCTGAGACATTATTTTTCTTGGGCTATAGGCTTGCCGTGTTTTCAATTTTTCAAGAAACATAATCGAGGCCTATTTGTTTATTTATCGGGTAAATCGGCATCAGCACGTGTGTGGGGAGCGATTTACGCGAAGAACGAGCGCTTTCGAGACAAATTATTGAACCTGGCTGAGACATTATTTTTCTTGGGCTATAGGCTTACCGTTTTTTCAATTTTTCAAGAAACTTAATCGAGGCCTATTTGTTTATTTATCGGGTAAATCGGCATGAGCATGTGCGTTGGGAGCGATTTACGCGAACAAGGAGCGCTTTCCAGACAAATTATTCAACCTGGCTGAGACATTATTTTTCTTGGGCAATAGGCTCACCGTTTTTTCAATTTTTCAAGAAAATTAATCGAGGCCTATTTGTTTATTTATCGGGTAAATCGGCATCTGCACGTGCGTGGGGAGCAATTTAGGCGAAGAAAGAGCGCTTTCGAGACAAATTATTGAACCTGGCTGAGACATTATTTTTCTTGGGCTATAAGGCTTACCGTTTTTTCAATTTTTCAAGAAAATTATTCGAGACCTATTTGTTTATTTATCGGTTAAATCGGCATCTGCACGTGCGTGGGGAGCGATTTACGCGAAGAAAGAGCGCTTTCAAGACAAATTATTGAACCTGGCTGAGACATTATTTTTCTTGGGCTATAGGCTTACCGTTTTTTCAATTTTTCAAGAAAATTAATTGAGGCCTATTTGTCTATTTATCGGGTAAATCGGCATCTGCACGTGCGTGGGGAGCGATTTACGCGAAGAACGAGCGCTTTCGAGACAAATTATTCAACCTGGCTGAGACATTATTTTTCTTGGGCTATAGGCTTACCGTTTTTTCAATTTTTCAAGAAAATTAATCGAGGCCTATTTGTTTATTTGTCGGTTAAATCGGCATCTGCACGTGCGTGGGGCGCGATTTACGCGAAGAAAGAGCGCTTTCGTGACAAATTATTGAACCCGGCTGAGACATTATTTTTCTTGGGCTATAGGCTTACCATTTTTTCAATTTTTCAAGAAAATTAATTGAGGCCTATTTGTTCATTTATCGGGTAAATCGGCATCTGCACGTGCGTGGGGAGCGATTTACGCGAAGAACGAGCGCTTTCGAGACAAATTATTCAACCTGGCTGAGACATTATTTTTCTTGGGCTATAGGCTTACCGTTTTTTCAATTTTTCAAGAAAATTAATTGAGGCCTATTTGTCTATTTATCGGGTAAATCGGCATCTGCACGTGCGTGGGGAGCGATTTACGCGAAGAACGAGCGCTTTCGAGACAAATTATTCAACCTGGCTGAGACATTATTTTTCTTGGGCTATAGGCTTACCGTTTTTTCAATTTTTCAAGAAAATTAATCGAGGCCTATTTGTTTATTTGTCGGTTAAATCGGCATCTGCACGTGCGTGGGGAGCGATTTACGCGAAGAAAGAGCGCTTTCGAGACAAATTATTGAACCTGGCTGAGACATTATTTTTCTTGGGCTATAGGCTTACCATTTTTTCAATTTTTCAAGAAAATTAATTGAGGCCTATTTGTTCATTTATCGGGTAAATCGGCATCTGCACGTGCGTGGGGAGCGATTTACGCGAAGAAAGAGCGCTTTCGAGACAAATTATTGAACCTTTCTGAGAGATAATTTTTCTTGGGCTATAGGCTTACCGTTTTTTCAATTTTTCAAGAAAATTAATCGAGGCCTATTTGTTTATTTATCGGTTAAATCAGCATCTGCACGTGCGTGGGGAGCGATTTACGCGAAGAAAGAGCGCTTTCGAGACAAATTATTGAACCTGGCTGAGACATTATTTTTCTTGGGCTATAGGCTTACCGTTTTTTCAATTTTTCAAGAAACTTAATCGAGGCGTATTTGTTTATTTATCGGGTAAATCGGCATCAGCACGTGTGTGGGGAGCGATTTACGCGAAGAACCAGCGCTTTCGAGAAAAATTATTCAACCTGGCTGAGACATTATTTTTCTTGGGCTATAGGCTCACCGTTTTTTCAATTTTTCAATAAAATTATTCGAGGCCTATTTGTTTATTTATCGGGTAAATCGGCATCAGCACGTGTGTGGGGAGCGATTTACGCGAAGAACGAGCGCTTTCGAGAGAAATTATTGAACCTGGCTGAGACATTATTTTTCTTGGGCTATAGGCTTGCCGTGTTTTCAATTTTTCAAGAAACTTAATCGAGGCCTATTTGTTTATTTATCGGGTAAATCGGCATCTGCACGTGCGTGGGGAGCGATTTAGGCGAAGAAAGAGCGCTTTCGAGACAAATTATTGAACCTGGCTGAGACATTATTTTTCTTGGGCTATAGGCTTACCGTTTTTTCAATTTTTCAAGAAAATTATTCGAGACCTATTTGTTTATTTATCGGTTAAATCGGCATCTGCACGTGCGTGGGGAGCGATTTACGCGAAGAAAGAGCGCTTTCGAGACAAATTATTGAACCTGGCTGAGACATTATTTTTCTTGGGCTATAGGCTTACCGTTTTTTCAATTTTTCAAGAAAATTAATTGAGGCCTATTTGTTTATTTATCGGGTAAATCGGCATCTGCACGTGCGTGGGGAGCGATTTACGCGAAGAAAGAGCGCTTTCGAGACAAATTATTGAACCTGGCTGAGGCATTATTTTTCTTGGGCTATAGGCTTACCGTTTTTTCAATTTTTCAAGAAAATTAATTGAGGCCTATTCGTTTATTTATCGGGTAAATCGGCATCTGCACATGCGTGGGGAGCGATTTACGCGAAGAAAGAGCCCTTTCAAGACAAATTATTGAACCTGGCTGAGACATTATTTTTCTTGGGCTATAGGCTTACCGTTTTTTCAATTTTTCAAGAAAATTATTCGAGACCTATTTGTTTATTTATCGGTTAAATCGGCATCTGCACGTGCGTGGGGAGCGATTTACGCGAAGAAAGAGCGCTTTCAAGACAAAAATATTGAACCTGGCTGAGACATTATTTTTCTTGGGCTATAGGCTTACCGTTTTTTCAATTTTTCAAGAGAATAATTGAGGCCTATTTGTTCATTTATCGGGTAAATCGGCATCTGCACGTGCGTGGGGAGCGATTTACGCGAAGAAAGAGCGCTTTCGAGACAAATTATTGAACCTGGCTGAGGCATTATTTTTCTTGGGCTATAGGCTTACCGTTTTTTCAATTTTTCAAGAAAATTAATTGAGGCCTATTTGTTTATTTATCGGGTAAATCGGCATCTGCACGTGCGTGGGGAGCGATTTAGGTGAAGAAAGAGCGCTTTCGAGACAAATTATTGAACCTCGCTGAGACATTATTTTTCTTGGGCTATAGGCTTACCGTTTTTTCAATTTTTCAAGAGAATTAATCGAGGCCTGTTTGTTTCTATATCGTTTAAATCGGCATCAGCACGTGCGTGGGGAGCGATTTACGCGAAGAACGAGCGCTTTCGAGACAAATTATTGACCCTGGCTGAGACATTAATTTTCTTGGGCTATATGCTTACCGTTTTTTCAATTTTTGAAGAAAATTAATCGAGGCCTATTTGTTTATTTATCGGGTAAATCGGCATCTGCACGTGCGTGGGGAGCGATTTACGCGAAGAAAGAGCGCTTTCGAGACAAATTATTGAACCTGGCTGAGACATTATTTTTCTTGGGCTATAGGCTTACCATTTTTTCAATTTTCAAGAAAATTAATTGAGGCCTATTTGTTTATTTATCGGGTAAATCGGCATCTGCACGTGCGCGGGGAGCGATTTACGCGAAGAAAGGGCGCATTCGAGACAAATTATTGAACCTGGCTGAGACATTATTTTTCTTGGGATATATGCTTACCGTTTTTTCAATTTTTCAAGAAAATTAATTGAGGCCTATTTGTTCATTTATCGGGTAAATCGGCATCTGCACGTGCGTGGGGAGCGATTTACGCGAAGAACGAGCGCTTTCGAGACAAATTATTCAACCTGGCTGAGACATTATTTTTCTTGGGCTATAGGCTTACCGTTTTTTCAATTTTTCAAGAAAATTAATTGAGGCCTATTTGTCTATTTATCGGGTAAATCGGCATCTGCACGTGCGTGGGGAGCGATTTACGCGAAGAACGAGCGCTTTCGAGACAAATTATTCAACCTGGCTGAGACATTATTTTTCTTGGGCTATAGGCTTACCGTTTTTTCAATTTTTCAAGAAAATTAATCGAGGCCTATTTGTTTATTTGTCGGTTAAATCGGCATCTGCACGTGCGTGGGGAGCGATTTACGCGAGGAAAGAGCGCTTTCGAGACAAATTATTGAACCTGGCTGAGACATTATTTTTCTTGGGCTATAGGCTTACCATTTTTTCAATTTTTCAAGAAAATTAATTGAGGCCTATTTGTTCATTTATCGGGTAAATCGGCATCTGCACGTGCGTGGGGAGCGATTTACGCGAAGAAAGAGCGCTTTCGAGACAAATTATTGAACCTTTCTGAGAGATAATTTTTCTTGGGCTATAGGCTTACCGTTTTTTCAATTTTTCAAGAAAATTAATCGAGGCCTATTTGTTTATTTATCGGTTAAATCAGCATCTGCACGTGCGTGGGGAGCGATTTACGCGAAGAAAGAGCGCTTTCGAGACAAATTATTGAACCTGGCTGAGACATTATTTTTCTTGGGCTATAGGCTTACCGTTTTTTCAATTTTTCAAGAAACTTAATCGAGGCATATTTGTTTATTTATCGGGTAAATCGGCATCAGCACGTGCGTGGGGAACGACTTACGCGAAGAAAGAGCGTTTTCGAGACAAATTATTGAACCTGGCTGAGACATTATTTTTCTTGGGCTATAGGCTTACCGTTTTTTCAATTTTTCAAGAAACTTAATCGAGGCCTATTTGTTTATTTATCGGGTAAATCGGCATCAGCACGTGTGTGGGGAGCGATTTACGCGAAGAACCAGCGCTTTCGAGAAAAATTATTCAACCTGGCTGAGACATTATTTTTCTTGGGCTATAGGCTCACCGTTTTTTCAATTTTTCAATAAAATTATTCGAGGCCTATTTGTTTATTTATCGGGTAAATCGGCATCAGCACGTGTGTGGGGAGCGATTTACGCGAAGAACGAGCGCTTTCGAGAGAAATTATTGAACCTGGCTGAGACATTATTTTTCTTGGGCTATAGGCTTGCCGTGTTTTCAATTTTTCAAGAAACTTAATCGAGGCCTATTTGTTTATTTATCGGGTAAATCGGCATCAGCACGTGTGTGGGGAGCGATTTACGCGAAGAACGAGCGCTTTCGAGACAAATTATTGAACCTGGCTGAGACATTATTTTTCTTGGGCTATAGGCTTACCGTTTTTTCAATTTTTCAAGAAACTTAATCGAGGCCTATTTGTTTATTTATCGGCTAAATCGGCATGAGCATGTGCGTTGGGAGCGATTTACGCGAAGAAGGAGCGTTTTCCAGACAAATTATTCAACCTGGCTGAGACATTATTTTTCTTGGGCAATAGGCTCACCGTTTTTTCAATTTTTCAAGAAAGTTAATCGAGGCCTATTTGTTTATTTATCGGGTAAATCGGCATCTGCACGTGCGTGGGGAGCGATTTAGGCGAAGAAAGAGCGCTTTCGAGACAAATTATTGAACCTGGCTGAGACATTATTTTTCTTGGGCTATAGGCTTACCGTTTTTTCAATTTTTCAAGAAAATTATTCGAGACCTATTTGTTTATTTATCGGTTAAATCGGCATCTGCACGTGCGTGGGGAGCGATTTACGCGAAGAAAGAGCGCTTTCGAGACAAATTATTGAACCTGGCTGAGACATTATTTTTCTTGGGCTATAGGCTTACCGTTTTTTCAATTTTTCAAGAAAATTAATTGAGGCCTATTTGTTTATTTATCGGGTAAATCGGCATCTGCACGTGCGTGGGGAGCGATTTACGCGAAGAAAGAGCGCTTTCGAGACAAATTATTGAACCTGGCTGAGGCATTATTTTTCTTGGGCTATAGGCTTACCGTTTTTTCAATTTTTCAAGAAAATTAATTGAGGCCTATTTGTTTATTTATCGGGTAAATCGGCATCTGCACATGCGTGGGGAGCGATTTACGCGAAGAAAGAGCCCTTTCAAGACAAATTATTGAACCTGGCTGAGACATTATTTTTCTTGGGCTATAGGCTTACCGTTTTTTCAATTTTTCAAGAAAATTATTCGAGACCTATTTGTTTATTTATCGGTTAAATCGGCATCTGCACGTGCGTGGGGAGCGATTTACGCGAAGAAAGAGCGCTTTCAAGACAAAAATATTGAACCTGGCTGAGACATTATTTTTCTTGGGCTATAGGCTTACCGTTTTTTCAATTTTTCAAGAGAATAATTGAGGCCTATTTGTTCATTTATCGGGTAAATCGGCATCTGCACGTGCGTGGGGAGCGATTTACGCGAAGAAAGAGCGCTTTCGAGACAAATTATTGAACCTGGCTGAGGCATTATTTTTCTTGGGCTATAGGCTTACCGTTTTTTCAATTTTTCAAGAAAATTAATTGAGGCCTATTTGTTTATTTATCGGGTAAATCGGCATCTGCACGTGCGCGGGGAGCGATTTACGCGAAGAAAGGGCGCATTCGAGACAAATTATTGAACCTGGCTGAGACATTATTTTTCTTGGGATATATGCTTACCGTTTTTTCAATTTTTCAAGAAAATTAATTGAGGCCTATTTGTTTATTTATCGGGTAAATCGGCATCAGCACGTGCGTGGGGAGCGATTTACGCGAAGAAAGAGCGCTTTCGAGACAAATTATTGAACCTGGCTGAGACATTATTTTTCTTGGGCAATAGGCTTACCGTTTTTTCAATTTTTCAAGAAACTTAATCGAGGCCTATTTGTTTATTTATCGGGTAAATCGGCATCAGCACGTGTGTGGGGAGCGATTTACGCGAAGAACGAGCGCTTTCGAGACAAATTATTCAACCTGGCTGAGACATTATTTTTCTTGGGCTATAGGCTTACCGTTTTTTCAATTTTTCAAGAAACTTAATCGAGGCGTATTTGTTTACTTATCGGGTAAATCGGCATCAGCATGTGCGTGGGGAGCGATTTACGCGAAGAACGAGCGCTTTCGAGAAAAATTATTCAACCTGGCTGAGACATTATTTTTCTTGGGCTATAGGCTCACCGTTTTTTCAATTTTTCAAGAAAATTATTCGAGGCCTATTTGTTTATTTATCGGGTAAATCGGCATCAGCACGTGTGTGGGGAGCGATTTACGCGAAGAACGAGCGCTTGCGAGAGAAATTATTGAACCTGGCTGAGACATTATTTTTCTTGGGCTATAGGCTTGCCGTGTTTTCAATTTTTCAAGAAACATAATCGAGGCCTATTTGTTTATTTATCGGGTAAATCGGCATCAGCACGTGTGTGGGGAGCGATTTACGCGAAGAACGAGCGCTTTCGAGACAAATTATTGAACCTGGCTGAGACATTATTTTTCTTGGGCTATAGGCTTACCGTTTTTTCAATTTTTCAAGAAACTTAATCGAGGCCTATTTGTTTATTTATCGGGTAAATCGGCATGAGCATGTGCGTTGGGAGCGATTTACGCGAACAAGGAGCGCTTTCCAGACAAATTATTCAACCTGGCTGAGACATTATTTTTCTTGGGCAATAGGCTCACCGTTTTTTCAATTTTTCAAGAAAATTAATCGAGGCCTATTTGTTTATTTATCGGGTAAATCGGCATCTGCACGTGCGTGGGGAGCAATTTAGGCGAAGAAAGAGCGCTTTCGAGACAAATTATTGAACCTGGCTGAGACATTATTTTTCTTGGGCTATAAGGCTTACCGTTTTTTCAATTTTTCAAGAAAATTATTCGAGACCTATTTGTTTATTTATCGGTTAAATCGGCATCTGCACGTGCGTGGGGAGCGATTTACGCGAAGAAAGAGCGCTTTCAAGACAAATTATTGAACCTGGCTGAGACATTATTTTTCTTGGGCTATAGGCTTACCGTTTTTTCAATTTTTCAAGAAAATTAATTGAGGCCTATTTGTCTATTTATCGGGTAAATCGGCATCTGCACGTGCGTGGGGAGCGATTTACGCGAAGAACGAGCGCTTTCGAGACAAATTATTCAACCTGGCTGAGACATTATTTTTCTTGGGCTATAGGCTTACCGTTTTTTCAATTTTTCAAGAAAATTAATCGAGGCCTATTTGTTTATTTGTCGGTTAAATCGGCATCTGCACGTGCGTGGGGCGCGATTTACGCGAAGAAAGAGCGCTTTCGTGACAAATTATTGAACCCGGCTGAGACATTATTTTTCTTGGGCTATAGGCTTACCATTTTTTCAATTTTTCAAGAAAATTAATTGAGGCCTATTTGTTCATTTATCGGGTAAATCGGCATCTGCACGTGCGTGGGGAGCGATTTACGCGAAGAACGAGCGCTTTCGAGACAAATTATTCAACCTGGCTGAGACATTATTTTTCTTGGGCTATAGGCTTACCGTTTTTTCAATTTTTCAAGAAAATTAATTGAGGCCTATTTGTCTATTTATCGGGTAAATCGGCATCTGCACGTGCGTGGGGAGCGATTTACGCGAAGAACGAGCGCTTTCGAGACAAATTATTCAACCTGGCTGAGACATTATTTTTCTTGGGCTATAGGCTTACCGTTTTTTCAATTTTTCAAGAAAATTAATCGAGGCCTATTTGTTTATTTGTCGGTTAAATCGGCATCTGCACGTGCGTGGGGAGCGATTTACGCGAAGAAAGAGCGCTTTCGAGACAAATTATTGAACCTGGCTGAGACATTATTTTTCTTGGGCTATAGGCTTACCATTTTTTCAATTTTTCAAGAAAATTAATTGAGGCCTATTTGTTCATTTATCGGGTAAATCGGCATCTGCACGTGCGTGGGGAGCGATTTACGCGAAGAAAGAGCGCTTTCGAGACAAATTATTGAACCTTTCTGAGAGATAATTTTTCTTGGGCTATAGGCTTACCGTTTTTTCAATTTTTCAAGAAAATTAATCGAGGCCTATTTGTTTATTTATCGGTTAAATCAGCATCTGCACGTGCGTGGGGAGCGATTTACGCGAAGAAAGAGCGCTTTCGAGACAAATTATTGAACCTGGCTGAGACATTATTTTTCTTGGGCTATAGGCTTACCGTTTTTTCAATTTTTCAAGAAACTTAATCGAGGCGTATTTGTTTATTTATCGGGTAAATCGGCATCAGCACGTGTGTGGGGAGCGATTTACGCGAAGAACCAGCGCTTTCGAGAAAAATTATTCAACCTGGCTGAGACATTATTTTTCTTGGGCTATAGGCTCACCGTTTTTTCAATTTTTCAATAAAATTATTCGAGGCCTATTTGTTTATTTATCGGGTAAATCGGCATCAGCACGTGTGTGGGGAGCGATTTACGCGAAGAACGAGCGCTTTCGAGAGAAATTATTGAACCTGGCTGAGACATTATTTTTCTTGGGCTATAGGCTTGCCGTGTTTTCAATTTTTCAAGAAACTTAATCGAGGCCTATTTGTTTATTTATCGGGTAAATCGGCATCTGCACGTGCGTGGGGAGCGATTTAGGCGAAGAAAGAGCGCTTTCGAGACAAATTATTGAACCTGGCTGAGACATTATTTTTCTTGGGCTATAGGCTTACCGTTTTTTCAATTTTTCAAGAAAATTATTCGAGACCTATTTGTTTATTTATCGGTTAAATCGGCATCTGCACGTGCGTGGGGAGCGATTTACGCGAAGAAAGAGCGCTTTCGAGACAAATTATTGAACCTGGCTGAGACATTATTTTTCTTGGGCTATAGGCTTACCGTTTTTTCAATTTTTCAAGAAAATTAATTGAGGCCTATTTGTTTATTTATCGGGTAAATCGGCATCTGCACGTGCGTGGGGAGCGATTTACGCGAAGAAAGAGCGCTTTCGAGACAAATTATTGAACCTGGCTGAGGCATTATTTTTCTTGGGCTATAGGCTTACCGTTTTTTCAATTTTTCAAGAAAATTAATTGAGGCCTATTCGTTTATTTATCGGGTAAATCGGCATCTGCACATGCGTGGGGAGCGATTTACGCGAAGAAAGAGCCCTTTCAAGACAAATTATTGAACCTGGCTGAGACATTATTTTTCTTGGGCTATAGGCTTACCGTTTTTTCAATTTTTCAAGAAAATTATTCGAGACCTATTTGTTTATTTATCGGTTAAATCGGCATCTGCACGTGCGTGGGGAGCGATTTACGCGAAGAAAGAGCGCTTTCAAGACAAAAATATTGAACCTGGCTGAGACATTATTTTTCTTGGGCTATAGGCTTACCGTTTTTTCAATTTTTCAAGAGAATAATTGAGGCCTATTTGTTCATTTATCGGGTAAATCGGCATCTGCACGTGCGTGGGGAGCGATTTACGCGAAGAAAGAGCGCTTTCGAGACAAATTATTGAACCTGGCTGAGGCATTATTTTTCTTGGGCTATAGGCTTACCGTTTTTTCAATTTTTCAAGAAAATTAATTGAGGCCTATTTGTTTATTTATCGGGTAAATCGGCATCTGCACGTGCGTGGGGAGCGATTTAGGTGAAGAAAGAGCGCTTTCGAGACAAATTATTGAACCTCGCTGAGACATTATTTTTCTTGGGCTATAGGCTTACCGTTTTTTCAATTTTTCAAGAGAATTAATCGAGGCCTGTTTGTTTCTATATCGTTTAAATCGGCATCAGCACGTGCGTGGGGAGCGATTTACGCGAAGAACGAGCGCTTTCGAGACAAATTATTGACCCTGGCTGAGACATTAATTTTCTTGGGCTATATGCTTACCGTTTTTTCAATTTTTGAAGAAAATTAATCGAGGCCTATTTGTTTATTTATCGGGTAAATCGGCATCTGCACGTGCGTGGGGAGCGATTTACGCGAAGAAAGAGCGCTTTCGAGACAAATTATTGAACCTGGCTGAGACATTATTTTTCTTGGGCTATAGGCTTACCATTTTTTCAATTTTCAAGAAAATTAATTGAGGCCTATTTGTTTATTTATCGGGTAAATCGGCATCTGCACGTGCGCGGGGAGCGATTTACGCGAAGAAAGGGCGCATTCGAGACAAATTATTGAACCTGGCTGAGACATTATTTTTCTTGGGATATATGCTTACCGTTTTTTCAATTTTTCAAGAAAATTAATTGAGGCCTATTTGTTCATTTATCGGGTAAATCGGCATCTGCACGTGCGTGGGGAGCGATTTACGCGAAGAACGAGCGCTTTCGAGACAAATTATTCAACCTGGCTGAGACATTATTTTTCTTGGGCTATAGGCTTACCGTTTTTTCAATTTTTCAAGAAAATTAATTGAGGCCTATTTGTCTATTTATCGGGTAAATCGGCATCTGCACGTGCGTGGGGAGCGATTTACGCGAAGAACGAGCGCTTTCGAGACAAATTATTCAACCTGGCTGAGACATTATTTTTCTTGGGCTATAGGCTTACCGTTTTTTCAATTTTTCAAGAAAATTAATCGAGGCCTATTTGTTTATTTGTCGGTTAAATCGGCATCTGCACGTGCGTGGGGAGCGATTTACGCGAGGAAAGAGCGCTTTCGAGACAAATTATTGAACCTGGCTGAGACATTATTTTTCTTGGGCTATAGGCTTACCATTTTTTCAATTTTTCAAGAAAATTAATTGAGGCCTATTTGTTCATTTATCGGGTAAATCGGCATCTGCACGTGCGTGGGGAGCGATTTACGCGAAGAAAGAGCGCTTTCGAGACAAATTATTGAACCTTTCTGAGAGATAATTTTTCTTGGGCTATAGGCTTACCGTTTTTTCAATTTTTCAAGAAAATTAATCGAGGCCTATTTGTTTATTTATCGGTTAAATCAGCATCTGCACGTGCGTGGGGAGCGATTTACGCGAAGAAAGAGCGCTTTCGAGACAAATTATTGAACCTGGCTGAGACATTATTTTTCTTGGGCTATAGGCTTACCGTTTTTTCAATTTTTCAAGAAACTTAATCGAGGCATATTTGTTTATTTATCGGGTAAATCGGCATCAGCACGTGCGTGGGGAACGACTTACGCGAAGAAAGAGCGTTTTCGAGACAAATTATTGAACCTGGCTGAGACATTATTTTTCTTGGGCTATAGGCTTACCGTTTTTTCAATTTTTCAAGAAACTTAATCGAGGCCTATTTGTTTATTTATCGGGTAAATCGGCATCAGCACGTGTGTGGGGAGCGATTTACGCGAAGAACCAGCGCTTTCGAGAAAAATTATTCAACCTGGCTGAGACATTATTTTTCTTGGGCTATAGGCTCACCGTTTTTTCAATTTTTCAATAAAATTATTCGAGGCCTATTTGTTTATTTATCGGGTAAATCGGCATCAGCACGTGTGTGGGGAGCGATTTACGCGAAGAACGAGCGCTTTCGAGAGAAATTATTGAACCTGGCTGAGACATTATTTTTCTTGGGCTATAGGCTTGCCGTGTTTTCAATTTTTCAAGAAACTTAATCGAGGCCTATTTGTTTATTTATCGGGTAAATCGGCATCAGCACGTGTGTGGGGAGCGATTTACGCGAAGAACGAGCGCTTTCGAGACAAATTATTGAACCTGGCTGAGACATTATTTTTCTTGGGCTATAGGCTTACCGTTTTTTCAATTTTTCAAGAAACTTAATCGAGGCCTATTTGTTTATTTATCGGCTAAATCGGCATGAGCATGTGCGTTGGGAGCGATTTACGCGAAGAAGGAGCGTTTTCCAGACAAATTATTCAACCTGGCTGAGACATTATTTTTCTTGGGCAATAGGCTCACCGTTTTTTCAATTTTTCAAGAAAGTTAATCGAGGCCTATTTGTTTATTTATCGGGTAAATCGGCATCTGCACGTGCGTGGGGAGCGATTTAGGCGAAGAAAGAGCGCTTTCGAGACAAATTATTGAACCTGGCTGAGACATTATTTTTCTTGGGCTATAGGCTTACCGTTTTTTCAATTTTTCAAGAAAATTATTCGAGACCTATTTGTTTATTTATCGGTTAAATCGGCATCTGCACGTGCGTGGGGAGCGATTTACGCGAAGAAAGAGCGCTTTCGAGACAAATTATTGAACCTGGCTGAGACATTATTTTTCTTGGGCTATAGGCTTACCGTTTTTTCAATTTTTCAAGAAAATTAATTGAGGCCTATTTGTTTATTTATCGGGTAAATCGGCATCTGCACGTGCGTGGGGAGCGATTTACGCGAAGAAAGAGCGCTTTCGAGACAAATTATTGAACCTGGCTGAGGCATTATTTTTCTTGGGCTATAGGCTTACCGTTTTTTCAATTTTTCAAGAAAATTAATTGAGGCCTATTTGTTTATTTATCGGGTAAATCGGCATCTGCACATGCGTGGGGAGCGATTTACGCGAAGAAAGAGCCCTTTCAAGACAAATTATTGAACCTGGCTGAGACATTATTTTTCTTGGGCTATAGGCTTACCGTTTTTTCAATTTTTCAAGAAAATTATTCGAGACCTATTTGTTTATTTATCGGTTAAATCGGCATCTGCACGTGCGTGGGGAGCGATTTACGCGAAGAAAGAGCGCTTTCAAGACAAAAATATTGAACCTGGCTGAGACATTATTTTTCTTGGGCTATAGGCTTACCGTTTTTTCAATTTTTCAAGAGAATAATTGAGGCCTATTTGTTCATTTATCGGGTAAATCGGCATCTGCACGTGCGTGGGGAGCGATTTACGCGAAGAAAGAGCGCTTTCGAGACAAATTATTGAACCTGGCTGAGGCATTATTTTTCTTGGGCTATAGGCTTACCGTTTTTTCAATTTTTCAAGAAAATTAATTGAGGCCTATTTGTTTATTTATCGGGTAAATCGGCATCTGCACGTGCGCGGGGAGCGATTTACGCGAAGAAAGGGCGCATTCGAGACAAATTATTGAACCTGGCTGAGACATTATTTTTCTTGGGATATATGCTTACCGTTTTTTCAATTTTTCAAGAAAATTAATTGAGGCCTATTTGTTCATTTATCGGGTAAATCGGCATCTGCACGTGCGTGGGGAGCGATTTACGCGAAGAACGAGCGCTTTCGAGACAAATTATTCAACCTGGCTGAGACATTATTTTTCTTGGGCTATAGGCTTACCGTTTTTTCAATTTTTCAAGAAAATTAATTGAGGCCTATTTGTCTATTTATCGGGTAAATCGGCATCTGCACGTGCGTGGGGAGCGATTTACGCGAAGAACGAGCGCTTTCGAGACAAATTATTCAACCTGGCTGAGACATTATTTTTCTTGGGCTATAGGCTTACCGTTTTTTCAATTTTTCAAGAAAATTAATCGAGGCCTATTTGTTTATTTGTCGGTTAAATCGGCATCTGCACGTGCGTGGGGAGCGATTTACGCGAAGAAAGAGCGCTTTCGAGACAAATTATTGAACCTGGCTGAGACATTATTTTTCTTGGGCTATAGGCTTACCATTTTTTCAATTTTTCAAGAAAATTAATTGAGGCCTATTTGTTCATTTATCGGGTAAATCGGCATCTGCACGTGCGTGGGGAGCGATTTACGCGAAGAAAGAGCGCTTTCGAGACAAATTATTGAACCTTTCTGAGAGATAATTTTTCTTGGGCTATAGGCTTACCGTTTTTTCAATTTTTCAAGAAAATTAATCGAGGCCTATTTGTTTATTTATCGGTTAAATCAGCATCTGCACGTGCGTGGGGAGCGATTTACGCGAAGAAAGAGCGCTTTCGAGACAAATTATTGAACCTGGCTGAGACATTATTTTTCTTGGGCTATAGGCTTACCGTTTTTTCAATTTTTCAAGAAACTTAATCGAGGCCTATTTGTTTATTTATCGGGTAAATCGGCATCAGCACGTGTGTGGGGAGCGATTTACGCGAAGAACCAGCGCTTTCGAGAAAAATTATTCAACCTGGCTGAGACATTATTTTTCTTGGGCTATAGGCTCACCGTTTTTTCAATTTTTCAATAAAATTATTCGAGGCCTATTTGTTTATTTATCGGGTAAATCGGCATCAGCACGTGTGTGGGGAGCGATTTACGCGAAGAACGAGCGCTTTCGAGAGAAATTATTGAACCTGGCTGAGACATTATTTTTCTTGGGCTATAGGCTTGCCGTGTTTTCAATTTTTCAAGAAACTTAATCGAGGCCTATTTGTTTATTTATCGGGTAAATCGGCATCAGCACGTGTGTGGGGAGCGATTTACGCGAAGAACGAGCGCTTTCGAGACAAATTATTGAACCTGGCTGAGACATTATTTTTCTTGGGCTATAGGCTTACCGTTTTTTCAATTTTTCAAGAAACTTAATCGAGGCCTATTTGTTTATTTATCGGCTAAATCGGCATGAGCATGTGCGTTGGGAGCGATTTACGCGAAGAAGGAGCGTTTTCCAGACAAATTATTCAACCTGGCTGAGACATTATTTTTCTTGGGCAATAGGCTCACCGTTTTTTCAATTTTTCAAGAAAGTTAATCGAGGCCTATTTGTTTATTTATCGGGTAAATCGGCATCTGCACGTGCGTGGGGAGCGATTTAGGCGAAGAAAGAGCGCTTTCGAGACAAATTATTGAACCTGGCTGAGACATTATTTTTCTTGGGCTATAGGCTTACCGTTTTTTCAATTTTTCAAGAAAATTATTCGAGACCTATTTGTTTATTTATCGGTTAAATCGGCATCTGCACGTGCGTGGGGAGCGATTTACGCGAAGAAAGAGCGCTTTCGAGACAAATTATTGAACCTGGCTGAGACATTATTTTTCTTGGGCTATAGGCTTACCGTTTTTTCAATTTTTCAAGAAAATTAATTGAGGCCTATTTGTTTATTTATCGGGTAAATCGGCATCTGCACGTGCGTGGGGAGCGATTTACGCGAAGAAAGAGCGCTTTCGAGACAAATTATTGAACCTGGCTGAGGCATTATTTTTCTTGGGCTATAGGCTTACCGTTTTTTCAATTTTTCAAGAAAATTAATTGAGGCCTATTTGTTTATTTATCGGGTAAATCGGCATCTGCACATGCGTGGGGAGCGATTTACGCGAAGAAAGAGCCCTTTCAAGACAAATTATTGAACCTGGCTGAGACATTATTTTTCTTGGGCTATAGGCTTACCGTTTTTTCAATTTTTCAAGAAAATTATTCGAGACCTATTTGTTTATTTATCGGTTAAATCGGCATCTGCACGTGCGTGGGGAGCGATTTACGCGAAGAAAGAGCGCTTTCAAGACAAAAATATTGAACCTGGCTGAGACATTATTTTTCTTGGGCTATAGGCTTACCGTTTTTTCAATTTTTCAAGAGAATAATTGAGGCCTATTTGTTCATTTATCGGGTAAATCGGCATCTGCACGTGCGTGGGGAGCGATTTACGCGAAGAAAGAGCGCTTTCGAGACAAATTATTGAACCTGGCTGAGGCATTATTTTTCTTGGGCTATAGGCTTACCGTTTTTTCAATTTTTCAAGAAAATTAATTGAGGCCTATTTGTTTATTTATCGGGTAAATCGGCATCTGCACGTGCGTGGGGAGCGATTTAGGTGAAGAAAGAGCGCTTTCGAGACAAATTATTGAACCTCGCTGAGACATTATTTTTCTTGGGCTATAGGCTTACCGTTTTTTCAATTTTTCAAGAGAATTAATCGAGGCCTGTTTGTTTCTATATCGTTTAAATCGGCATCAGCACGTGCGTGGGGAGCGATTTACGCGAAGAACGAGCGCTTTCGAGACAAATTATTGACCCTGGCTGAGACATTAATTTTCTTGGGCTATATGCTTACCGTTTTTTCAATTTTTGAAGAAAATTAATCGAGGCCTATTTGTTTATTTATCGGGTAAATCGGCATCTGCACGTGCGTGGGGAGCGATTTACGCGAAGAAAGAGCGCTTTCGAGACAAATTATTGAACCTGGCTGAGACATTATTTTTCTTGGGCTATAGGCTTACCATTTTTTCAATTTTCAAGAAAATTAATTGAGGCCTATTTGTTTATTTATCGGGTAAATCGGCATCTGCACGTGCGCGGGGAGCGATTTACGCGAAGAAAGGGCGCATTCGAGACAAATTATTGAACCTGGCTGAGACATTATTTTTCTTGGGATATATGCTTACCGTTTTTTCAATTTTTCAAGGAAATATAATTGAGGCCTATTTGTTTATTTATCGGGTAAATCGGAATCTGCACGTGCGTGAGGAGCGATTTACGCGAACAAAGAGCGCTTTCGAGACAAATGATTGAACCCGGCTGAGACATTATTTTTCTTGGGCTATAGGCTTACCATTTTTTCAATTTTTCAAGAAAATTAATTGAGGCCTATTTGTTCATTTATCGGGTAAATCAACATCTGCACGTGCGTGGGGAGCGATTTACGCGAAGAACGAGCGCTTTCGAGATAAATTATTGAACCTTTCTGAGAGATAATTTTTCTTGGGCTATAGGCTTACCGTTTTTTCAATTTTTCAAGGAAATTAATCGAGGCCTATTTGTTTATTTATCGGTTAAATCAGCATCTGCACGTGCGTGGGGAGCGATTTACGCGAAGAAAGAGCGCTTTCGAGACAAATTATTCAACCTGGCTGAGACATTATTTTTCTTGGGCTATAGGCTTACCGTTTTTTCAATTTTTCAAGAAAATTAATTGAGGCCTATTTGTTTATTTATCGGGTAAATCGGCATCTGCACGTGCGTGGGGAGCGATTTACGCGAAGAAAGAGCGCTTTCGAGACAAATTATTGAACCTGGCTGAGACATTATTTTTCTTGGGCTATAGGCTTACCATTTTTTCAATTTTCAAGAAAATTAATTGAGGCCTATTTGTTTATTTATCGGGTAAATCGGCATCTGCACGTGCGCGGGGAGCGATTTACGCGAAGAAAGGGCGCATTCGATACAAATTATTGAACCTGGCTGAGACATTATTTTTCTTGGGCTATATAGGCTTACCGTTTTTTCAATTTTTCAAGGAAATATAATTGAGGCCTATTTGTTTATTTATCGGGTAAATCGGCATCTGCACGTGCGTGGGGAGCGATTTACGTGAAGAAAGAGCGCTTTCGAGACAAATTATTGAACCTCGCTGAGACATTATTTTTCTTGGGCTATAGGCTTACCGTTTTTTCAATTTTTCAAGAGAATTAATCGAGGCCTGTTTGTTTCTATATCGTTTAAATCGGCATCAGCACGTGCGTGGGGAGCGATTTACGCGAAGAACGAGCGCTTTCGAGACAAATTATTGACCCTGGCTGAGACATTAATTTTCTTGGGCTATATGCTTACCGTTTTTTCAATTTTTGAAGAAAATTAATCGAGGCCTATTTGTTTATTTATCGGGTAAATCGGCATCTGCACGTGCGTGGGGAGCGATTTACGCGAAGAAAGAGCGCTTTCGAGACAAATTATTGAACCTGGCTGAGACATTATTTTTCTTGGGCTATATGCTTACCGTTTTTTCAATTTTTCAAGGAAATATAATTGAGGCCTATTTGTTTATTTATCTGGTAAATCGGCATCTGCACGTGCGTGAGGAGCGATTTACGCGAAGAAAGAGCGCTTTCGAGACAAATTATTGAACCCGGCTGAGACATTATTTTTCTTGGGCTATAGGCTTACCATTTTTTCAATTTTTCAAGAAAATTAATTGAGGCCTATTTGTTCATTTATCGGGTAAATCAACATCTGCACGTGCGTGGGGAGCGATTTACGCGAAGAACGAGCGCTTTCGAGACAAATTATTGAACCTTTCTGAGAGATAATTTTTCTTGCGCTATAGGCTTACCGTTTTTTCAATTTTTCAAGGAAATTAATCGAGGCCTATTTGTTTATTTATCGGTTAAATCAGCATCTGCACGTGCGTGGGGAGCGATTTACGCGAAGAAAGAGCGCTTTCGAGACAAATTATTCAACCTGGCTGAGACATTATTTTTCTTGGGCTATAGGCTTACCGTTTTTTCAATTTTTCAAGAAAATTAATTGAGGCCTCTTTGTTTATTTATCGGGTAAATCGGCATCTGCACGTGCGTGGGGAGCGATTTACGCGAAGAAAGAGCGCTTTCGAGACAAATTATTGAACCTGGCTGAGACATTATTTTTCTTGGGCTATAGGCTTACCGTTTTTTCAATTTTTCAAGAGAATTAATCGAGGCCTGTTTGTTTCTATATCGTTTAAATCGGCATCAGCACGTGCGTGGGGAGCGATTTACGCGAAGAACGAGCGCTTTCGAGACAAATTATTGACCCTGGCTGAGACATTAATTTTCTTGGGCTATATGCTTACCGTTTTTTCAATTTTTCAAGAAACTTAATCGAGGCCTATTTGTTTATTTATCGGGTAAATCGGCATGAGCATGTGCGTTGGGAGCGATTTACGCGAAGAAGGAGCGCTTTCCAGACAAAGGAGCGCTTTCCAGGCACTAGTCCGGTGCTTCTGCGCGAATGCGGAATGTTGCGGCCTCAGCTGCTCCGACTCCTCGCTGCGTGCCTCGCACGCAGCGAAATTGCCCAAGCAGAAGAAAATGCAGGACTATTTCGTGCGAAACTAAGCTAGTTTCATCAATAAAAGTGATTTTATAAATGGTATGTGGTTTTATGACATCCAATTATTTAGCAGGCTTATATCGAATTATGCTCTATATCGAACTGATAGGCATTTTTTGGCGAGTTCGATATAGCCGGGTTCGACTGTATAGGTTTTTTCCTGTCGTATGCTTAACTGTGTATTGCAGTTGGCTCATAGAAGCAGTTACAAATACATAAAAGCCGATTGTGGCAAGAGTCATTGATTCCATGTCATAGCGCTATGTAATTAACTTTGTTCCGGCAGCTTTATTTTATTATTATTTACTTTATTAAATTTTGTTTTCCATGAGTTGGCCACCAGATTTCTTGCAAGAGATTTTTTGAAAATTTGCAATTGAGAATAGCAAAGCATCACGTTACACATCTGCATCTATGTTATTACATAGATTCCCACATTGTGTGGCACAAGGTGTACATAATCTTTATATATTTACCAATTTTCTGTAATTTTCATAAGGATAATGACCCTTAATTAATTTTTCTGCTTCTAGCACTAATAGGGTGTAACTTTCTGAAATGGAACAGACAATTAAAACAGCTCAGCAGTTGTCGAATGATATTATTCCTGCATATTCTATGTGGCTGAATAGGGTAGTCAGAGTTGTGCCAAAGTTAAGCCTTTCTCAACAAATTTTTCACATCATGTTCTTTCTTTTTCCAGGTTCGGGGAGCGATACCACCGGAGGCATTTCAAAGCTGAGGGCGTCATCTTGGGCAACAGGGTTCCTCGTGATAAAGTGCAGGGGAGCTGCTGTTAATTTTCTGTAAATAGGTATTTTTTTTTAGTCATGTAAATAATAAGCCACCAAACAGTAACCATTTGTCACTCTTGTACATAAGATTAAGAAAAAAAAAAAGAGCAGCTGCAAAACTGATCATGTGCCACAATAAATGCATCTCACTGAACACTGCCTTGTCGTTGTCATCAGTACCGAGGAATTGCAGACGACTGTTGGGACTCTGTATTGTCAGTCATTGTAGCTAAATTTCAGCCAAACAGGTTAGTATTAAGAGGAAGCTTTAGTTTGGGGGCTCCTATCTAAATACATGTAAAAGGAGAATTAGTTTTTCTCGGCAACCACTGCACCAAATTTTATGGGGTTTGCTGCATTTAAACGAAAAACTTAAAATCTAGGGACTGTTGGTTTCGAATTTTCGATTTAGGTCGTAAATTTTTTATAAAACATTGACAAATATCACAAATTTTCAGAAAACGAAACTATCAATTTTACAACTCCATAACTCAGCAAGAAAAAATGACATCGCAATTCTGTGAATTGTATCTGATAGCACGTCTAAAGCGGACAAAATTGATGCGTTACACATGAACCTCAAGAAATTTATTAATATGTAATTATGACTTTTGCAGAACCCTCGTAAACAATGTAAAAAATTCACGCAAGATGTAAATGACATAAAATTTGTCTGCTTTGAATGATCTAATGGCTGCCGTTTACAGAACCGCGATATCTGTTTTTGATGCAGAGCTATTAGTTTGTAAACTTCATGCTTCTATATTTTTCAAACTTCTAAATTTTTGAAAGTCTTAAAAAGAATTCAAGCCCTAAATCGAAATTCCGCTTCCAACAGTCACTAGAATTTAACTTTCTCTCTCAAATGCAACAAATTTCATTAAAATCGATCCAGGGGTTATCTCAGAAAAACGTTTTTGCATTTTACATGTCTTTGAATAGGCGGCGTCGGAGTTGGGCCCGAGCTAAAGGAAAGCTTCAGTGCAGGCACTCATTTTATTATACGTAGGAAAGGAGAAATAAGTTTTCTCACCTCATGTGGCGTGGAGAGAGAGTGTGATTGTGAAGAGGGAGAGGCGCTTCTTTCCGCAGCCCTTTAGGGAGCGCAACTCAATGCCTCGGGGAAGGCGAAGGGGACATAAAGTGGCTTTGGCAATGCGCTGCGAGGCTCGAGGGCACGAGACAAATTGCCAGCCGCAGCAACCGCATTTCCATGGGGGCGGAATACAAGCATGCCCATGTGCCATGCATTGAGCGCAAGTTGGAGAACCCAGGGGGTGAACATTAATGTGAAGTCCCCCGGTGCTGTGTGCGTCATAATCATATGGTTCTGGCTTGTAAAACCCGGTAGTTCAGTTTTTAAATTGTTTTGCTCTCCAAACATGGCACGGTTTTCATGAGGCTCGTGCATTTAAGAGTTAAAATGTGCCGTATGTACTAGAATGTAGGTTGGCACTGCATATTAAACTTGGAGAAAAAATTATTGAAATGCAGTTAAACACTGATGTGACGCAGTTGTACTTGCGGCCAGGGTGTCTACCAACCGGGCATTCTCGGGGATTTTGAGTAGTCTGGGAAAACTCGGGGAATTTGTGTCTCTATCATGGAAGCTGTAACTTTATTGAAAGGGTCGAAAGTCGCGGTAATGCTGGCTCAACTAACAGACAGGAATTGTAATGAATCGTATTTGACGCCCTGTCGTCGGCTGGAGGAGTTTCCAGTGTACAGTCAACGAGCGAATTCCCGATAATTTGGACGGCTTCGCGGCACCACCATGGACGAAATTTCGGGCGCAAGAACTCTTCGGCGTCCAATTTTCCAGGTGTTTTGCCGTGACCGCAGGTCCGAAACGGCATTAAAGCCAACACCGCTGCCATTTTGATTACCTCGCCGCCTCGAACCGGCGCTCTCGCGCGCAGATCCGCTGGCCGCCGTAGCCACCACTGCGGCAACGCTAGGCCTAGCTGCTTCGACGTTCGCAATGAACCTTCTTGCCATTGGGTGCCGTGTTTTTCATTGAAAGAATTCGCTGCTGTCAGAAATGGCATAAACTCCGCCTTTGTGGTCCTCGCGATTGGCTTAGAAGCTTGGAAAGCACGGTGCGTTGCATAATGCCGGTTCCCGAAAGTTAGCTTCGCCCCCGTACAGAAATGTTACTTGGTGAAGCATACGCAGAGGTATTGCAGTGAAGCATAAGCGTGGGAAGGGGCTATTGCCATGGGACACAGTATGTATTCCTTAATTATACACGCGTGCACCCGGTATTTTCTGTCACAGTACGAGCACTGATATGCCTAATACGTGTACCGACAGGCCTTAAGAGCGTTTTCGAATGTGCCTGCGGCGGTTTGAGTCCTTAAGGGCAGTAAATGACATACGCATTTATTTTTTTCCAACTAGCCGATTTTTCGGAGGTTTTCGCGGCACCTAGGGAGTTAGAAAAATCGGACGTGGACTGTGCAACTGACCAAGAAGATGCTTCAAATTGTCCGTTGGGCAAACGAGTGGTGGAAAGAGGACAAGTATAGAAAGGACCTACGTATTGAGAAATGAACGGGAAAGGAAGCATGCTGCCGTCGTTGTGAAAGAGCTTGAGCCCAAAAAACAAAGCGTTGGCTGATGCCGAGATGCAGGTGTCCCTCATCCAAACCAAAATAAACGCTTTAAAGCAGTGAAACACAACACTGAGGCGTCGTGCGCGGGCTGAGAGTATGTCAGGACAGTTGAGGCTGACTTACGAGCTGTTGAGAGAGAATATAAATCGTGACAAAGTTCGGGCCTCATACCACTGAGCTTGCCATGAGTTGATAGAAATAGCTCTTATTCGAAAATATTTGCTTCTGTATGCATCTCCTTTTTATTCGTATTTGAGAATGTCCGACTCGATTTACAATTTCTTTTTGAAGATATTTTATTTGCTCTGCATTTTACTAACCCCTCCCTTCTGTTCTCTTTTCGAATAACAAACACTACTCCTTGTATTCAAATTGGATTAAGTGTTGTTTTTTTATTTTTTTCATATGCTTACTAGAGAGTGACAGCATCGGGCGATATGGTTTCAGCTCGTCTTGACATAAAACATAGTTCTGCATCACTCGGGGAATTTAGCAAAGGTACTCGGGGAAAACCTGGAAAACTCGGGGAATTTGGAAATGTCAACTTGGTAGACACCCTGGCGGCGAAAAACTGTTGCATCACGATTTCGTTAATTTGTGGTTTTAAAGGCTGCAGTAAAAATAATCCCACAAATTTCCAAACATTCCTGGTGAACAGTATTTCTTAAATTCCAGAATTTTCAAAAAGAATATCCAGTTTGCAACGTTAACTCGGCAGTAAAAATCAATATTGCAATTCTGTAAATTGTACCTAGTATTGTAGACAGGCTTCATGTAATATGCACTGCTCTGTCATATATACCTCATTGTTGAGCAGGGCGTAGACGAAGCCGAAGTATAGACGAAGCCGAGAAATTTGTCATTTACAGAATTACACTACAGCCTTAAGAGGAAGCTTTAGCTTGGGCCCAACTCCGACGCGGCCTATTCAAATACATGTAAAACCCAAAACCGTTTTTCTGAGATAACCTATGCAGTGATTTTAATGAAATTTGTTTCATTTTGAAAGAGAAAGTTAAATTCTAGTGACTGCTGGAAGCAGAATTTCGATTTAGGACCTGAAACATTTTAAAAGGATTTTCAAGAATGCGAAAGTTTGAAAAAAATAGAAGCACGAAGTTTACAACTTGATAGCTCTGCATCAAGAACAGATATCGCGGTTCTGTACGCCATTCATCATATCATTCAAAGCGGACAAATGAGAGATGTCAATTTATATCTTACGTGAATTTGTTACGTTGTTTACAAGAGTTCTGCAAAAGCTGTGTTTCCATATTACTGAATTTTTTTAGATTCATGTGTAACATATCAATTTTGTACTCTTTAGATATACTATCATATGCAATTCACAGAATTGTGAAATCATTTTTCCTTGCTGAGTTACAGAGCTGTAAACTTTATAGTTTCGTTTTCTGAAAATTTTGAGTTTTCCCAATTTTTTAATGAAAATTGACGGCATAAATAAAGAATTTGATACGAACAGTCACTAGATTTAAAATTTTTCTTTTAACTGCCTCAAACCTTGCCAAATTTGGTGCAGTGGTTGCCGAGATAAACGAATCCTCCTTTTACATGTATTTAGATAAGGGCACCCAATCTAAAGCTTCCTCTTAAGCTTCCAAGTACGAAAAGTATTTCTCTATGTGGCATGACTGTGTAGCAAGAGCGGATCGAGTTCTTTTTTCCTTTTATTTTACAACGGGTCATCGACAGGGGCTTATCGCTGAAACGAAAGAACAACCATCTCAATTTTTTTCAATTGACAGCACCGTGAGTTGTTATAATCTTATGTCGGTCCTTGTCTTACTACATTTACTTAGAATATCAGTATGACGGGTAATGAGCAATGTATACAGGGTGTTCTTTTTTTTAGCTGCACCAGTCGTGTGTTCGCCAGCATGCACTACGGGCATAGGCCATTATATATCAGCCTAACCAAGTCCTATCAGCACTGGGAAAAGCGCTGGTTTGGCGTATACGGTACTTTCCCAGCACATATTTTCTTTACTTGCTTAATTGTGTTTTTTTTTCTTTTACTATGGAAACATTTGTTACTGTCGACTCCGGATAATTCGAACTCGAAGGAGCCCGAAAGTTTTGTTCGAATTAAATAGTTCTGATTAAAGAAAGCTAATTCAATGATGGAGGACATACCTGCAGTGGACATCCTTACCAACTAGCTCCGCTTTCTGTCATTCTAAGCTGCAGTGGTGCATGTGCACTGAGCTAACAAATGAGTGGGAAGTTCCACAAGATTTATTGACACGTATTTACAAATTAGAGTCGGCTATTAGGCGGATCGGTGCTCGTACTGTGATAGGAGACGGCGGGTGCACGCGTGTACAATTGAAGGAAACGCACCATGTCCCGTGACAATTGCCCCTTCAAACTTCTGGTATGCTTCAGCGCGTAGGACTGCTGTATTGGGGCGAAGTTGACCTTCGAAAACCGACATTATGAAACCCGCCACACTTTCCACGCTCCGAAGCCATTGGCGAGGATTACAAAGGCAGAGTCGGCGCCATTGCTAACAGCAGCGAATTGTTTCAATTAAAAACACGGCACCGAACAGAAAGAAGCTTGGCAGCGAACGTTGAAGTAGCTAAGCCTAGCGTTGCCGCGGTGTGACTACGGCTGCCAGCGGATCTGCGTGCGAGAGAGGCGGCTCGAGGCGGCACGATAATCAAAATGGCTGCGGTGGTGGCTTCGAGTAATGCCGTTTCAGACCTCCGGTCATTGCAAAAAGTCCGGAAAATCGGCGGCAAAGGTTTTTTTTGCGTCGTGGCGGTGCCGCAACATTAACAGAAGTAACAGAGGTAATCGATGATGCGCGCCTTTAGGCGTCCGCGCACAAATTTCCGCCACGTTTTTTTTTTCTTCGCGCTCGACGTGTAGGAGTCTCTCTCTCCTAAGCTCTTCCTCTATGGCGGAGTCAGAGGAATGCTGGTCGGAAGCGCTGCCGTGTGATTTGGCGCGCTTCCGAGAGCATTGTTGGAGCACAGTTTTGTTCGAATTAACCGTCGCAAATGCTTGCGCGTTTGAATTACCGGGCGTTTTCGCCCACTAGAATACACACAACTTTGACGGAACCACGGCGGCAGTACGAATAAACCGAATGTTCGAATTAACGAGATTCGAGTAATTACCACTCCTTCTTGTAATGCCCTCACGCCCTGGAAGTGTGCTAAATAAATAAATGCTCGTACTTAATGAGCCTATAGCCGTTACACCGTCGGCGCAACCAGGTCACGCGCCGTGCTTGCTTAGTGTCTATGGTGTTAGGCTGCTAAGCGTGAGGTCGCGGGATCGAATCCCTGCCACGGTGGCCGCATTTCCATGTGGTTGAAATGCGAAAACACCCATGCACCTAGATTTAGGTGTGCGTTAAAGAACCCCTGGTGGTCAAAATTTCTGGAGTCCTTCGCTGCGGTGTGCCCCATAATCACATCGGGGTTTTAGCACGTAAAACCCCATACTTTTTTAACAACCAGGTCTAATCGCTTCTCAGAAAAGCGCTGGTTCGGTGCCTGCAGCACTTTCGCTGCTAATGTTCCTGCTGAGGCCGATTTACGCCATGAATAAAGGGACATGCGTAAATTGGCATTGCGGGAAAAAAAGGTAAACCTATAGCCCATTACACTTGACCCAAACAGGTCCAACCGCTCCTCTAAATGTTGCCGTTTCGCAGAAAAGGCGAAGCATCGATTGCGGTAGCAAATTAGCAGACAGCCATACGAAATAAGGATAGTAGTCTTGTCGGCCGTATAAACTTGGAAACAGTCGTTTACTAGATGAATTAACGAGCGTGATGTCAGTGCATACAGGCGAACGTGAACACATCACACTCGATGACCGCGGACACTCGCTGTCAAAGCGCTGGCGTGAGAAAGCCCGGCAGCAGCGAGCGATGTGACCTTCGTACTGTCTATCGCTTCAACACATACTGAGCAGTGTGAAAAAACGCGCAAACGTATGAGCTGTCTGCAGATCGCTTTCAATATACGGCGCGCGTGACCTCTCCAAATACACAGTTGGTCCCTCCCGCTCTGCCTCCCCGCTATCCTCCATTTCGCGCGCGAAATTGGGCCACGATTGCCAGTTCCCCTTGCGCCCGGTGCGAAATACGCAGTTGCTGCCGGAGCACAACGCCGCCATCTCCCTCCCCACGACCTTTAGCGCAACGGAAGACGGCGCGCTTGCTCTCCGCTTTCCTTCCTCGCGCGCGCCTTATTGAGCCACTATCGTCCGTTCTCCTTGCGCCCGGTGCGAAATACCCAGTTGCTGCCGGAGCGCAACGCCGCCATCCCCCTCCCATCCCCCCACGGCTTTTACCTCAACGGAAGACGGCGCGCTTGCTCTCCGCTTTCCTTCCTCGCGCTCGCCTGATTGAGCCACTATCGTCAGTTCTCCTAGCGCCCGGTGCGAAATACGCAGTTGCTGCCGGAGCGCAACGCCGCCATCCCCCTCCCATCCCCCCACGGCTGTTACCTCAACGGAAGACGGCGCGCTTTCTCTCCGCTTTCCTTCCTCGCGCGCGCCTGATTGAGCCGCGATCGTCGGCTCCCATCTCGGGCTATCTGCATATGCAGCATAGCGCGCGTGCCGACGCCTGCTGCAAAAATTCGCCTAGAGTATATATATAATTGCTATGGCAACGAAAGGTGTGCTTCCGTGTGCACATCACTTTCTGTGCTTTTGACTTTTGCGGAAGAAAGGCGACTATGACTCATTATACTGTCGGCACAACTAGATCCAATTACTTACCTGAAAAGCACTGGTTCCGCGTGTACAATACTTCCCATTTAATGACTGTGCATACGCCGATTTAGGCGATGAATAAATAATTATGGGCAAATTCGCTTTTGCGGGCGAAAGGTAAGCCTATAGACCGTTATACTGTCGGCAAAAGCAGGTCTAGTTGCTTTTCTGAAAAGCACTGCTTCCGATTGTACAGCACTTCCTGTTTAATACCCAGGCATACGCCGACTTACGCGATGAATAAATGATTGTGCGCAAATTTGCTTTTGCGGAGAAAAGGTTAGCCTATAGCCCATTATACTGTCGGCACAACCAGGGCTAATTCACTGAAAATCACTGGGTCCGTTTGTGCAGCACTTCCTGTTTAGTGCCCGTGCATACGCTGATTTGCGAGATGAATAAATAATTACGCGCAAATTGGCTTTTGCAGAACAAATGTAAGCCTATAGCCCATTATACTGTTGGCGAAACCAGCTCCAATTACTCCTCTGAAAAGCACTGGTTCCACTTGTGCAGCACTTCTCGTTTAATGCCCGTGCATACGCCGATTTACGAGATGAATAAATAATTACGCGCAAATTGGCTTTTGCAGAAAAAATGTAAGCCTATAGCCCATTATACTGTTGGCCCAACAAGGTCCAATTACTTCACTGAAAAATCATTGATTCCGCTTATGCAGCACTTCCCGTTTAATGCCCGTGCATACGCTTATTTACGAGATGAATAAACAATTATGCACAAATTAGCTTTTCCAGAAAAACTAAGCCTCCCACTATACTGTCGGCCCAACCAGGTCCAATTATTTGTCTGGAAATCACTGGTTCCTCGTGTACCGCACTTTCTATTTAGTGCCCGTGCACACGCTGACTTAAGCGATGAATATATAATTATGCGCAGTTTGGCTTTTGAAGAAAAAGCTAAGCCTATAGCCCATTATGCTGTCGGATTAACCAGGTCCAATTCATTGGAAAGCACTGGTTCCGTTTGTAGATCATTTCCCGTTTAACGCCCGTGTATACGCCAATTTACGAGATTTACAAATAGGCCTCGATTAATTTTCTTTCTTGAAAAATTGAACCGAACCAGCGCTTTTCTGAGAAGCGATTAGACCTGGTTGTTAAAAAAGTATGGGGTTTTACGTGCTAAAACCCCGATGTGATTATGGGGCACACCGCAGCGAAGGACTCCAGAAATTTTGACCACCAGGGGTTCTTTAACGCACACCTAAATCTAGGTGCATGGGTGTTTTCGCATTTCAACCACATGGAAATGCGGCCACCGTGGCAGGGATTCGATCCCGCGACCTCACGCTTAGCAGCCTAACACCATAGACACTAAGCAAGCACGGCGCGTGACCTGGTTGCGCCGACGGTGTAACGGCTATAGGCTCATTAAGTACGAGCATTTATTTATTTAGCACACTTCCAGGGCGTGAGGGCATTACAAGAAGGAGTGGTAATTACTCGAATCTCGTTAATTCGAACATTCGGTTTATTCGTACTGCCGCCGTGGTTCCGTCAAAGTTGTGTGTATTCTAGTGGGCGAAAACGCCCGGTAATTCAAACGCGCAAGCATTTGCGACGGTTAATTCGAACAAAACTGTGCTCCAACAATGCTCTCGGAAGCGCGCCAAATCACACGGCAGCGCTTCCGACCAGCATTCCTCTGACTCCGCCATAGAGGAAGAGCTTAGGAGAGAGAGACTCCTACACGTCGAGCGCGAAGAAAAAAAAAACGTGGCGGAAATTTGTGCGCGGACGCCTAAAGGCGCGCATCATCGATTACCTCTGTTACTTCTGTTAATGTTGCGGCACCGCCACGACGCAAAAAAAAACCTTTGCCGCCGATTTTCCGGACTTTTTGCAATGACCGGAGGTCTGAAACGGCATTACTCGAAGCCACCACCGCAGCCATTTTGATTATCGTGCCGCCTCGAGCCGCCTCTCTCGCACGCAGATCCGCTGGCAGCCGTAGTCACACCGCGGCAACGCTAGGCTTAGCTACTTCAACGTTCGCTGCCAAGCTTCTTTCTGTTCGGTGCCGTGTTTTTAATTGAAACAATTCGCTGCTGTTAGCAATGGCGCCGACTCTGCCTTTGTAATCCTCGCCAATGGCTTCGGAGCGTGGAAAGTGTGGCGGGTTTCATAATGTCGGTTTTCGAAGGTCAACTTCGCCCCAATACAGCAGTCCTACGCGCTGAAGCATACCAGAAGTTTGAAGGGGCAATTGTCACGGGACATGGTGCGTTTCCTTCAATTGTACACGCGTGCACCCGCCGTCTCCTATCACAGTACGAGCACCGATCCGCCTAATAGCCGACTCTAATTTGTAAATACGTGTCAATAAATCTTGTGGAACTTCCCACTCATTTGTTAGCTCAGTGCACATGCACCACTGCAGCTTAGAATGACAGAAAGCGGAGCTAGTTGGTAAGGATGTCCACTGCAGGTATGTCCTCCATCATTGAATTAGCTTTCTTTAATCAGAACTATTTAATTCGAACAAAACAGTCGGGCTCCTTCGAGTTCGAATTATCCGGAGTCGACAGTAACAAATGTTTCCATAGTAAAAGAAAAAAAAAACACAATTAAGCAAGTAAAGAAAATATGTGCTGGGAAAGTACCGTATACGCCAAACCAGCGCTTTTCCCAGTGCTGATAGGACTTGGTTAGGCTGATATATAATGGCCTATGCCCGTAGTGCATGCTGGCGAACACACGACTGGTGCAGCTAAAAAAAAGAACACCCTGTATACATTGCTCATTACCCGTCATACTGATATTCTAAGTAAATGTAGTAAGACAAGGACCGACATAAGATTATAACAACTCACGGTGCTGTCAATTGAAAAAAATTGAGATGGTTGTTCTTTCGTTTCAGCGATAAGCCCCTGTCGATGACCCGTTGTAAAATAAAAGGAAAAAAGAACTCGATCCGCTCTTGCTACACAGTCATGCCACATAGAGAAATACTTTTCGTACTTGGAAGCTTAAGAGGAAGCTTTAGATTGGGTGCCCTTATCTAAATACATGTAAAAGGAGGATTCGTTTATCTCGGCAACCACTGCACCAAATTTGGCAAGGTTTGAGGCAGTTAAAAGAAAAATTTTAAATCTAGTGACTGTTCGTATCAAATTCTTTATTTATGCCGTCAATTTTCATTAAAAAATTGGGAAAACTCAAAATTTTCAGAAAACGAAACTATAAAGTTTACAGCTCTGTAACTCAGCAAGGAAAAATGATTTCACAATTCTGTGAATTGCATATGATAGTATATCTAAAGAGTACAAAATTGATATGTTACACATGAATCTAAAAAAATTCAGTAATATGGAAACACAGCTTTTGCAGAACTCTTGTAAACAACGTAACAAATTCACGTAAGATATAAATTGACATCTCTCATTTGTCCGCTTTGAATGATATGATGAATGGCGTACAGAACCGCGATATCTGTTCTTGATGCAGAGCTATCAAGTTGTAAACTTCGTGCTTCTATTTTTTTCAAACTTTCGCATTCTTGAAAATCCTTTTAAAATGTTTCAGGTCCTAAATCGAAATTCTGCTTCCAGCAGTCACTAGAATTTAACTTTCTCTTTCAAAATGAAACAAATTTCATTAAAATCACTGCATAGGTTATCTCAGAAAAACGGTTTTGGGTTTTACATGTATTTGAATAGGCCGCGTCGGAGTTGGGCCCAAGCTAAAGCTTCCTCTTAAGGCTGTAGTGTAATTCTGTAAATGACAAATTTCTCGGCTTCGTCTATACTTCGGCTTCGTCTACGCCCTGCTCAACAATGAGGTATATATGACAGAGCAGTGCATATTACATGAAGCCTGTCTACAATACTAGGTACAATTTACAGAATTGCAATATTGATTTTTACTGCCGAGTTAACGTTGCAAACTGGATATTCTTTTTGAAAATTCTGGAATTTAAGAAATACTGTTCACCAGGAATGTTTGGAAATTTGTGGGATTATTTTTACTGCAGCCTTTAAAACCACAAATTAACGAAATCGTGATGCAACAGTTTTTCGCCGCCAGGGTGTCTACCAAGTTGACATTTCCAAATTCCCCGAGTTTTCCAGGTTTTCCCCGAGTACCTTTGCTAAATTCCCCGAGTGATGCAGAACTATGTTTTATGTCAAGACGAGCTGAAACCATATCGCCCGATGCTGTCACTCTCTAGTAAGCATATGAAAAAAATAAAAAAACAACACTTAATCCAATTTGAATACAAGGAGTAGTGTTTGTTATTCGAAAAGAGAACAGAAGGGAGGGGTTAGTAAAATGCAGAGCAAATAAAATATCTTCAAAAAGAAATTGTAAATCGAGTCGGACATTCTCAAATACGAATAAAAAGGAGATGCATACAGAAGCAAATATTTTCGAATAAGAGCTATTTCTATCAACTCATGGCAAGCTCAGTGGTATGAGGCCCGAACTTTGTCACGATTTATATTCTCTCTCAACAGCTCGTAAGTCAGCCTCAACTGTCCTGACATACTCTCAGCCCGCGCACGACGCCTCAGTGTTGTGTTTCACTGCTTTAAAGCGTTTATTTTGGTTTGGATGAGGGACACCTGCATCTCGGCATCAGCCAACACTTTGTTTTTTGGGCTCAAGCTCTTTCACAACGACGGCAGCATGCTTCCTTTCCCGTTCATTTCTCAATACGTAGGTCCTTTCTATACTTGTCCTCTTTCCACCACTCGTTTGCCCAACGGACAATTTGAAGCATCTTCTTGGTCAGTTGCACAGTCCACGTCCGATTTTTCTAACTCCCTAGGTGCCGCGAAAACCTCCGAAAAATCGGCTAGTTGGAAAAAAATAAATGCGTATGTCATTTACTGCCCTTAAGGACTCAAACCGCCGCAGGCACATTCGAAAACGCTCTTAAGGCCTGTCGGTACACGTATTAGGCATATCAGTGCTCGTACTGTGACAGAAAATACCGGGTGCACGCGTGTATAATTAAGGAATACATACTGTGTCCCATGGCAATAGCCCCTTCCCACGCTTATGCTTCACTGCAATACCTCTGCGTATGCTTCACCAAGTAACATTTCTGTACGGGGGCGAAGCTAACTTTCGGGAACCGGCATTATGCAACGCACCGTGCTTTCCAAGCTTCTAAGCCAATCGCGAGGACCACAAAGGCGGAGTTTATGCCATTTCTGACAGCAGCGAATTCTTTCAATGAAAAACACGGCACCCAATGGCAAGAAGGTTCATTGCGAACGTCGAAGCAGCTAGGCCTAGCGTTGCCGCAGTGGTGGCTACGGCGGCCAGCGGATCTGCGCGCGAGAGCGCCGGTTCGAGGCGGCGAGGTAATCAAAATGGCAGCGGTGTTGGCTTTAATGCCGTTTCGGACCTGCGGTCACGGCAAAACACCTGGAAAATTGGACGCCGAAGAGTTCTTGCGCCCGAAATTTCGTCCATGGTGGTGCCGCGAAGCCGTCCAAATTATCGGGAATTCGCTCGTTGACTGTACACTGGAAACTCCTCCAGCCGACGACAGGGCGTCAAATACGATTCATTACAATTCCTGTCTGTTAGTTGAGCCAGCATTACCGCGACTTTCGACCCTTTCAATAAAGTTACAGCTTCCATGATAGAGACACAAATTCCCCGAGTTTTCCCAGACTACTCAAAATCCCCGAGAATGCCCGGTTGGTAGACACCCTGGCCGCAAGTACAACTGCGTCACATCAGTGTTTAACTGCATTTCAATAATTTTTTCTCCAAGTTTAATATGCAGTGCCAACCTACATTCTAGTACATACGGCACATTTTAACTCTTAAATGCACGAGCCTCATGAAAACCGTGCCATGTTTGGAGAGCAAAACAATTTAAAAACTGAACTACCGGGTTTTACAAGCCAGAACCATATGATTATGACGCACACAGCACCGGGGGACTTCACATTAATGTTCACCCCCTGGGTTCTCCAACTTGCGCTCAATGCATGGCACATGGGCATGCTTGTATTCCGCCCCCATGGAAATGCGGTTGCTGCGGCTGGCAATTTGTCTCGTGCCCTCGAGCCTCGCAGCGCATTGCCAAAGCCACTTTATGTCCCCTTCGCCTTCCCCGAGGCATTGAGTTGCGCTCCCTAAAGGGCTGCGGAAAGAAGCGCCTCTCCCTCTTCACAATCACACTCTCTCTCCACGCCACATGAGGTGAGAAAACTTATTTCTCCTTTCCTACGTATAATAAAATGAGTGCCTGCACTGAAGCTTTCCTTTAGCTCGGGCCCAACTCCGACGCCGCCTATTCAAAGACATGTAAAATGCAAAAACGTTTTTCTGAGATAACCCCTGGATCGATTTTAATGAAATTTGTTGCATTTGAGAGAGAAAGTTAAATTCTAGTGACTGTTGGAAGCGGAATTTCGATTTAGGGCTTGAATTCTTTTTAAGACTTTCAAAAATTTAGAAGTTTGAAAAATATAGAAGCATGATGTTTACAAACTAATAGCTCTGCATCAAAAACAGATATCGCGGTTCTGTAAACGGCAGCCATTAGATCATTCAAAGCAGACAAATTTTATGTCATTTACATCTTGCGTGAATTTTTTACATTGTTTACGAGGGTTCTGCAAAAGTCATAATTACATATTAATAAATTTCTTGAGGTTCATGTGTAACGCATCAATTTTGTCCGCTTTAGATGTGCTATCAGATACAATTCACAGAATTGCGATGTCATTTTTTCTTGCTGAGTTATGGAGTTGTAAAATTGATAGTTTCGTTTTCTGAAAATTTGTGATATTTGTCAATGTTTTATAAAAAATTTACGACCTAAATCGAAAATTCGAAACCAACAGTCCCTAGATTTTAAGTTTTTCGTTTAAATGCAGCAAACCCCATAAAATTTGGTGCAGTGGTTGCCGAGAAAAACTAATTCTCCTTTTACATGTATTTAGATAGGAGCCCCCAAACTAAAGCTTCCTCTTAATACTAACCTGTTTGGCTGAAATTTAGCTACAATGACTGACAATACAGAGTCCCAACAGTCGTCTGCAATTCCTCGGTACTGATGACAACGACAAGGCAGTGTTCAGTGAGATGCATTTATTGTGGCACATGATCAGTTTTGCAGCTGCTCTTTTTTTTTTCTTAATCTTATGTACAAGAGTGACAAATGGTTACTGTTTGGTGGCTTATTATTTACATGACTAAAAAAAAATACCTATTTACAGAAAATTAACAGCAGCTCCCCTGCACTTTATCACGAGGAACCCTGTTGCCCAAGATGACGCCCTCAGCTTTGAAATGCCTCCGGTGGTATCGCTCCCCGAACCTGGAAAAAGAAAGAACATGATGTGAAAAATTTGTTGAGAAAGGCTTAACTTTGGCACAACTCTGACTACCCTATTCAGCCACATAGAATATGCAGGAATAATATCATTCGACAACTGCTGAGCTGTTTTAATTGTCTGTTCCATTTCAGAAAGTTACACCCTATTAGTGCTAGAAGCAGAAAAATTAATTAAGGGTCATTATCCTTATGAAAATTACAGAAAATTGGTAAATATATAAAGATTATGTACACCTTGTGCCACACAATGTGGGAATCTATGTAATAACATAGATGCAGATGTGTAACGTGATGCTTTGCTATTCTCAATTGCAAATTTTCAAAAAATCTCTTGCAAGAAATCTGGTGGCCAACTCATGGAAAACAAAATTTAATAAAGTAAATAATAATAAAATAAAGCTGCCGGAACAAAGTTAATTACATAGCGCTATGACATGGAATCAATGACTCTTGCCACAATCGGCTTTTATGTATTTGTAACTGCTTCTATGAGCCAACTGCAATACACAGTTAAGCATACGACAGGAAAAAACCTATACAGTCGAACCCGGCTATATCGAACTCGCCAAAAAATGCCTATCAGTTCGATATAGAGCATAATTCGATATAAGCCTGCTAAATAATTGGATGTCATAAAAGCACATACCATTTATAAAATCACTTTTATTGATGAAACTAGCTTAGTTTCGCACGAAATAGTCCTGCATTTTCTTCTGCTTGGGCAATTTCGCTGCGTGCGAGGCACGCAGCGAGGAGTCGGAGCAGCTGAGGCCGCAACATTCCGCATTCGCGCAGAAGCACCGGACTAGTGCGAGCGCACCAATCACTTCGGAGGATGTGGGCCAAAGACGGTCGTTGCTTTCGTCGTTGTGCCCATTTTCACTTGTGCTCGGCACGATGTCGGCAATGTAGTCTTAGTTTGAGGGCTCTCCCGTAGCCGCGACACCATCATTTGCGCTCACAAACTCGTCCACCGTTGATTCGTCAACAGCTTCCGGAAATTCTGACAGCTCACTCCAAACTTCGGCAACAACGGCAACGGCTTCGTCGCAATAATCAGAATTTAGTCATCACCGAGCACGCGGAAGTCGGTACGGCTGAAGCTATTTTGGATGAACCGCTCGTACACGGCCGTGCGTACGCGTCGGGCGCCACGGGCACTACGGGCACCGGGTCGCGAGTTAGGCCGCTTTAGCCCTAATTTCCCCCTTCAAAATCGTGCCGAGAGTGCACCTCGGAATCTTGTACGTTGTGGGGACATCCGACTTGTCACCGCGTTCAACCCGATTTATGATTTCGAGCTTCACGGCGAAAGGCGAATTCTGCCGCTTCATCACGGCAACACTGCGGGAGAAGGCGCACACAATGAATCAGATAAGCAGCGAGACAACTCGCACTTTCGCCATCTTGCACGACGAGAGCACAAGAGCCTCTGATTGGCTGTCTGAGCAAGCGCTGCGGGCGGGCGGGCCAGGATCATTTTTTGTAGGGGGGTGTCGGCGGCTCCGAGGTAGCGCAGTCACGTAGGGAGAGCGGTTGGATGGAGCCGCGCCGCCGGGTTTTTCCGACACCACGAGGAAAAGCCAACTTCCGGGGGCACTTTCCGACGCTTGACGTTCGATATATCGGGAGTCGCTACTAGTTTTGTTCGATGTAAGCGTAATTTTTGCTATATATACTCATTGTAACTATACCGTGTCCAGAAATTGTTCGATATATGGAATAATTCGATGTAAACGAGTTCGATATAGTCGGGTTCGACTGTATAAGATATTCATTTAAACTGGTATTTTCTCAGTGATACTAGCAAGAAAAAAAAGAAATATACTTTGTTATTCCCAATATTTTGTTATATCAATGGCTCACTTTTAAGCAAGCAAGTCAATCATCTGCATCACAGTGGCAAACTTTGAGCCAGGAAAGAGACGTGTGGAAACTTACGCTGAGTTCGGTGAACACCGCGATTGCCTTCTGTAAGTTCCACTCATTTTGTTCCAGACACCTGTAGTGAAAAGAAAAGATTTTTTTTTTGATAAAAGTTAGTTGAAGCAAAGCCAGCAGGTTTTGCAGAAAAATATAGCAAACCATTAGGTCACCCCTTTTTGGTCAATTTTAAAGACTAAATTTAGGCCTACGTGAAAGATGGAAGAAGGTCAGAAGACGTACTCAAGGCATAAAATCCATAGCAGAAGAAATGTCAAAAAAAGGTGCTCGCTAATGACTTGGCACTTTAACAGTTATGACAACTGAATCCAATCCCCAAAGGAACGCAAATGCTATAGTGGCACATCCAAATAGCCCAACCACCAGCCATCGAAATCATGAACACACGAGGGTACATTGGTGGCCCTGAAACGACTGTCCCAAGGATCCTTTGGGGCTCTCAGAGGCATTTTAGAGGTAGGAAGCCGCCACCAGTCACATACGTCAAAATATGGGAAACTGAAGGGCCCAATTTCTTTTGTTAGTTACAATTACACAAAGCCAAGGAATACATAACGGAAACAATCTGCTCTTTTTAACTGAGGTAATAATAAAAATGAAAATACAATTAAACCACAATATCAGTTGAACTTGGTAAAATCAGCAATTTGCTTTGTTATATTGAAATTTAATTGTATTGAAATTACACCTTTCTGCAAATAAGTTCAGCCGCCGACGAATACTTCTCACACATATGGGGCCATAAAAATTTCCGAATTACTGGGCAATTGTAAAGGCGAAAAAAAGAAAAGAGAGAAAGCTATTTTTATTCCAGCGCTGGCGATCAAAGATACAGTTTCATGTCACGTTGACGATATCTTCACATCACCTCTGAATGTCCTATTCCAGTACTTGCCCAATTCTAACGCGAGCTTTTTTTTTTTTCAGAGGAAATTGTGCCGGAAATTTTCCGCACAGTGCAATCAAACACGAAACTAAAACTGCCTTCGTGGCATTGATATCCTTTCCCACATGACACGAGTCCGTTGTGGCAAAGGTACCGTTAACTAGCCGTGTGGCAAACCTGACATTAGGAAATCGGCCGCCATTGTGCAACAATACCCTAGCCCGATCTTCTCGTGAAAAACAAATTGGGTGTGAGTTAAATTAATAATTCGATTCCGAGCTTTAATGTCACTTCTACGCTATTTTTCTGCTTTAGACACATAGGAAGTGGGCATGCATTTGATATGGGGGCATGTTCAAACAGGACAAATACTGCCAAATGAATCAGTGCTGTGTTTTGCCATTTTTCTGTGTCTTGTTTAATTTGACCCACTAGATAATTCGATCAATTTCGCTGCTCCTGTGAGAGTCTAATTAATGGGAGTCGACTGCTTTCACTGTCAAAAATTTCAGGCCGAAATCTCAAGTGCCGGTGTGTCAGCGTGAAGTCATGCATTTCAATGTAGTACCATATTTACTGGCACAATGAACACACTCGCGTATTGAACGCACCCGCCACTTTTTCAAATCAGAAAGTTAGCTTTATTTCTTTTCGGACAATGATCGCACCCCGAACTTTCCGTGAAATGGAAGACGCGTGGTATAATTTGGCATGCGGCATGCTGGAGCAGCAGCTGGATCAGAGGCATTTTGCCGTGCCATAACTCCGAATTGGACGCCCAGCGTACGACAAAAGGAGGAGATGCATAGAAGGGCTCGGCGTCGAATACGACATCCGAAACGCCAGAACCAAGGCGTTTTTCTGTGCCACAGGGCCGGATCGGACCGATCCAGCTCTGCAGTGAACAGAATATATGGGGCAGTGCGCTGACTGCCATGTTTTCATACACGTCACCCGAATTGGTGTTCGTAGCGAAGGTGTCATCACTAAATTTAAATGCATCTAGCAAACTGTAGCACTAGCCACAGTCGGTCTGGTCAGACGGGTGCTGCTGACTGTGCTCCAGTGTGTGGTGCACTTTCCTGTGGTGCACCTTCAAAACACAAACACGTCAGGCAGAAAGGGGTGGTCTTGCCACTTGTCTTTCGTTCTTGCGCCTTTTCTGGCCCATCAAATCTCTTCTGCCAGGAAAAGTTGCTTTCCTGCTATTCTTCTGGCCGTTTGCCGCTATTGTAGGCATCACGTTCAAGCGCTGTTTTTCAGCACCTGTAGTTTACAGGAGCACACTGTGTGCGCGCCCCTCTTTCCTCGACCGCCCCGCTCATTGGCATGTCAGTTTATCGGTGTTTGATTAGCGTTTCCATATAACTGCAGCAGGCGTATGACGAAGGCTTAGGGCCCATCACACACAGCGATACCAAAGTCAGGCAGCAAAGTGAGTGGCAGACACACAAATTTGACACCACACTCAACTATGCCGGCTAAGTAGCGGTTCTTCACTTGGCCTCTCCTGCGCGCAGTTGCCTGAGCACACATTCCCGGGCGCTCTCCTATTATGTCAGAGTATAAAGCATGTCAACTGCGTAAAGTTGCTACTGCAGAGAGCCAGTTGAGTTTTTTTCTTCCCTCTCTCAAGTCTGCGAGCTGCCTGTGCGACGGCAAGCACGTGCTAAGAAAAGTCCGAACATGACTGCAGTCGCTCTTCCTGTCAGGTCCCGAGCCACTGTAGTGATGCGCAGCCTTTTCTTTATGCATAATTGCCGCCAATGTTCTCTCGTCGTGGCTTTGCCACCAGCTTCTCGGTTATTGAACCCACCACCCCTGTGAATGTGCCACTATGGTTGCTAGCGTGGATGTAACAGCTTGGATAACTGCAAAATTTCGTTTACGTGATCTTGGCATTTCTCATGGGGCATCATTAATAAATACTTTCAATGCAGTGATAGACATCGAGATTAGGTGCACTGGCTTTAAACATGCGCGAGAGTCCAGTCACTCCAAAAAAACTACAGCAAGGCCGTTCGATTGTGGGACTGTGCAGGAGCGAGGTTGGGGGTGTTATTATGCGAGGGGAAAAAAATTCATATTTCCAAGAGCAAAGTTGGAGGTGCATTTATTATGCGATTATACATGGTACCTTTCCATTCAGCATCGCTTTAAGTTGGTTGTGCTGTCAACATTTTCAGGCATTCTTGTATGCACACTAAATATACTGGGGGTGTTAAAAAGAACCACTTAAGGCCACAACCGCAAATGCTGGACATCCTTTCAACCGGACTTGTACGTGTCAATTTTTTAAAATGTTCAGCACGCAAGAAATTTGTTATTTGTGTTAGCTTGCATCCATTAACACTTCATCTTGTGCAAGTCGTTGCCACTGCTTGCCCCACCGTCAGCAACAAAAACTGACCTTTCCGCAAAGGCCCTGTTCATCCGTGTCTGGGCACACAGTTGCACGACTAGGCCGTCCCGCTCATTCGTTGCAGCAGGGGCTGGCACGGGCGCAGGTGTCGGCGGTGCATTTTCCGGTGTGGGGTATGCCTGCAGAGATGGAGACACAGAAGGTTCGCTGTAAGCAACTGTCCATCATTTATCAGCCTGAAGGAGTAACGATACGGCATATTTTTTTATTTTTCTCTCTGGTTCAGTTAAATAAAGGTTCAAAACCCTTTGTTGTTCAAACCCCTATGTTGGAACATTGCAATTGCATTGTCCATGTTGAAAAACTAGGCCAGTAAGTTGTTATACTAAAGCATTGTGCATTTGGGTAGTGTTAACTTGGAAAACTTAATTCCCACTAGCTGTTTTTACCAGCCAGCGCATTATTATACCATATCAAATGCCTGTAAACATGGAGGCAGTTGACCAGTCATCACTCACCGCACTTGCTGTCAAGCAATAAGCTTAAAAATGAGGGGGGTGCTACGAAAAAAAAAAAGTGCACCATCACAAACCTGTGCCCCTTGCTACTGCGAAGCTGGCATTCCCGCAAAATTTAGTCGTTTAGTGGCCAAATGTGCTTTACAGGCGAAATTTCTAGTAGCACGAAATTATCACAAAATCACCCCAACAATCTTAGGTTAGATAAAAACAAATGCGAAGAACTGTCCTTGCTCTCGCACAGCCAGCAATATCTGATTTGATTCAAATAATTGTATCTAATGGAATATATATTTTTCGAATCAAATACGAATATTACAAATACATTGTTTGATAATATTCTAATATTTTAACTTCACGAATATTTGAACACCTCTAATATTAATACCCTTAAAGTGCTCTCTCACCCTGATCTGATCCTCAGTCCCTCCCGTGACGAAGAGAGTCTCGTTTATGATGGAAAACCTGCAACGAAAACAGCACACACTGTAAAGGTCCTTTGAAAGCTCTTCTAAAGCTGAAAATCAGACATCTCTCCCAATGAAACTGTCAGCTTTGTTATGGTTTACTAGCTAATGGAAGTATGCAAATAACTTCTAAGGCCAAATCGAATAGGAATTGAATTGTGCAGAAAAGTGAATCCAACGTCGAGTACTTTTTGTACAGTTTTAGAATAAACAGCGACCTTCACTATTAATCTAAAACAATGTTCATGCCCTAGTATTCACAATGTTATCAAATTTCAGTCATAGAATTAAATCTGCGGTTCCCACTAGTTTATACACACAGATGGTAGCTATTTGTTACCATACCCAAGACACTCCCGTAAAATGTGAACAATTGTAGTTTAGAAGGAAAAACCTGGCTCAGAGATGTAGTGTGTGCCGCTATGCAACTTTATCTTAAGTTTCATTTCTACTACGACTGCTGGAAAGAAGACTTCCAGTGAAATTTTCTTCTGAGAGTCAATTTACAAGTCTCGCAACTCTTGTTCTCGGGTAGACATAACAATAAGGTTGGTCTCGTTGGATTCCTTGAATTGTGCATGAGCCATCGATACTTTGGTTAGCAAATTTTGAGGAACCAACTTTTCTTGCTAACTTTGCCAAAAAATTTAGCTAAGGGACGTTTTCATAAAATCAGAACCAAATAAATAAAGTAAACAAAAATGCAATGCATATTCGAAATTACAACATTAAATTGCACACCATCTACCACTTTCCAGATCCATAACTTGAAAAATTAAGAAAAAAAAAAATTCTGTCTGGGTGGGGCATTGTGCGGCACACCACAGCGTTTGCCAATAGTGTATTCTTGCCTCCCCCTCCCCCGGCCCCCAACTCTTCTTTTAAACCTTCCAGCATCTTCTAAATATGAGGTAATAAATTGAGAGACAAAAAAATAATAAGGTATGCTCAAAAAGGTCAACCCGGCTCCTTCACATTAATGACTTACCCTGCCCCCTGGGGAACAACGAAGAAGGTCCTCGTGAAACTTTTTACCGATGGTACGATGAGACCTTTGCTCACTGAGGAGACAGCAAAAAAATAGAGAACGCAAACACAATCAGTGACAAGAGAGATAGTGGCATAACAGCAATGTAAATTTTAGTGCTAGGAAACCATAAATTACAAAGGTGCAGCAGCCATTTCCTGTTTTGAAATAATCTAGGCAAGGGATCGATGTGTATCGCATAGCAACTGACAGCACATCAAGCATCGCAACTCTTTGCAGTGGACACACACACGTCACCATCAAACACATAGATTGTTTCGAAATCAAACAGTAGCACTGCCCTATAGACTGCCAGCCAAGAGTCATCACCATATCATTAACTCTTGAACATGTTCCTCTTTCAGGAGTCTCTAAATCCTCCCTGTTCAATGCAAATTGAACCCCAGTCTGCATCCTCAAATTTCCTAACTTCCACTAAATTCTGTGCTGCTCCCAACCAAGTTTTCCCTGCCTTGGTAACCATTCTGTCACTGTCAAAGGCCATTAATTATTTTCTCTATGCATTACCTGACCTCCTCAGCTCTAGTTAAATTGAACTGCGTTGTAACCTACATAACACATGATCCCTACTCTATGCCACAGCACAAAAATATCCCCAGGTGAACGATGATACATCAACTGACATGGGTGCAATCACTATGTCTGTCTCAAACGATCTAGTTACATGCTACTTCCTGAAGTGTCAGTTTTCTTAGCTGCTACACATGGAATAATTTGCAGCTCTCGTTCCCTAGTCACCCCTTACTGCTGCGAATTTGTGGTGAAAATAAAGCTCCTTAACTGATAACAGCAGGATGTTGGCTTCTCTAACGCAATTCTAGGCCGATTAAATGAACATGGCAGGGCTGCACTTTTGATGGACACCTGCAGTTCAACAAAGAGCAGGTCCTGCTAAGACCAGATTGAACTATTTGGAACCTATCACATTTACCATTACAGGTTAAGGACTGTGAATAAGACGGGGAGGCACTCACCGACCCTCAGGATTCCAAACACCGTAAAGCACATCAAGGTTGGCTGCAAAATGGAATAAATGTTTGTAAGACACAAGAGACCAGTCACAATTTCTTGCTGCAGTGCAACCAGTATGCCAAATGCTGCAAAAATAAATAAGTGCAGCAATGTTGCAGTTATTAGGTGTTATGGCTTAGAAACAAGAAAGCACGACCAAATCTAATGTGTAGCCTGATTGAAGTGCTATGCATTACAAGTGCTCCCAAGATAACAATTTCCGTAATATACTCGCAAGGACATTAGAAGGCATGGTACAAGCCAATGATGCTCGTTCGAGTGTAGACTAAATGGAAATAATAAGTGAAGCGGTATTAGTAAATCTTGCTTCTGTATCGAGCATCATTGGCTCTTGCCACAGCAGGCAAGGCTGTAGATACAGTAGTACGCAGGTAGTGTGGTTCACACAGCGATTTCACAGGGAAGCTGTTTTTGATCTGCGACGCCTTATATGAGATGGCTTCGTGTATATTACAAATGCAACTTGCGGGCACAAAGTCAAGCCAAATCACATATTATTTGTGCGTTATCGTGGTTTCGGTATGTGACGTACTATAATATGGATGCGAGCGCAAGCACTGCACAGTGACCACTGGTCGTAGAAACATGCCAATCTACTCGTTCAATGGTAAATAGGTTCAAATCTATGATGCCTTCCATGTAAAATAGCGTCATATTTTGCAGTACCATAGCCTGGGACTTATTGTTACATGACACATACCCATGTCTTTCTTTCCCATGTGATGCATAGGCTGGGAGTGCAAGCAGTAAGACTAGTCTCTCTAGCCTTCGTAGTGTTGGCTGCCATGTATAAGCAAAGTACGTAACAAAAAAGGCAATGTCGCCCCAAACTGGGCCTACAATGGCGCAATACTGGACGGTGCTGGTCCTATATTGAGCCAACTTACATAGATACTTAGACATGAAAAGGTCAGAGAGGCCTAAAAGAAAAGAAAACTAACGATAAGGCTTACAAAGCCGGAAGGACATACCGTCACGAGAGGGATGTCGACGGTGAAAGAGCTAGGGTCGTGCCGAGTCTCAGGCAGCTGGTTGAGAAGCGACACGATGTTGACCCGCCCTGTCTTGAGCTTCTCGCGTCTAGACTCTGGAAGATGAAACAGTTCCAGGAACTTCAGAAGGAGCCAAATTCAAAACAGCAACCTAAAAAGCTCCAAACAAGCAACAGGGCTCCCAACAATAAGTATGTACAATTATCACCAGAACAGCGGCTTTTACCACCTCCGTCAAGCATTGCAAGAAAACTTCATTGTTTCACATTTTCAAGAAAACAAGCGAGGAGACACCAATAGTAAAAGCACAGAGCAGCAGAATGTCAGCTGATACACTGTTGCTGTTCACTACATATCAGGTTTAGAATGCTGCAATATTATAATTTCATTTTCAAGGACACCAATGAGCTGCTGTTTGTGACTCGCTGAATACAAACCATGTGTCCTAGTTTCATAGTGCACATAAGACCAGGAGGACACACAGGAGGAACGCCCACATGTGTAGTGCAGCAAACAAATGCATGTGCCTCTCACGTCATTATTTTCTCTGCACCCCTCCATACTACAACTAATCACTAATCTGTGCTACATACCAAGGTTTGTGACCTTCATGATGTTTCTGCTGTCTCTTGTGAATTCCCTGGCATCAGTCCTGGAAAAGATAGAAAGCAAACATTTGAGCTGAGAGAGGGCGAGAGAGATGACTACAAATTGTTATGTGCTTGCTTTTAAGCTTTGACCATCGGGCTAAGTCACCTTTAGCCTAGCTTCTTTTGTGCAATTGCACGCACCGAAATAAAACTATCATACTAATGTCAAATTCATTCAGCTAGACACTTGAGCAGCACGAAATCTGCCGAAAGCCATCTTTGTATCTAAGGCGGAGAAAACTGTGACAGGAAAGAAAGAAAAACTTACTTTGTTTGCGGGAGTTTTGTAGAGCTCATGGAGAAGATGGCCTGAAACAACGACACAAAGAATGCAATAAGTGAGAAGAGCGAGGCAAACCTGGGGCCTCCATTTTACAGCAACAATTAGGGGTGTGCAGATACAGTGGAACCCTACTGATACGTTCTGCGCTGTCGCATTCTCCCGGCTGCCGAGTTGCGTTTTAGCGTTCCCGATCTACGTCAGACCGACTCCTACATATTATGTTTCCCATTTCATACATCGCCATTCTGCAATGTTCCCGCATCTTACGTTGCATATGAACTTGCCGCAATAGGGCCACATTATGCAGCAAACAGGTGCAAAATATTCCAGTGTAGCATACTAACAGTGAAAGGGGGCCAATGTCACGGTGTCCCTTAATTATACACGTGTCGTACCCGGTCAAAGAACAAGTGCTGAGAGGCCTAATAATGGTATTGGCAGCCATTCAGCTCCGTTCGTGACTTTGGTGAGGCAATTTGTGCCTTGCGGCAATATTATGCTTTCCCAGCTATTATTTTTTTTTCCACGGTCTCTTGGTAAATCTAGCAACGGGGTTCTACTGTATCTAGACCAAATATGAATCGGATAGTGCTAGAAGCAAATCAAACTGAATACTTTTTCTGAGCAGTTCTTAAATATATAAGTACCATTCTGACCACTGATATAACACAGTCTTCACATCCTAGCATTTTCACAACATTAGCGAGTTTGTCATTACATTGCATATTATTAAGTGTTGTTTATCAAAAGCCCACATGGGGCGTTAGCAGCAGATAAGCAGTTTATTTTCATATTCTGGACTCACTGGCAAGTGTGAATGGTATTATTGGTTTAGCCAGAAAAGTCTGTCTCCCTGAGTGGTGTAGCATGCTGCACTACATAACTCCTTGTGTTTTATGTCTACTAAGGCTGCCGCGATGATACTGATTGCACTCTTGCTACAATTTTATGCTTTATTGTGCACAATTGGCAACTTGAAATGCAATATATCAGAAAAATATTCATATTTACGAATAGTGAGAATTAGATTCAAAGTTACGAATATTTGTGCACCCTGAGTAGCAACCGCACAAAGCGAGGGTCATTATTGACAGAAGTGATTCTTTGAGGTAACCACATAAGGGTTTATTGGCTAGTTGACTCCTCCTAAGTGTACTGAACGACGCCCGTGGTTGAAAGTTGCAAGTGGCACTGGATAACAACCCTAGAGCTACGTTTAGCAAGCACACGTACAAATACCCAAGAAAGTGGGCAAAGGGTGAGCCACCATGACTTAATTGCTAGGGCCTCACACGTGTCTTTGCAAGGTTGTGTGTTTGGCTGCAAAAGTGTCTTCCCTTTTTATATGATAGCAATGCGAAGCTCGTAAGTTTGATCCTCCTTTATAACAATTTCTACAAAACAAGGAAAAGATTTGCTGGCTCTCCCGTGATTAAAAGTAGATGCAAGCATGAACTGGCAACGAGCAAAGCAAGCTGGATGGAGATTATACGAGCCACGATCTTAAAATGGGCATAGTGATATCCGCAATGGCAGAACCCACCCCGCCACATGACACCGCACCATGCCATACTGTGCATTGGTCCATGGACGCTGCCCAGCTAAAAGAAGAAAACCGGCTGAAGGCCACACGACAGGCAGCGAAAGAAACCAGGGAGATGGAGTGCACTGCCCAGCTATAAGAATGAACTGAATTCTGGGGCTTTATGTGCCAAAACCACGATTCGATTATGAGGCACGCCGTAGTGGGGGACTCTGGATAAATTTTGACCACCAGGGGATCTTTAATGGGACACAGGTGTTTTTGCATTTTGCCTCCACTGAAGTTCGGCCCCGGCGGCCGAGATTTGATCCCGCGACCTCGTCCTTAGCAGCGCAACACCAAGACCGCTAAGCCACCGCCGCAGGAAGAAGCGCCTGAAGGAGGTGCTACGCAATGTGGCGCCATCTCTCGAGGCGATGCAAAACCTGCACCGCGGAACTCACAGACCAGTGACATTCAAAACACTGCTCAGCGCCAAAAGGTGACAATGAAGTGTATGATGCCCTGTTTCTGCCTTTTGAACGTCGCTATCGGAAATGACAAATAAAGCTTTAGCATAGTAGAAGTTGCAGCTGGAGTGATATTGCGAACAAACATTAGGAAGAACTCGGATGCAATACTTTTTGTACCTTGTTTGGGCAGTAACTAGCATATGTAATGCAGTCCTGTACAAAGGGTTGGAGGCCAGAGGCCGCCTGTTTTTTAAATGTTTTGGCTGGCTGCCCGGATGATCTCGTTTTGATCTCGCAACTTGCCTTGATAATGGCTTCTGGCTTTTCGCTCAAGGTCACTTGAAGGCCGCTGACAACGGGAGCTAAAAGCATTTCATGCTTAAAAACTTAGATCTCCCGTGCTACCCTTCCTCCGTATCACCTAAGAAAGCAAATTCAGGCCACAAGAAGCTGAAGAGAAAACAACAGGGCAATGGAAACTCACATTGTCATGGTAGGCATCCAACAAGCCACTCCTGTCCTTTGAGTCAAAGATGGTGAAGTACCTACAGCAGACAAACAAAACACATCTTACAGTGGATGCAGAAGTATGAAAAACAAAGCTGTAAATCAGTTTGTTCATACAATGACTGCTAGGGGTGTGATGCTAGCATTTCAAGGACATGGTCGTTCAACCAGCACAGGCCTACAATAAGAGAACACGGCTAATGATTAACTTTAAGTTGCATTTACTTTATAATCCCCCTACTTCGGAGGCACCTGGGAGCATTAGTGCATCCAATCGATTGGCCATCCCCGATGCAATACAGTTATGGAACAATCATGCTCATTTTATCGCCTCCAAAACAAGGCTAGAAAAATTCCACCAGTTCTACAATACGACTTCCATATTCCTGCATGGCGATGTCAAACAGCGCAATGTTTCTTCACTTATATGCATTAGTACACTGTATTGTACTTTCTGGTTTCATGCTTTCGCTTTCAGTTATATATTATCTCGATACGACTCGCACACGAACAACTTTTGTTCGTTGCTGTTTGTCTGCTTCCCCACAAACTTTCATGTTTTCGCTACAATGTCTGCTAGCTTTTTTTTTGTTTTCAGTGTATTATGCTCTAATGTATTTATGGTGGATACGTGGATATTCCTCTGCTTCCATTCATTTATTACCGTGACACCTCCCCAACCCCTCACCACCATTATTCAATTTGCCATATGAGGCCCTTAAAAATTTATAATAGATAAATAAATGAGTGTCATTACTGTGTTATAGTAACACCCGAGGAAGATGGCCAGCAAGCAGTAATTCCTTGTGCTACAACAATTAGCTGCGCTCTGCCTGTGAATGCAACCACACAGCCATCTTCAGAGGCTAATACAGTGCAGTCCACTTATAACGATATCGAGAAAGACGAAAAATATGATCGTTATAACCGATGATCGCTATATCTGGACTGCATTTACCAAAAAAAAAAAAAATTAAACGCGTTTGCGCTCTTTACCTTTGCAGCTCTGAACTCGAATTCGCTACTTGCTCTAAAGAATAGTTAATGGAATGCATCATGTAACCGCACTGAAAAACAAGGGACAAGGAAGGAACACACAAGACAGGCGCAGACAGACAGGTCTTGTGTGTTCCTTCCTTGTCCCTTGTTTTTCAGTGCGGTTACATGATGCATTCCATTAACGACCACCAACTAGCCCGCTTATCCCTGTTAAATAGTCTAAAGAATAGATGATGTATACAGTAGGCCGTGAAAAACAAACTTTATTTCTAGCGCCAATGACCGTGTCAAAGATTAGGCGCGCCGAAATAGTCCGAAATCTGCACTTGCTTTTGCGGCAGCTTCAGCTTCACAACCGCGGTGTGCATGGATTCCAGCTGCTGCGCGAACACTGGCGGCAATCCTTTAGCATGCATAAAATCAATTAAGGAGTCGATCGACGACAGTGCACTTTGCGTGGACATCGGGGTCAAGGAGCCACAGTCGATCTCGTTGTCACTGTCGCTGATGCCGTCGCCACCGTCGCACAACTTTGCGTCTGTCGAGACAGCACATCTTCGGCGATCGCCTCGTCGGTGACCTCATCGCAGAACGAGGCAGCACTGTCTGCAGTCAAAAACTCCTCCTTCGACACACCACCTGTGTCACCAGTAGGAACGAGCTCCCAGAGCTCGGTTATGTCAGCGACTTCCACCGGGTCGGTCTCAGCGGGTTGGGGAAGTTCGTCCTGACGCACAAAGCCCGCCTTCTTGAAGCAATTGGTGATGAACCACTGGTAAAGCGCCTCTTCAACATCGGCGTACAAAGGGTCTCTAACCCCTTTTCCGCTGATCGGAATGGCCGCCGATAGCTCCTGCCTTCACAATCGCGGTGCTCCCGGTTTTCAAGATGGTTGAAATCGTTAACTGGACGAGCTCATACTTCTTCACGAGGGCGCTCACCTTGAAGCCGCATCGAGAGTCCTGCAATATATCCATCTTCGTGTCAAGCGACACAGCTTTGCGCTTTGTCGGCGCCATCTTCGAACTGGGTTGAACCGTTGGTTGCACGCTGCTTCGGTGGCGTCAGCTTGCTATCGCGAGAGAGACGCGGGACGGGCGCCACCGCGCCGCTTTGCTTGTCGCTTCTTTTTTTCTTTCTCTCTCTATCGGAGCGACTGTGGCCGACGCGCGCGCATGAAGCAGCTAGCGCCATCTTGTGGCGCGCTGCGCCAACGTTGGCTGCGTCTACTCGTGCGCGGGCGGGGCGAGACGCGCTGCGCGGTAATGGCGGCAGATACGAACTTACGGAGGTAAACATCGCCTCGTCTCGACATCGTTCGTTTCAGGGAACTAAGCTACGCAAACGTTACGATTATTTGGCACGGAAAACGCCGTCGAGACTGCAAAATTTTGATCGTTATATCCGATATGCGGTGAATAACCGATCGTTATAAATGGTTTTTTTCCCCATAGACCTAATGCATAAAATGACACTCTCATGTCGACCCATCGTTATAACCGATATATCGTTATATGTGGTATCGTTATAAGTGGACTGCACTGTATGTACAATTTTGCTACGCACCCAAGCGAGGATAAGAAATAAACTTCGAAGCATCGGCAACCAAACAAACAATGGCATGTGGTAGTGTCACAACATTACAAATGCTGTTCGAGTTTCACAGGTTACACTCTGACCATTCAGTCCCGAGAAAGATTCCGGATCAAACGAATTATTTTCTAAGGTTTAGCATACGGCTGCCACAATGTAGAGATTGCAAAAAAAATGGGCAAGAGAAGCAAATTTTAAAAATAAAGATATATAAAGCCGCACCAAAACTTCAGCCGATAGAAGAAAACTTTGCTTGCGTACTTTCGATCCGTGCAACAGTACTAGAGTAATTTGAAGCACAACAGTACCCTCAGGTAAGGTTTGCAAGAAACTTTGCCGCTGCAATTCACGTACAGGCATGCACAGACACCCACACACAATCACACTAGCACATGCATGCAATAATGTGTGGTGCATTAGAACGATGCTTGGCTATAAGACAACAAAAAATTATAACACACGCACACACACCTGGAGATAACAATGAAAAAAAATACTCACTGCTCCAGGAACTGCACGACAATCTGCTTTACCTCCTCTGAGGGGAAGTAACTTGGCTGCGAGAAAAAAAACCACAAAAAGCAAGTTGAAGAAGTTAGAGGGCCTTTCAGCAGCCACTGACCAAGGTCACTAGACCTGACGTCTGCGGTGCACTTAAATCCTAAGGATTAGTCAGTGCTTTATGACAATGACCTGGAATCGCTAGTACGCTGCCCACAATGATCATCGCTACGGCTAAATGTGACATGTTCCTCTGCCCCCGTGAACATGTGTGTGCAAACAAAATAAACCTTCACTCGAAGTCTGCACTGGCCTTTTAACAAGACTGGTGCTTTATTTCCTTTAATCCGGAAGTAACTGCAATTGAACCAGTTGAACAGTTGAACTATAACAAAGTCTCATACGGCATGAAAATACCTTCGTTACATCTGTTATTTGTTATTGGCATATATTCGTTACCCTCTGCCATTGCTGATCAACATTGAATAACTACTGCGTTATATCCAACAATATGTTACAAGTGTGTTCAATATATCGAGGACTGACTGTGTACACACAATAGGGCCCGCATTTGACAAATACTAGGTATCCGAATGCTGAAATTTCACGCTCTGCGCAGCATCCCCAACTCCCTTCCCAGCAGCAGAATCATTTAGAACAGTCAACAGCCTGTCTCTCAGTAAATTCCGTAGAGTTCCCCCAAAAATTTTTTTAGAGGAAACTATGGCGCTAGTGTCAATGGCAGCTCCAAGGATGGCGGTTTAGCCGGCATGGGAATGACAGATAGAACGTGGATTTGCCTAAACTTCGTCCTTCTGGCTTCAAACGGCTTTGCGACTTTGCAGACTGATCATTCTCAATAAAATATTGCGTTATAAACGCAGCGATTCGCAACAATTATGCATTTGTACAGAGTCTTACCGCCTTCTCCGTTAAAAAAAGCAAGAACTGATTCTAAATGCCAGCCAATAAAGGCAGATCAAGTGCAGTAAACAAAGCCGCAAGGACGCCTGAGTATGCAAGCGTGAAGATGGGACGAATCCATGTTCAGTTGAACGCCTCTACAACAAAGGAATAGTTTTGTCCCAGTTCTACTGTGAGCTGTGTGCGACCTTTACAGCGAAGAAACCTATATAATGAATGATTCTGAAGGTCCCAAGCACTTTCTTATAAAAGCGTTCGACTGTACTAATCATCATTTTCATGGAGATGAACAAAGGCAGGGCAAGAGTTCCCTTTAGTAGCTTTAGTAGAAACGTTCCAACTGTTGCGATGTGTTATATTTGACTTCAAATAATTCTCGAATCGAGTAGAAACTGAATAGCTGAGACTATTCAATTCACATTCAAAATTTTGGATATCCACACAATTATAGTTACAGTCGCCGACCAATAAATTGGACACCCATAATCCGGACATGCTCGGTAACTCAGACAGCTTCACGGCACCACAATGGCCCCATAGACCACGATAATTTCATAATGCTAATCACAACCAACTAGTCCAGCTGTCCATACTTAGCCCCATAGACAATGCATAAAGATGACATACTTCAGACAGCTGCCAGCAGCTCTACATTCGGTTATCTGGACTCCGTCTATGGCTGTAGCGTACACCTGCTCTGCCACCACTCTGGCAACTTTGACGAGACATCAAGTATGGCCTCAGTGATTACACACTGGACGGTAATCGATGAAGCCTTGCCTTGATCGCCGCTTTACACCTCTGAGATTTAACTGCAACTGCCAATCTTGGAGGCTTTGCTTGAATTGTGAGGTCGCCTCAACATCGCGATCATCGCATCCTTTTCCGGAACCCTCGTGCATGGCCTGCTATCGCTATTCTGTGTTTTCCTTCCACACAGTGTTCTGCTGTGCTATGCTTGTTTGTTGTTTGGGATCCAGACAGCGACCTGCTGGCTCCAACAAGTCTTTCTTGTGAAGTTATAGATAGGCCACCTCAAATGGCACCAACGGTGCCCTCGCAGCCGAACTCCAAATGAGTCTCGAGTCGGAGTCCGAATGAGTCCGACTCCGCAAATGAAGAGGCTGAACTGCCGCTTATCACAAAGAGCTCAAATGCGGACAGCACTGATGACCTGCTGGGCTGCGGTGTGCCGATTCTTGCAGCCGTTAGATCTGAAGACTTTGAAGACATCGACAGTGCAGTTTCATCGTGTCCTGAACGGAATGATGATGAAATAATTGAGCAAGTTCGCCCATCGTCAAACAGCGGCTCTGACTTGACTGATGATGTGCCGTGTCCTACGGAGCCTTCCACATGCACATCTGACTCAGGCCTTTGCAGTCCTTGCATCGGCATACAGCGAAACTCAATACTGGCAGAAATACAGGCGGACTTGGTTGCACGCAAGCGGAAGGGTGTGCAGCAATGCTTCGAACACTTGTTCCATGTGCAGGGGCCTTAAAACATAAATAGCAATTTTTTTTTAAAGATACGTTCGCTTTTCCGGACATTTGATAGTTTGGACTTATGTTCCCAGTGGAGTCCTGAGTTATCGGTCGTCGACTGTACTACCAAAAATACATACATGGCGTACCTGTACTTGTGTTAGCTTCAATACAGTACAAAACTATGCTGAAAACTAGACTCGAAAGAAAGTACATGACACAAGAATGACTGCTATCACAATAAAACCTCGTGGTTACCTTTGACAAGGGAATCGTTTCTTCCAAGCCCAGGTCAAATGAGATGGGAGGTGGAAGCTCGTTGTGGTCCTGCGATTCACCAAAAAGAAAAGCATGAGCTACAGTACAGCTTTTTGCATATGAGATAGTACCTAGAAACTTTTTTTGTTTTTTTTTACAGGTTTCTTAATAGTAACATGTGATTTAAAGGGAGACTGAAAAGAAATATCATGCTGAGCTGCATACGTAAATGATACTTCTACAAAAGTGAAATTGCCACTTGTAGTGTGAGGGGAGACTTTGAAAGCAAAAAAGACACAAAAAAAAAAAAAGAAAACACACACACACACACTAACACCAATATTATTTTACAATTGCGTACTTGTAGGTTAAACTAAAAGTTATCGACTGAAATACATCATTACATCTTGTGAAATTCTTGCTTTTATGATATGTAAGGCGAGGGACGCTATTCCAAAGCTGTCTATAAAAAATCAGACAATGTTACGTTGACCTACAAGTAACCTAAAAATATAAATTCTGGGGTTCTAAATTTTACAAGCTGCCTGCCCCATCTTTCAAAGGTTATGCACTATATTTTAGAAAGCAAATGAAAGAAGGGAGAAGTCAGAAGTCGCTCTAGCCTGCACAGCGTAGCTCGCTACGTACGAAACTGAGTACAGAACAAAGAAAGCAAACAAGGCAACGTTCACGGAGAACAGAGGGGGGCACGTACCAGCAGGATGACCTTGGGGAAGCGCTGCCGCACCGCGCTGCAAAGAGAAGACAAGAGAGAGACAGGGCGGAGCAGGGCCCCGCCGCCGCGCACACGCGCCGCAGCACAGTCAGCCACAAGTCCGCCCAATCCGGCCTGCCACCTCAGCGGCCGGAGACGTGCCTGCCAAGACAAGAGACTCACGGCACACAAGAGCCCCTCGACGTGCAGAGACTCGGCGGTGGTCAAAATGGGAAGGGCAAAACACGAGCGAGCTTTTTGTGAAACGCAAAGAGGGGTTTTTGCCCCATATTGCAGGACGTGTCGCACGTAGCTTGCATCTATCCCGAGATTTAGAGCTTTAGTTATTGTTTATTTGCCGTCTTCTGCAACTGCTTTTTACTCGTCTGTTCACTACCTCCCTGGGATAATACCACTAGTTCATGATAGGTTAACTTTTCCTTTACTTATAGACCCATGCACAACTCCAAAAGGAGTTTTGTGGTTCCTTACGGTAACAATGAAACTTCGTAGATTGCAGTCAGACGCAACACAAAAATACCTTCGTTACGTCTGACACATACAAGCCTGCACGCTGATATCAATAGACAAAGAAAATTCTGCCACAAAAGTCCTGCCCTGAGCTGTCTGCCAAATATCTCGCACTGCGCGAGCCAGAAGATGCACCTATTTACCTGACAATTTAGAAAAATAATGAGGTGTGGAGTTTAACGCACTGAACAACACATTTTGTTAGAGACACCGTACTGAGGAGGCTTAGGATTAACTTCAGACCAACTGGGATTCATTAACGTACACCTAAATTTGGGTACAAGATCATTCTTGCATTTTGCTCCCCCTCGAACGTGATTGCGGCAGCCAGGAATCAAATTCACCGACTCCTGCTCAGTAGAATACAATAACCCGAGAAATGCCACAGTAGGTACTGACAATTTTGATGCGCCTTTGTTAACCTGACCCACTGAAGCCACCTCGAAATGTCTACCCAATTCAGGGACGCAAAAATCACTGATCAATTATCAGTCATAAAATCCTAACAATCCACTGTTTTAAGTCCAAACTTCTCGCAAAACGTTTCAATCTCACATTTTAAACAAGGCCACCGCCGTTCAATGCAACGGCCCTGCATCGTAGTAGAATTGCAGCGTCGGAAGCAGGCATACACAACCTCGAAGCAGCCTTTCTGGGATCACACTGCGCCAACTTCGAACAAGAGTTGTCAGAGCACGTCTAGCTGCAGCAATTTTGAGAGTCCTTGCCGAGCATGCGACCGCAGGCAACAAGTGCACAGAAATGCAAGGGCCAGCCGAGGTTCTGATAACAACAGTAGCGTGGTGCAGATCACTGCGCACAAATCCCCACGGAAGAGCTTATTGCAGAGGTTTTGTAGAGTTCACTCACTGAAGTGTATAAAAAATTTTGCCCAAAGCGCACCATTGAGGACCCCCACAAACCTCGGCTGAGTGCACCGACCAAGACCAGTCAGCCACCTTCTCCAGTTCCTTCATCCACCGAACTGCTCTGTGTTTCGTTTCTCAGCTGCGCTTGCACGCAGCCTGCTTCTCCGACAGCCGTAAGCCACGGTGACTGTGGCTTCGAGTGCTAGCTGCAGAAAGCAGTAGGGAGAATCCTTGCAAGCCGTGCCTTGGATCATCTGTTCGGTGACTTTGGGAAGGGGAATCTTCTTCTCTAAGCAGCAGCAAGAGGTGCAACCTCCAGACTGCCGGCTTGTGCAAGGCATGGTGAAGAGGCCATTGCTGAGTCGAAGATTCACGACACGGGCGATATAGGGGACCGAGAGGGGAGGGGGAATCTTGAGGCGGCTCTAACCAAGCGTGTTTTACAGTCGTGACTGGATCTGAGCTAGCTATATTAACTTTCGTTCCAGCAGTCTTGGCGTCACGGTGGCAGAGACAGCAAAACATCCGAACCAGGCAGGTCGGTCCCTGGTGGCTGGCGCCCTCGGGGAGCAGAGAGACTTTACCGGCCGTCATTGGGATCCGCAGACTCTTCCGATCTTTGACTTCTTCAACAAGCCAGTGCCCTGACATTTCCTAAAAAGCCGAGTGGGAGATGGGGAGAGATAAGGAAAAAGAAATTTGCCTTCGCAGAGTCTTTCCCTGCCGCGGATGAGTCTCGAAACCTTTCCGTGCCCATTGAAAAAAAAAGGGGGAATTCTTGACAAAGTTCTTGCATTAATGCGATACTTTAATAAAGAACAAACAAAAAGAAATTAGTAAAAATTGGCTTGACGCGGTTCCTTCGAAGCTGGGAAGGCAGGGCCTCCCCATTTTATTTCTCCGCACAGTTGGTGAAACCAAGGCCGCAGCAGCTTGCTTTTTGTCGGGACTTCCTCGGAGCATGTCAACACAAACAGTAGGGACGGATGGAGCAAACAGCAGATGTGGAACGCCGGCACTGTCTTGCGACGAGGTATTACGGGTGTCTTCCGAATGGAACGCTCTTACTCGGTTTGCTGCTAATGGCAGAGAGGTGTGGCGAAACGTCCCTCCTGCTAAAATTCACAGCAGACTTTGCTTTTGTCGGGAACAGCTAACATTAGGATTGGGCACACACAATTCAGAGCCTGCAACTCGCATCAGGGCCACAGCCCAGATCTTGCGATTCCCCGCACTTGAATGCAGCGCTCCCTGCTCGGCTAACGGTGCTGGGTAAGGTCAAACGCACCAAATCAACAAGATGGAATCGACAACCCTTCCCAAATTTTCCTTGCAGCAATGTCAAGTGCATATCCTGTTGATCAGTGCTCGAGTATGCTAGCTTTCAGAGCAGCAGGTCTACTACCGCATTCAATGAACGTTAATATGCTAGAACAGTGGCATTATGGCTGAAGTGGCACTTCGATAGATTTACTATCAAAATTTATTCAGTGGTGCAATTACACCGTTATCGATTCCCATGTCACTGGTGCCGCATTCACTGAAGGCAGAACAAGAAACTTGAGAGCTATCATTGGCTCGCACATCTCGAAGATGTTGGCAGCCATCTAAAGGAGATTTCAGGAATTTAAAAAAGATATGAAGAAATAATGCAGTCCATCTGGCCACTCAGTAGTGGTAAGGCTTAGAGAGATAGATGCGTTTGTCAGTCAACCAATGAAATTGACAAGTCTAACCTTTTTTTTTTTTTTTTTGGTGCTTCGCTGAATGTTTTTGTACTTCCATGAATGGCGCAATATGTTTTTGCAAAATTGTTGCCCAAGAAGGCAGCTTCACAAATGTAGCGCTCGCTTAAAAGATTCCTTTGCAGTTGCACTAATTGCCTATAGCACATTTTCAACATTTGGTGCAAAGTATTTTCCACACAAGCTCTACCAGCGTCGGCTTTCCTTTCTCCTTTCTTTTTTTGTTTGTTTCTTAAAGTAGGTCTCAAAGTTAACTTAATGTTTGATGTTAAACAAGCCTATAACTTCTTTTGAAAGAGTTGATGTTTCACAAACTGTATACCTGCCTCAGAGTTCAATAACATGAACGCAGAAGCAAAAAAATACTAAAATTCAGTGAAAGAAATACTAAAACGTATGTGATTATACAGATGTTGACTGCTTATTAAAGATTCACAGATTTTGTTGAGTGAGGGATGCTCTTCAGCACAGGCTGACAAACTTTGTACTGTGGAGGGTTGGACAAAAGCCCAAATCCGAATAGGCGCATAGGCTAAGACTCAGCCCTGTAACCGTGACGGTTAACGATGCTCCAGAGGAAACGCGTTTGTGCAAAAGTTTTAAAAAGAACCATTCAAATCAAAACAAGTGCATAGGATTCTGTGTTTACCATCACAGTGAAGGATGTTCCAAAGCTTAAGGGGAGACGCGGGTCTTGAAATGACAAAAAATCGCAAAAAAGTCGATTTTCGGAAAAGTGCGTTTTCGCTACGTTTATACATTCAAGAATCCCTCCGCGAAATCTAGAACCTAAATTTAATCGGAAAATAATAAAAAAAACCACTTATACGGGCCACGGTGGCCGCGGAATTAGCAAAAAATCGCCAAAAATGTTCGAACTTCGCGCCGTCGTCATTTGCGAACGCGTTGGCCGGCGGGCGCCATTTTGAGCTTGTTTGGAAGCTGCTTTCTTTGTGCGTATTTTGCGTCGGTTCAAAATGGCGTAGGTGAGGAGGAACCGACGCTATCGCGTCATTTCTGAAGGATGCGCCCGTGCCGCTGATTGGCCAAAGCACGCACGCCCCCCGCGCGCCTCGCTCCTATTGGTCCGGCGCCGTTTGAGTGCCGATTCCCGCGTTCCCGACAGGCTGGTCGCTCTCGTGCGCGCTGCGTGTTTGTCTCTGTGGTTTCATCGCGCCGCTCGCTTCTCGACAACGTTCGATGAAGTGTCTTTTTCGCTGCCTGAATGGCTGGAGGAGATCGTCGTCTGAAGACTACTACGCGTCAAGCGTTCGCCAAGGCGCGATGGCGGCCGTGGAATGCGCGATAGACGACGGATAAGCTTGTCGTGTACCCGGAGTTGCCGGCTGCTGGTCTGCCTGAAGATTCTGCCGGATAGAGTTCCGAGCTGCAATCCAGTACGTCTAGCATCAACACTTCGTCCACCCACGCCTCGCGTGTTGGCGCAGACCGTGTAGATACCGTTTTCTTCACGACCGAAGAAAGAAGCAAGCGCGCAGCGATCGCCGATAAGGCGAAAACGCGCCCGGCGTCGCAGTCTGCAACGGAGCGAAAGTTGGAGCTGCTGGGTGTTGACACGAAAGAGGACGTCAGCGACAGCGGAACGGAACTTGCGATCGTGGATTTATCCGTGGTGCAATACTTTTTTGGACTTATGCCGTGTCCCGTGTGCGCCAAGAAAACGCTGATGCTTTCGAAGGACCCCGCCAAGGAGTCCGGGCTCTGTGCCAAGCTTGTGCTGCAGTGCTCCACGTGTGGCATGCGCGAAATGATCGTCGGAGGTTCACATGTCCAACAAGGATCACAATAACAGAAATGCTTTGATAAACAAGCTTGCAAAGAGGCACAAGCCACCAACAGACTCTGCCTACAGTCTTGGGCATTTATAGGTATAGGTGTGACCTTTTGCTGAATGCACAATTGTGAGAGTGTGCAAGAGATATAAATTTTGTTTACAATTTAAATTCTAGGATTTTACGTTCCAAAACCGTGATTTGATTGTGGACCAATTTTGACCACTTGGAAAGCGCTACAACACAAGCACATGAAGTTTCTTGCATTTCAGCTCCATTGAAATGTGGCGACCACCACTGGGATTTGATCCCAATTTTTTGTTGTAGCCGTAAACTTTGTGGAAAGGACATATTTTGTTGTGGCCATGAACTCTGCACAACTTTATTTGCATAGGGATGCCATTTGTGTGCCTTCTGTTCAACAAGGACCTAAAATAGGAATGTGAAGCTTATGGTGCTAGCTTTCTGGCATTGCTTTCAATGACTATGCATGATTTTGCAACCAATATCTCAATGTTATTTTTGCAAAATGGCCATATATATGTCATGAACTTGTTGCTGAAAGACAGGGCTACATGGTGGTGCAATTAATATTGCCATATTGTTAGCCCATTAAAAGTTACAGTGAACTGAAAGTTCAAACTCATTTTTCTCAGCTTCATTTTTTTGGACACCGCACACTGCCTTACGGGGGATCTTCATATGTTCTTTCGAAGTACCAGCAAAATGTTTGGTATCAATATATTTGTGTCGAATGGATCTAGCCGGTGATGCTATTTATTTATTTCTAAAGCTGCCGGCTAAATTTTAATTGCCACTAAATACAAACTAAAATTAGCAGAAATATTTGAATTATGTTTACATCTGTTATTTTTGCATTATAATTGCACTGAGAACAATAAAAATAGCATCACCGGCTAGAGCTACTCTCTGGCGTTCTGGCCATATACTTTGTTTTTCCTTTTGACAAAATTAAGTTTTTGAAAAGTCCCGTAAGAAATTGATTGAATTTCTGTATTAAAAACTTTGCATCATTTGTTCTAATGAAGATATACAAAATCTAATTATATATTTGCAATCAGCAGAAAGAACTGAACAATACTGTTAAATATCATCCCGTTCACACTAAAATTAACAAAATTGGTTTTAAGACCCACATCTCCCCTTAAGCATCCCTCTACAGTTCATTTGTCAGATAAATTACAGAGGGGACAGTGATGGCAAGGGTCCCGCTGGTTTCATACCAGCCTCTCTAGAGAGAAAGCGACGTTTCATTCAATGTCCGAGCCCATTACCTGATGTATTCGCTCTTGTCGTTGTATGCTGTGCAGACGGGGTTGCCCTCCAGGATCAGCTCTTGGACAGAAGACATGCCCTTCATGCTGTCCAACTCGGCCATCTTGACAATCTGTTGTGCATCGATCAGAAAAGGAGCGGACGTCAACTTTTTATACTTTGTTGTTGTCATATACAGTATTGTAGAAGTACAAGGACACAAAGGTGTGAGACCCCCTTTTCAATGGAAGGTCACCGACGCTAAAAGTGCAGATGTCACTAGCTCATTTGTTTTATCAGGTGCCGTCTGCTAGTATCCAGAGTTCTGACACTGCATCCTCCTCACATACCCACCGTCAAACACCGGTTTAGAACTTTTAAGCACCGATGAATGGCAACCAAGAATGACCAAAACAACCAACCAACCGCCCAAATAAATTGATAGTTGACTCTAGTGGGATGCACACACACACACACATACACACACACACACACAAAAAAAATTGGGATCGAGCTTCAACATTAGCTGTTTAAAGTAAATCCTTAGCATAACGAAATCACTTCATTCAAAGTTCTGTGAGGTCCCGACTGCAGTGCATACATTTTATACAGTCAACAGCCAATTTTTCGGACATGCTTGATTACTAAAACAGCCCCGTGGCATTGCCACTAGGCCCACAGACTCTTTATATATAGGGATGACTGAAACTTCGGACCCCGCACAGCGCCTCCTGCCATAATTCCAACTCCAAGTACTCAACCATGTGCTAATGAAGCTTTACCAGAGCATTGTTTACGCTCCGCTACATTTCACGCGCAGCTGTGGCTGCATGAACTGTGTGGATTCCACTCAATTAACAGGTGTATCTGCAGCAGACACTAGCGACACACCCTTGGTTTGGCTACAGAGCGACAAAGAAACGAAGTAGACGCACCCTCATGCTCTGCCCAACTGCTTTCACAGCTAAATGTGGGCAGCATTTAGGCATCATTCTACATTTCGCTGCAGGTAAAAGCGCTGCGCACACATGCATTAGTGCTCGTGCTAGCGTTCCTCGGAGCAGCTGTGTACGCATACTCCGATGATACTCCGGCTCAGACTGGAGAATACTCCGATCTGAGTGGAGCGAAATGTTAGCACTCTGCTTAACTGTCTAAAAAAGCATGGCCATCAAATCATGCAGAAATAGCAATTTTTTGGTTATGAGATGTCGCCTGCATCGTCGTCGGTCATGTTGCCGGCGAAAGTAGTGAAGCCTAGTCGGTCCAGTGGTCGCCGATGAGAATTCAGTCGGATGCATTAACTGAACGTTTGTCTACTTGCAGCGACTGCATGACAATAGTAGGGATACGATCCGCAATTCTGTAGCGATGTCTTCCGCTCGAGTCAACACCACCCTCATCGCTCACTGTTCATGGTCGGCAGATCCCAATGATAACCCAGGCAGAGCATTGCTCTGACCACCAACAAAGCGCGAAAAGCAAGAAATGGAATACAGACAAATCCAGATGTATCGAACTCAAAAGTGATTGCGAAATAGTTTGATATGACAAACAAAATTTTCAGGGGGCTTTTACAGCTGTTCACTATATACGATAATTCGTTATATCCGGGTTTTATATACCCGGGTTCAACTGTAGCGTAAAAGGCATTGCTAAAAATTCATGGCCACAGAATGTTTAGGCCAAGTGCAACAACACGCGTTGACAAACTCGGGCCGTATTCATGGAAGTCTTGCATTATAGTCAAGGGAAATTGAAGGTAGAGATAGCTTCAACATCAAAGACATCCAAGAAAACAACATCCAACATCCAAGAAAACGGCACACCTGTCTAGGCCACTTGTGGAATTAAGTTACTTATTTTTGGGAGAACCCAGTATTTCAGATTACCGATTGAGACATTGGTGACCGCGCCCCATTATATAAAATGAAATGGCTCTGGACACCACTTAGTACAAGGAGCCAAGCGGGAAAGCCCACACAGACAGCTCGGCGCAGCATACAAGTCGACACCTTGCTTTCGTGTCAACCTGGGTTGGCAAGGAGCCCCGAAAACGGCCACTCTGCCAAATGGCAGCAGACTTTCTAGAGCATGCCTGCATCATGTCATCATAAGTGAGAGGCGAGGCAGCCGGTGATTGGCAGCGTCAGACGCTCACTGTTATCGTGTCATTCCTATCAAGCACAGCTGCTTCAACATGTTTACATGTTTACACGTTACAACATGTTTAAACAAGTTTTACGAGCCTCTGGACTGCTGGAATGTGCTACGTGCATTCATGGCCTCTTCCATGGCCTCTTTGCTTTTAAAAGGGAGACTAAAGGAAAATATAAAGTCCAGCTATATTTAAATATTAGGCTTCTATAATAAGTAACAAGTCCATCATTCATAGTAAGAACACAGCTTCTGCAAACGAGAAAATGACGAAGATGAAAAATCAAAATCTCAGTGGTGCCACCCATTTTAAAACTGCAATACCTCTCCTACCACATCAGCACTGGCCGATTTGCACTGAGCGGCAGAGGGAGAGGTAATTGAACTCTGAGGTTCTACGTGCCAAACACACCATTTGATCATCAGGCACGCTGTAGGAGGTGGGGGGGGACTCCAGATTAATTTTGAGCGGCAGGGGATCTTTAAACGTGCTCCCAATGCACGGGACACAGGCGTTTTCACATTTCGCCTCTATCGAAATGTGGCCGGGATTTGATCCTGCGACAATGTGCTTGGCAGTGCAACACCATAGCCTAGCTAAGCCACCGCGGTAGGGCGTGAGGGAGGTCACACGTCAACCCACTGGTCGTGGTGTGGCCGATTCAGATTGAGGAGCAACACAGCCGCATATTGGCACACAAGAAACGGTGACAGACTTCTAGACAAACAACCTGTCCATCTAACTCGGGTTCGTATTTTCCTTTGTAGTCCCTGTAACAGAATCCCACTCGTGATGAAGACACAAGAATGGCATGCTCACGTACCCGGTTGTTCGCGAGGTTAAGGGAGCGTAGTTGCTTGCATGCGCTGTGAATCGGACCAAGAGGGTAGAGCGTGGTCAACTTGTTGTTTGACAAGTCCAGTGTCTGAACCTGCATGAAAGCACACAGTTGTCACAATGTTCACATATATACATATATATACAAAAAAAAAAAAACTACGATGAGCATGGCAGCTGCAAATGGCAATGGTAACTGCCAGCTATCACAAACACGGTAGAAGCTGCTCAGTATAATAAGCAATGACAGCAGCTCGAACACTAGTATCTCATCTGCTAGCTATAACATCATAACAAACCATCAGTTGCTGACCAGCTCACTGGCGACAAAATTATCGGTATGTGCACGCATTAAAAAAGAGGAAAAGCAAATCTACTTCAATATAGTGATACGTCTCGTGCTGCTGCTGCATTGCAAAGAATGCCAGGAGCCCTTTCTCAGCTGCGAACAAGATGACTAGAACTGCAGCTTCCACAATCTTGCGAAAGACATAAATGAGGTTCAAAGATTTGCAAATGTAATAAACATTTGTTTTACGTTTTCTTGAGAGATTCAACAACAAAACAATTCTTCCCTGGCATTGTGAAATACAAATTAAGGTTTTACTGTACCAGTAGCCTTTTCTGGAGAAACTGAGGGCTTTAAAAGCAGCGTACAGGTCTGTGCACTGCCACTGTTGATCGATGCATGCAGCCCACTTTGTACTGTCAGCAATGCGGCTGTATATCCTCGCAAGCTTACCAAAGTAGGCTCACAAAATTCTGACAGCAAAGCTTTGTTCTCCAACACATTACCTATGTGTCCTGTCTCATTTCACAACAACGAAATTCTCGCGAAAGAAGCGAATTTGTTCGCGTTCCCCGCCGACTAAGTTATTGCCAGGTTCAACCAGTATAACAAAATTTCATTGCCCCCGCGAAGAAATACCCAGACAGTAAATGGAAACTTCTGCAGACACAGATGGTCAAATGGTGGCATTACATGCGACTGCTTGCGACTCCACCCCTCAAATTGTGCTCTGCGCCACAGAAGCGGAGTAGCATCACATTCCGGATAAAGTACAAGTGCGGCAAGATCCTATCACACCACGTGCGCTGCATGCATTCCATGGAAGTGAAAGCGTACAAAGGTGAACTGAGAAGGATAGTGGCTTGATGAGCGCCGTTGAAGCGAGTGGCAGACAAAGCATTTGCTCCCCGCTACCAGGGCTTTTCATAATGGCGTTGTTCCACTGCGGGCAACACTGACAGTTGCGGGGTAGAGTGGGTGCAGAAGCGTGGCTGGCTCGCTTCATGCCGCCATAGTGAAGATATCGTCGACATGGCATGAAACTGCATCCTTTAACATCGACTCTGTATTCAACAAAATGATTCTTCTTTTCTCATTCAAATTTGCTTTTTACCAATTGCCCGATGGTTCAGATAATTTCCCAGCCACTTACGTGTAAAAGAAATCCACCGGCGACTCCACTTATTTGCATAAGAGATTGAATTTGAACATAAAGAAATTTCTATATAACGAAGCAGACTGCGGATTTTACTGACTTCGTTATACTGAGGTTTAACTCTATTCATACAATCATAGAAAAAACTCATTACGCAGGCTGTGAAGGTTACCTCAGGAACGTTCTCCACGATGATCTTGACTGCAATAGACATGATGCTTGTCCGGGTAAAGGTGATGTAGAGGTTGAGCTCCTTCAGCGTCTCATCCTTTTGAAAGTTTGACAAGTCGAGGTGGCCACGAGCGGCATTGTAGCGCTTGCTCATCACCAACTGGAGAACGACGAAACAAGACAATGTTTACTGCTGTTTATCATCAGCCCCCACCAAACTGCTCGCATGTATTGAGACACTGTCACTAGATATTATCGTATTTAGCCGAATATAGGCCCATCCTCGATTCTAAGCAGACTCCCGAATATCTGAAGGCAGAAAAAAAAAAAAAAAGAAAAATAGAAGCTTACCAGCGTTCACAAAATTAAAATGCCAGTTATTCAATATGAACATGCCAAGCTCACTCTATGTCATCATCGCTGCTACCTTTGTCGCTATCTTTCTTATCGCTGTCATATCCTTCTTCTCGTTGCGGCACAAGCAAAAAGCGTCTTCCGTTGCCCCCTCCAACGAAGGACGTTTTTCTCATCAATGCTGAAGTCCCACCCCACTTGAACGTTTGATGACGCCTCTGCGTCTAGCACAGCTTTTAATCTGAAAGTGGCACTATAGTGGAGTCACCTGTTTGACGCCGTTACAATAATGCCACGCTGCACGCTGATACGAAACAGGTCAAAATGGCGACGTCGCTAGTGTACTTCAGTTGGCTACTGTGACGGCTAGTAGCGGCTGCGATACCGACTTTTCTAGACGGTGCTAGCTATGCACCATATTTTTCATCTTTAATTAAAAACTGGCAAGTTTCTTAAAATCCTCGATAAGACGACGCTAGAGTTTGGTATATAATTATTTGAAAAAAGCAAAAGAAAGCTGTCGGCCTAGATTCAAATAAATACGGTGTTAATAGTCATCAAAAAAGTTCCGAGTGTGTGCTTGGCATTGTCATTGCTTGAAACCGAGCCCCTTGCCTAGCATCGTGAAAGATCTAGTTGGACACTTCCTTGCTTCCAAGTTCACATACTACACGATGCCAGTAGTTGAAAGGATGCACCGCCATGGTCATGAGTAGTAGCAACACCCACAGGACTAGCCTATACACATACACAAATACCAAGGAAATCGAACCACAAGATGGCCACTGCTGTAGCTCAATTATTAAGCATAACACGTGTAATGCAGACTAAATATGAAGTTGTCTGCTCTCAATGCTCTGACAGACGCTGTTTACAGAACTGCGATATCTGTTTGTGGTGTGGAATTAAATTTGCAAGCTTCGCGCTTATATACTCTTTTAGCCTTACCAATGTTCGGCAAATTTTGTACAAGAATGTTCCGAGGCAGTAAAACCAATGTCTTGCTTCCTACACTTTCTAGAATTTAAATTTGTCTTTCAAACGCAACATATTTTATTCAAATTAATCCACTGGCTGTATCCCAAGAGGATTTTGCATTCTACACATACTTCAACAGAAAAATCTGAGTTCACCCAGAGCTAAAGCTTCCTCTTATAAATAAATTCTACCAGTTTCATTTTTTTGTCTGCCTTGGTTGCTTAGTGGCTATGGTGCTGGGCTGCTAAGCACAAGGTCGCGGGATCTAATCCTAGCTATGGTGGCCACATTTCGATGGGGTAGAAATGTGAAAACACCAGTGTACTTAGATTTAGGTGCACGTTAAAGAGCCCCAAGTGGTCCAAATTTCTGGAGTCTCTACTACTGCGTGCCTCATAATCGGAAAGTGGTTTCGGCACGTAAAACCCCATAATTTATTTTTATTTTCATCTTTTTCAGAGTAAGATTCGGAGGCCTGTTTTCTCGTCATAAGCTGGAGTGCATGTTACACTTGGGTACACATTGCTGTCTTACGCAGAAGCCATAAATAAGCCGAGCGCACGTTAAAATCTGGCAAATACGATACTTGTACTGTCCGCAAAAGAAATTCAGACACCTTACAAACACACCAGAACAAGCCTTACCTTGAGACTGGCCATTGTGTCATCATCGACAGCCACGATCGGCACATCGGAGCCCTTGGTTATGATGGCCATCTGCAGACAATGTGTGGACGCAGGAGAAAAGTGTCAGTGACGGACACAACACGTGACTACGAAAATTGCAAATCATTCAGTATAAACATTAGGACATTGTGGAAATCAAAGCCGCAATTTCTTCGCTATTCCTTTTCACACTTCTTCAGTGGTCAGATTGACACTGCCCCTGCATTTCAATGGGATCATCCAGCAATGAACAATGATCATAAAAGTGTGGATAATTAAGTGGAAGGCATTCCTATGAAATTGCGGTCCAGATGGTGTCATGCAGTTACAGTGCAGTCCACTTATAACGATACCACATATAACGATATATCGGTTATAACGATGGGTCGACATGAGAGTGTCATTTTATGCATTAGGTCTATGGGGAAAAAAACCATTTATAACGATAGGTTATTCACCGCATATCGGATATAACGATCAAAATTTTGCAGTCTGGACGGCGTTTTCCGTGCCAAATAATCGTAACGTTTGCGTTGCTTAGTTCCCTGAAACGAACGATGTCGAGACGAGGCGATGTTTACCTCCGTAAGTTCGTATCTGCTGCCATTACCGCGCAGCGCGTCTCGCCCCGCCCGCGCACGAGTAGGCGCAGCCAACGTTGGCGCAGCGCGGCACAAGATGGCGCTAGCTGCTTCATGCGCATCGGCCACAGTCGCTCCGATAGAGAGAGAGAAAGAAAAAAAGCGACAAGCAAAGCGGCGCGGTGGCGCCCGTCCCGCGTCTCTCTCGCGATAGCAGGCTGACGCCACCGAAGCAGCGTGCAACAAACGGTTCAACCCAGTTCGAAGATGGCGCCGACAAAGCGCAAAGCTGTGTCGCTTGACACGAAGATTGATATTTTGCAGGACTCTCGATGCGGCTTCAAGGTGAGCGCCCTCGTGAAGAAGTATGAGCTCGTTCAGTTAACGATATCAACCATCTTGAAAACCGGGAGCACCGCGATTGTGAAGGCAGGAGCTATCAGCAGCCATTCCGATCAGCGGAAAAGGGGTTAGAGACCCTTTGTACGCCGATGTTGAAGAGGCGCTTTACCAGTGGTTCATCACCAATTGCTTCAAGAAGGCGGGCTTTGTGCGTAAGGACGAACTTCCCCAACCCGCTGAGACCGACCCGGTGGAATTCGCTGACATAACCGAGCTCTGGGAGCTCGTTCCTACTGGTGACACAGGTGGTGTGTCGAAGGAGGAGTTTTTGACTGCAGACAGTGCTGCCTCGTTCTGCGATGAGGTCACCGACGAGGCGATCACCGAAGATGTGCTGTCTCGACAGACGCAAAGTTGTGTGACGGTGGCGACGGCATCAGCGACAGTGACAACGAGATCGACAGTGGCTCCTTGACCCCGACCACGATGTCCACGCAAAGTGCACTGTCGTCGATCGACTCCCTAATTGATTTTATGCATGCTAAAGGATTGCCGCCAGTGTTCGCGCAGCAGCTGGAATCCATGCACACTGCGGTTGTGAAGCTGAAGCTGCCGCAAAAGCAAGTGCAGATTTCGGACTATTTCGGCACGCCTAATCCTTGACACGGTCATTGGCGCTCGAAATAAAGTTTGTTTTTCACTGCCTACTGTATACATCATCTATTCTTTAGAGCAAGTAGTGAATTCGAGTTCAGAGCTGCAAAGGTAAAGAGCGCAAACGCGTTTAAAATTTTTGTTTTTTTTGGTAACTGCAGTCCAGATATAGCGATCATCGGTTATAACGATCATATTTTTCGTCTTTCTCGATATCGTTATAAGTGGACTGCACTGTATATCAAGAAAAAAAAAATATTTTTACAATGTTTTTGAGTTGTACTAAAAACTTGTAAACATAATCCTATTAAGGTGCCTCACCCTCCGAAACATGAATGGCCCATGCCAACTACACGGCTCAGAGATTGCTCGCATGTTGCTCGCTGGCAGCACAGTTCTGCAAACAGCTTAATCACTCGCATTCGTCTTTGTTTGACCTCAGCCTTGTTTGACCAACAGTTGGTTTGACTCGTCGCCGAAAAGGAAGATGGCTGATGCGCCCGCTGATCATCGGCAATGCACGATGTTGCCTGTGAAAAGAAATCTTAAGTGCTTCTAAATGATGAGGCGATCGTCCCGAACATGCTTGCATCTGATAGCGACAGCGACGATGGCAGCAATGACGTGGTAGGGCAGGCTGCCTCAACATTGTCCTTACAGGAAGCCGGGCAGATGATTCAGTCCCCCAGGGGCTTCATTTTCACGAGGAACCTTCTGCTGCACTACGTGGAGCACCTAGATGCCTTGGAGAAGGATGTCAGCGAGCTTCGCGCAAAGCATGCAAGGCTGACGGCCATATGATTTTCTAGTGCAAGCCAGTGAGAAGTACATGGCGAGATGCTTGTGGCGATCTCACCTTAGCGTTTCTTCTGGATTTCTCAAGCTGACAGGCTGCCGCGACAGCCTTCTTGCAATTTTTAAAAGGCCACGTTTAGGGCCACCAAAGTAATGCCTTGGAGTGCTCGCATATTGCTTGCCACCCGTGACCCTTTCTTTGCAGTTGTTATAGCAGTGCCAGTCTTTAACGCCGCCAGCCACGGCTTGCTACACGCGATCGCAGCACCCAGAAAGCAGTTAAACGAGTGAACACAGTCAGCAGCCGGATAGAAGAAGGTGGTGGGGATGGGGCACTGGCCTCCTCACCAATATAGTTTTCTCGCATCAGCTCTGCCATCCCCCTATTTTGATTTTTTCATGCAACCGGGTTGTAACAATTATCGGTTATAACAATGGAATTTTCGTGGCGCTTGAATTTTTTAATAACTGGGTTCAACTGTATTTGAAATCTGGACTAAGAACCCATCCCAGGCTCAATCAAATAAAGTAAGACTGATTTTTCCAACATGCCTGATAATTAGGACACATTCACAGCACCACCAAAAACCCCATAGAGACAATGTATAAGGAGGCCTGAAATTTTGGACGTTGAAACCCTTTGCTGTACAATTTTCCTTGCTTATTGCCACAACCTCAGGTTCAAAACAGCATTAATCAAAGCCATTTTTTTATTATCTTGCACGGCAATCCACTGGCAGTCGTAGCCACCGTGGCAACGCTAGGCCCAGCTATATTGTCGGACGTGCCTGTGGCAATTTGAGCCTCAGGGGGCAGTAGAGGGCGTGCATTCCTTTTTTCCGGAGAGCCCGATTTTAGGACCCTGACTCGATTCGAAAGGAGTGAATACAAAATTCTTAAACAACATAGAAGTTTACAGCAGGAGCTATTTGTTGCTCATTCGCATGCCCATACTCATAAGCTATCAATAAACATTACGGCAACAACTGAACGGCAACAACAAGGCACCTTATTTGCAAATTCCTGCCCGTAGAGTGATGGACGAGCAATGCGCCCTCCCAAACAATAATAGAAAGATTACCGTATTTACACGATTGTAAGTCGACCCCTTTTTTTAAATTTGAAAGTCTGTGAAGTTGGGGGGTCGACTTACAATCGAAACTGAAACATGGCCCCGCCAAAAAAAGCGATACCAACGGGAGCTACAACGTAGTTAGAATTTTATGTTTGTTCTATGGCCCTACCCGTATCTTTTCGCTATCCCGTGTGTTTGTTCGTTTTCGGAAGGGTTTTTCAACATTTTTGAGAGTTTTACAGTGCATGCAACACTCATGGCTGGGGGGGTGTCGATAGTTGATGGAAGCGCCGCTGTTCCCATTTGCGGCGGCACCCTCAGAACGGCGGCGCTTGCGGGGAGTATCGGTAGTTCATGGAAGAGCAGACACCGCTCGCTGGTTTCTCTTTCCCTGTTTGAAGGCATTGGTATTGGCATGGTATTGGTTTGACGCGTTCCATTTGACTGCCGGCTACGTGCTACTTCTATGCTTCCCCAGCCGTCATGAGTGCTCCAGGCCCACTAACCGTTCGGCACTCGTTCACAGCAGCGTTCAAGAGGGCTGCCATCCTTTACGCCGAAGAAACTAATCACTGCACAGCGGGCCGCAATTTCGATGTTTCTAAACGGGTGGTGCGAGAGTGGCGACTGCCCGAAGCGAAATTTTCACCTGTGACGACAAGTGAGAAATTTCCCACGTGCCAAAGTCTGGACGCTTTCCGGAGCTGTAGGCTAAGCTTGCGGCGTACGTCGCTGAAATGCGTGATCGGTCCCTGCCAGTGAAGTGCGACGTGGTCATGAAACAAGCCCGGACCTTCGCCTTAATTTTAAGGTTCTGCTCCGCCGTGAGTACACCGAGGGGCTGGCGGCAGAAGACTGCGAAATTACGCCAACCGGACCTGTCAAAAGAGCCTCCCTGACGGCTGCGTGTGGTTGGGTGCATTTGGCGTGGGCTGCTGTTCTGCAAGATGTCCTGGTGCGGTCGTTTGCCAAAGTTGAAATTTCGCTGGACCACAACGCGCTGTGGGACCGAAGCAACGATGACGATGGCAGCACTAGTGAAGACGAGTAGTCCAGTGACCATGTCAGCTACTAATAAATTTTCGTTATCGAATGCGCCCTCGGGTATGCTCTCTTATTTTTTTTTTTTCGGTCACGCGATATGGGGGGGTCGACTTACAATCGTGTAAATACGGTAGCAATAAAAAAATAAACGCAGAAGCTAACCTTGAAACCAGAAGACGTGTCAATGACTTTGTTCAGGTTGCGCACCGCTGCAGCAGTTGCGACATCGTTGAGATAGAAAACAGCATTGTGGCCGTCAAACTGGAACTGGAAGGACAAAGGGAAAAAAATTATACAGCGGGTGAAAAATATGCGCACACTGTTTTAGCAAGTGAGGTGTGAACAGCAGCGCATGGGTTGGCCACGACGAACAATTAAGACGGCAAACACTGACTCACATTGTACGGAATGAGTGGAACGCTCATTCTCGCCTTGATCTCTCTGAGGATGAAGTCCTTGCCATGCTTCTTGCCATGAGGAACCTGAAAAACAAAAATGAAACAAAACCAAAGCCACTTGTAATGTGCTTTTCTGTCAGATGCTCCAACATTTATACACAGTTGCGGTGTGTCCCATCACTAACAGTTTCCATGCAACGAGTACGACAGCTGAACCTTGACATAATGCACACAAGTGCAGCAAAGCAAACCTAAAATATTTATAGCTGTTAATCAGCATGTAATGAACACAGTTGAACCTCAATATAAGAGGCTACATCCAACATGAATATACCATCGTTACATATTATAAAAATATTCATTACATGCTGACATTAGTGTAATACACTTCAGATCGTGCTGTTTTAAATACTTTGTTATATCCATGCTCATTATATCGAGGTTCAACTGTACCGTATTTACTTGCATAATGATAACACTCGCGTAATGATTACACCCCTCAATTCTGTCGTCAAAATTCGATTGTTTTTCATTCCCGTATAATGACAGCACCCCGAACTTGCCGCAGGGATTTGTCGTGTGCGAAGTCTAGCTGATGATGATCGCGCCTACCACCTGTCGAAAGCTACGCGAACGACTCTTCAAGACATACCAAGCGGTCTGCATGCAGCAAACATTCTGAAGCAGATGCTCCATTTTATTCCTTTCATCACTTTCAGACTTCCATGAAAAAGCAAAAAAAAAACTACAACCAAACTCGCCTTGGCTTTATTGTTCGTAGCCTTTCTAATGGTTATGGTCAACAACAATAACAAAAAAGGCGCCTTTCGATTCTTCTCGCCTGCACTCGTGGGCGCGCAACAAATCGCGAGCGGCAACTATAGTAGCCACGTTTACACTGATATGTTAGAAGTGTACCCTATTCATACGCCGATCCTTGTAACACAGCTAAGATATTTGCCCATCTTTAGCAGAAACATGCTGTATTAGGATAGTAGTGAAGACAAATGCCGCAGTTTCTGCAGCATAACCGCCATGTGTTTCTATGTCACTGGCAGCTAAGCATGCCCATCTCTGTTTCTGTCTCCTCAAAGTGGACATGGCTACGTTATTGGCACAGACTTGCCGATATTATCGATATTATTCATTACTGATACGGAAGAAACTGGTTCAATGCGCGCAATGTATGCACGAAAAGAAAAAAAAAAATACGTTCGGAGCATTCGGCTTGCTCCACCGGCCGCCATTTTTGTTTTGGTGTCCCTCACTGTTACAGCGGCAACCACCTGTTTGTTGGCCTGTTGTCATCCCGCAGCAAATGCAGGATGAAACAAAATTTTTTCTGTTCGCGGGAAATCGAACCTGCATAATGATCTCACCCCTCAATTTGCGACAATTGTTATGACACAAAAGTCCGATCATTATGCGAGTAGATACGGTATGTTCTGATAACAAATATTGGATGTAAGAAACGTTTTTTGTGCTGCATGCAACTTTGTTATTGCAGAGTTTGACAGTACCAACCATCCCCGGTCAACCAAGCTTTTCCATACTTCTCAATAAACATCAGAGCTTGAGCGTCAGACAACCAACATTTAACAACAAAGAAAGCACTCACATTTTCATGTCAGCTTTTAGGGCTTTCATGTGCTGCAATTTGGGGCAGGGAGAGCGCCACAGCTGAGTATTTTCAGGCCAGTGCTATTAGCAATTATCTAAAGTACGTCAGCAATATCAGTGGACAGGGCAGAAATGGAATTATGACAGGCTTTAAAGATCACGAAGAAATAGAACCCGGCCGATACCATTTGAAGATGGCCGCAATGCCAACTCGTTAACAAAACCACGGTGTAGTTAAGGGCAGCACACTTGGAGAACACAGATGCACAAACCGAAGACACGCTGCAGCCGTGATTACCAAGTGCACTGCTTTTAATTATGTTATGAATAGCCAACCTACCTCCAGTACCTGATAATAAGAAAGAAACAACCGCCATACACTGCTTTCTCTTTGAATCTGTAGGCTTCCTGGCAAGCCCCACCTGACACACAAAGCTATTCCCAGGAGTCGGGTGTCAGAAAGTGCCAGGCATGCATTCGTGCTTCCTTGTGCGATCTTTTCTGGTGTTTCTTGCAGAACCTTTTGCTAACATTTTGAGCTACTGATAGCACTTTGCAGCTCTTTCTGTGAGAAGGCAGCACATTTCTGACAGCACACCATAAGGAATTCAGCGTGCTTGTCATGTTGCTAAGCCCTGAGATAATGGTAGCGGTTTCTCAGCACGTGTTTTACGGAAAAGAAGGCGTGCTTAGTGTATCTGAAGATACTTTTTAATATTAACAAAAAATATATTCTGGCTCCAGGTGTCCAGCCAACATCCTTGGGTGAGAGGACCGAAAAAGAAAGCAACAATGAAGAGCCTAGAGAAAACAGTTGCCGTGGCGATTGCCCAAAGTAAGATGCTGAATGGAGACTGCGGGTAATACAAGAGCCCCAGGAATAAGGAACACTTTCTGAAATAAATTACTACGCGTTCATAGGAGTGGCCTGTTCTGCATGCATCCAAAACATGCAGAACAGTTCGTGATCACAACAACGTGGAGTAAAAGCTCGTGCCTGCAAAAGGTCTTATTTCTAGACTGTGCAACCCAGCTCATGGTACTCACCACAACTTTGTACCATGTGCCTTCACTGCTCTTGTTCTGTAGGTGTGGCGGAACGTAGACAGCCCTGTCCCTGCCTGCAAAGAAACAAAACACCGTCTTCGTCATTCTCATACACTACATTTTCCTAACGAACATCACAGACAGAACACGGCGAAAACACCACAAAAAGCGGTGATAAAATAAAGACAAGAAGGGACACCAACAAATTTTTGAACACACTCAATCAACCATTCACCTTTTCTTGATACTGCCACACTGACTTGAGAAACCAGCATACCACATTTTCACATTATAGCAAAACATAGGCTTTATTGCGGCAATGCTGAAGAGAACCGGTGATTATGCAACGAATATAAGACCCTCATGAGCCCCAAATAAATGTAGCCCTGTGCTCGGCTACCATTTACTAGTTTGGCAGATCTGGCCCTGTGTTCGCGGTTCCCAGAATGTTTTAACCAATGCACATTTTTTAGGGTGCTTCACTAACTGTTCTGTGCATATTTTTTCCTAAGCTTCTGCAGCAACTGGCTTGTGCAACTTTAATCACTTATTAAATGCTTTGGTTGCTTGTTGCAACGTAGTAGCTGGATGCACTGTCGCATGTACAGTACCGCCACGTTCAAACACAACATAAGATGCGGGAACATTACAGAATGGCGATGTATCAAAGGGGAACATGATATACATGGGAGTCAGTGGGAATTGGATCATGACCACGAAAACGCAACGTAGCAGCCAGGAGAATGCAATAGTGAGCAATGTATCGATGGGGTTCAACTGCATGTGAATTAAATCTTTATGTTTAATTACAAGACCAGCATGCAATGAACATGTGCCAATAACACCATCGAATATAAGAAAGTATTTTCATCTAGGATGTGAATTAGAGTAGTTACTAAATTCTAACAACATGCACCAAGTTTCTGTGGCCTTAAAATTATTTTCTTATTTGAAGCCACAAAAACTGGGTGCACGTCAGAATATAGCGAATATGATACAGCGAACCCTATTTAACTGATGTGCACAGAAATTTACCACACACTCGATGTTGCGAGAAAAAAAGCGCATGTTAGGATTGAGCAAATATGGCAATTTAAGACTTCGTTATGTGCTATGTGAAAAAAAAAAAGAAAGAAAAAGGCCATGCTCTCACCTCCTCTCCTGTCAGGCATGCCTCTCCTTTTCCTGTTCCGGTTGTACGAGTTGTATGGCTTGCTGGAAGTCAGAAAATGACAATTACAGCCAGTTTCATGCAAGCTATTACGCAGGGTCAGAAACAAATGATTTGTTTGCCGAGTGAAAGCTCCTCTCTTCCGCTTCGATGATGACAAGCATGTCATGGATGCCATACATGCCATGCCACGACATGCATGTCATTCATGTCACACCATGTCATGCATAACCGGATTTATATCGAGCTAAATATACAACCACGATAGCATAAAAGCTAGATGGATAGATATACCACCGAAAGTGCCCTACGCAGGCAAAGAATGCTGAACACAAAAATGCTTTACAGCACAACAACAGAGGACCAGTGATAGAAACCATGCCTGGCCAATCTACTCACAAACGGTTGCGCATGTGATCGGGTAGGTTGCCCCCCTGCATCTCAATGTCGCCATCTTCATCTGCAAACCTGGCCCTGTTGCCGTCTCGCCGACCTGAAAAAGGACAAAAGAAGCAATTAGTTAGCCATGCAATCCGTAGACACAAACACCTGTAACTGTGCGCTAAGTGAATAATGGACACAGATGTTCAATGCCACTGCCACAGGTGCACTTTCAGTCGCAATTGTAGCCGACCGGGATCAAATTTCTCCATTGTGATTGGCTCCATTGTATAAGCTGTGGAAAGTAGCAAATTGTGATCAAGGAATTCAAATCCGCTTGGGCATGATTGTAACCGAAAGTGCATGGCGTGACTGGAGTCCAATCTTCACATTCCTGAAGCGAATCAATGACCTCGCAAAGTGTGGCAACAACTTGGCGAGACTTATACAATGAATCATTATTGCAAAACGTGCCTCCCATTCAATTCAAGAAGGAGCAAAAGCTTGCAAATGTTGCAAGGTTTTACTCTGAAAGACCTAAGTAACAAGAAGACAGCAAAAGTTAGGGTTTCACACAAGGACACCACTACTACTGATGTCGTGCAAGAGAAATTCTGGAAAAAAAAATTTCATAGCGCTTGTGTGTCTCCAATCTGCGAAAGGGGGCACCACAGAAGAGCACTCCAGATAATTTTTTGCCCACTGGAGCTCATGTTAACAGGCACTTAAGTATATATTGGTACAGCACAAAATATCCTTTTTTTTCGTATTTTACCTGTCACAATGCAAGCCACTGCAGGTGGAATTCAATCCTGCAAGCTCGCATTTAGCAGCGTAATGCTGCAAGCAATACGCTTGGTAACACAAAATTTTCCTTTTACTTTATTTCCTTCAAGAACAGCTTCGGGGTATTTCGTATTACGTAAGCTCACACTTGGACTGAAAGCATCTAGAACTACACTCCGTTTCATACAGCACATGCAACGCTGTGGAAGCTACACAAGTAGTCCGCCCTCCACATTTTCACTCCACGCATTCCGCCTATGTTCCGCTGCACACCAGCGGCATTTGCTCACGTGTGCATGCACGTGAGGCTGCTGCGACGGACTGCAAACAAAAAATAGAAAATCAAATTCATATAAAAAAAACGTGCTAGCAGCCGAATGAGCACATGGTTTGTTTGTTGCGAAGGGTGAATTCTTGCTTTCATTCAGAACTAACTTTACATAAAGAACATTTTCACAAAAATTGGTCAAAAGACACCGAACTTTTAAGTGTGAACGCAGTCGCTACAAAAAGCATCTTCAGCCTCCACTGCGTTGCACCTGATGTATGAAATGGAGTACAATGTCATGCCTTCCCTACTAAGCAAACACTGAGGGCACTCAAAAAGTGCCTCACCACAGGTTCTGGTTAATTACTGTGTTGCAGAGACCAAATGCACTCTTTACAGCTTTCCTTCCCCCAGCTTTGCAAAGGTTCAATAGAACAGCAAATGTGAAAACGAAGGCCCAAATACCAAACAAACAAGTCAAGAGCAGCTGTAAGATGATCCAATCATAAAAGTGAAAACTGTTGCAAGCAGTTTCACTGAGAGCTGCACCTGGTTCAAAGAAACTTGTGCCAGTTTGTGATGCTACAGATCAGAAAAAGAACATAATTTATTGACATGTGTGTTCTTTTTCTTCTATGCTTGCAAAGCTGTCACATTTGGGAGAACGATTCTGACATCTCGGCAAGAGCTAGTTGGCTCATCTTCAGAACTATACTCAAATAAAATTTGTGTTTCTCTGTGTCCTTGTATCAGTCCTGCTGTTCGAGTATAATTCTGGTGCTAACACAGACACCACGACCAGAGAAAAATTTTAACAGTGAACACTCCCAACCAATTTCATTCACAGACATATCCGTGTCAGTGAGGCTGGTCAACCCGTGTTGCAACCGCTCAGAAACAGAACAAAACTGACTGACATTAGTTTTGTCTTTTTGCTTCTCAACCTACACCTGCAAAGCCATCAGACACCAGAACAGTGATACTGATACAGGAACAACCAAAGGAAAAGTCTAACAGCTGCTTCCTCAACCAGTTTCACTCGCCGTACTTGTATATGAGAAAGTTGTCAATTGACGATGTGAAAGCTCAGAAACAAAAATTGACCGACTTGTGGTTATCTCCTTCCTCAACTTACACTTACAAAGTTGTCTTACTGTCAGGCCAGCATTACTGACACAGATGATACGACCGAAGAAAAAGGTTAAGGCAGCAACTCACTCAACAAAACAATGTAGCTGTGTTCAGAATAAATTGGCTGTTGCTTCGTCTTGCAGCGGTCGACCGTGCCTGGCACGGACGGGGTTTCACGCGACGTGTCGTGCCAGTCGCCATAGTAACATTTCAGGCGGCGTCCAAACAGCATCGGCATGTCGATATGAACGTGAGGGTGCGAAAAATACGCGGGAGTAAAAAATTCGCGGTTGAACTGTTCACTTACCGTAGCCAGGTTGTCCACCTGATGCGCCACCGAACTTTGGGCGGTTGTAACGCTTGAGGATAGGAGCACCAAACCCGCCTCTGTTGCCCATCCTGCCTCCGCCACGCTGACCACCACGTCCACGGTTGGCTCCGCGGTCTCCAACACGGTCGTCATGTCCTGGGAAAGACGGCCGTTCGCTCGATGTGGTCAAGGCCAAACAAAAACGCACACGAAAAGTCCAGCCAGCAAACGGCCAGATATGTCTTGGTCTAAAAGACGGCTACAAAACAAACATTGTTTTATTACACGCTGATTTGGAGTTCGACGCGGTCAGCCTATCCAGTCTCGCTAAACGATAACGCCGTTTCTTGTTAACTGCTAACTTTGAGGTAATCGTAGACAGATCTATGATTTATTCACTAAGTAGTGCATTGTCGATGGCAAGATTACCGCTCCACTATGCCAATTTAAGGCAACCTGAGGGCAAACAGCAACGTTTCCTTCGACCTCATCCACATTGCGCAATTCGATAACGTGGTCGTATGCATGCACGATTTCCTCGCACACGCAGCAACAGACACCTTCCACAACCACTCGAAATAACGGCAACAGCCTTCAGGCGAATCATGCTGCCTGATTTCCGCCACGAGCGTCAGAAATCTAAAAGCTAGAGCTGTGCAAATAGTGAATGCAGCGCGCGAAGGAAAACAGCGGATAGCAGCTCCGTGCGAAGTCTAAGCCTAATTATCTTACCGTAAAAACTTTGGTTGCGGGGTCCTCTCGACGACATAGCAGAGCACGGATGTCCACAATATCAATCTCGGATTCAATACGAAGTTTTGCACTGACAGAAGAAATGAATAAAAAGAAAATGCACAAAGTTTTCACGGACTTTCCTATCGCGTGACCAACACACCGTCGGCAAGAGTCAGCAATGGTGCGCAGGCGCAGTGGGGGAGAAGGAGGAAACGAGAAGCGACTCGTGAATTGTCTTTCGAATTGGCTTCTGGCTTGCTGTGAAAGCGAAACCGAAACAAGTGATGTCTAAAAGGTGGCGATCAACAGAGATATGCATATTTAGCTTATAATCTTAGGGAAAAAAGAGTTGCGCTTACAACTGTTCTCTTTCTGCTCAGATTTCGCATAACAAGTGCATTTTATGGTTCAGATCGTTCACTGAACACTTGAAACAGTTTCTTGCCTGTCTCTTTCTAGACAGGCAAGAAATTCTCTAGACGCGTAGAGTACAGCTACAGTAAATCATTCGCACCCCAATTTGTGCGCAGCGTGTCGTATTTGGGAAAAAATGCAAGGTGTGCTTCCCTCGGATCCATCAAAATTAATCACGAAGACCATCTGTATTGTCGACAATATGTGGAAAACAACAAAACTGAGGAAAGGGCCTAACCCAGTCCACCTGAAGAACCTTCAAACAAACATTGTAATTGCGACAGATACTTCACAATGTGAAGAAAACTCAGGTGTAGGAATATTTTCCCCGATTCTCGATTGGACATTTTCTCTTCGGCTGCCAGGTTTCATACCGACCTATTTAGCCGAATTCATGGCCGTGGTGCTGGCATTACGCAAATTAGGACCATCAATTACGTCAGCCGTGATAGCCACTGGTTCGTTATCATTGTGCTCATCCCTTACTGATTCTCGTGATTCTCGCGTGATGAGGACGTTTTAGTCATTGGTACCTGGGTACTTGAGAAGCGTGAGGTTGATTTGGGTGCCTGGTCATAAAGGACTAATTATAAATGAAATCGCAGACTCTCTATAGCCAAGGCATAGATAAGTGGCCCGATTTACCTTTACTGCCCTTTGACTGTTCATGTTACTGCTGCTAGACTGCTCATGTTACTGCTGCTAGGCTCCGCAATTACTAACTCTGTGGATTGCCGACATCTCTTACACCCTTGGCACAGAGATTTTTGCCGAAAACGGAAAATTGAAGTGTCCATCACGAGGCTGCGCTGCCGTATACCTGCGTTGAACTTCTAGCTCCACAGGTCTGGTCTGGTCCCCTCACCATTATGCTCATTCTGTGGCGAAGCGGAGACCATAGACCATTTCTTGTTGTCTTGCAGGCGTTTTTCTCTTATCAGAAAACGACTACTCGAAATCCCGCTTCGCACTATTAATGTAAATTTATCAGTACCTGTGATCCTATATCTTTTGGAGCCTCCATTATTGGGTTCAGACACAGAAATGTTTGCTTGACAACCCAAAATTATCTAATTGAAACCAATCGATTTCCATGTTAGACTGATCGCTCTCCCTTCCCACCATAGCTTTCTTTTATTTTTTATCTATTATCATGTTTTTCTTTGTACCCGGTTTTCTTCTGATTATTTCTTTTTTCTCCAAACACAAAACTTGTGCTATTAAACTCCAATGCTCAAATTGTTAACTCCCTTGCTATTATTATTATCATTATTTAAGCACCTAATTTAACCACCCGATTCATGGCCACTGTGGGTATGTGCCACGGCCACTCAGGACAACAACAACAACAACAACCCAGTCCGCCCGCCAGAAGAAAAGTGTGGAGGAAGTCCCGTGGTATTTGTTTGCTTTATATCAGCAAGATTCTTTAATGCACGGTAGCACCCATGGCGCTTTTGTTAAGGTCACGATGTTATGGCGGTGAGTGCTCTTGCGTGTGGTGCTCCGTAAGTCTGGTACCGTGGCAAAGGGGTACCGTTAAGCCACGCGGTACCCCAACCGCGATGGCTAGCCAAAAGCGTCTCAATCCTTTAAAGTTTCTCGAGCGCGTGCCTCAAGACATTAGTACCGTAGAGCTAACGAAAGTTTTCGCTGAAAAGTTTTCGTGGAATGAGCTAGGTGAAGTGGAAGACTTTACTGGCGGGAAGGACGACATCTTCCTGAAAACGCACGCGGTGGCTGAGCGGTTCCCATCCGATCCTGTCGCCAATCGTGATTCGAAAAACGGCACTTCAGTTTGAGTATCGATGTACCAGATCAAAGATCGTACAAGTGTTCGGGGACTCCGCTTACCACCAAGGCATTGAACTATCGAAAGCGCTAGGCAAATATGGCAACATCCTGAGTGTGACACTCGACAGTGTTCCCAGGTTTCCTTTCGTGACCACCTACAGCCTCCGCATGAAAATCGAAATGAAATCCGCGGTGCCATATTTTTAGTAGATGATAGACACCACAGTGCAGCGTGAATTAGAAGGGGCTTTCCGAGTTTTCCGGCGCTGCGACTACGAAGGCCGTGCTGTCAGTAAGTGCGAGAAAGGCACGTTGGCTGCCGTGGAGACGCGGGAGCTTGACGGAGACAAATAAAGCTCTGGCCTGGCCTGATTAGTGGGAGTCAATACGCGCCGTGTTCCCCACCAGTTTCGGCAGCACAGGCAGAGGGCAAAAGCACTCAAGAAAAAGGGAAGCTAGAGGAAAGTTTGGGCAGTCAACAGAGGCACCCTCTAACAGTGATCAGCAGGCAACAGAAGAAGGTGCTCAAGAACAGAGAGGAGTTGCTACCCCAAGGGTGAGCTCGTCAGCACAAAAAAAAAAACGCTGGGTCCAAAGAGCCCAGAGGGTGCGGTCAAAAGAAAAAACGCAGGTCGAAAAAGAAAAGCCCTACTGCCGCCCCCACTAAGGATGGAATGCGGGGGTTAGACGATGAAATCCCCAGCTGCAATTTTCGAGTGATAAGCCACAACCCAAGCGGCAAGTACTCGCAAGTACATCTGACGAAAATATAGTATGCAGAAGGCGAGCCATAGCGCTTCAAATCAATCTACGTGTACACTGACCTCTGCGAGTCTTGCCACCTGAGTAAATGTCATTGTTCCGGACGGTACCTACTCGTCATCATCTAGCGATGCTATGCCCTCTGTTGTTGCCTCCTCACAATAGGAAGGCTGCATTTAACTTTTTCTCTTTAGGCGCGCCTTCCCCCCCCCCCCCCCTCGTCGTTGCAAGATTGCTATTAGCTTCTCTCAATTAAATTAGATTAAAGTAAACTAAATTCTGGGTTCGTAGGTGCCGCAACCACGACCTGGTTATGAAGCATGCCGTAGTGGGAATTCCGAGTTTATTTTTACCACCTAATGCACAGTACACGGGCGCTTTTTCCTTTCTCCTCCATCGAAATGCGGACGCCGCGCGCCAAGGATTTGAACCCGCGACCTCGTGCTAAGCAGCGCAACACCATGGCGGCGAAGTCATCACGGCGGGTCTTCTCTCAGCGGAACGAAAATAATTGACACGCCAGAAGAGAAATGACATCCTGGCGCTTTAAGAAACTTACTTTCACCACATCCATCAGATGAGGGAATCCGATTTAACTTTTGGCACTAAATGTTAGTTTAAATGTTAGTTTTAAATGTTAGTTTAAATGTAGAAATTTTGGAATGAAGGGTTCAGCTGGCGTGACGATTATTTTTCTTCGCGATTTGAACCTTAGAATACTTCGCTATGGAGGAGACAATGCAGGTCGCATTTTAAGCTTTAATTTAGATAACGGTATAAGAATAATTAAAGTTTATGCCTCCTGTAAACGCGCTCAAAGAGAACATTTTCAGTCATTGGAACACTATACCTAGTAGGACCAGAGGCCATTGCATTCTCTTAGGCGATTATAGCTGTGTTTTGGAAACATGATAGGCGCTGCAAACGCGGAACGCCCAGGCGAATGGCGCGTGATTACAAAGGTGCACCAGCACTACATTCTTTATCAGAGGAAACATTAGAGAGTTTTAGTTTAGACACAAGCGGCTTGCTCACGCAACAACTAGGGTCCACGACGCTGCGTATGCGCAGACCCCTACGTACGGGTCTGCGCATGCGCAGTACCGTCGCCCCCTAGTTCTTGCGTGCGCAAGCCGCTTGCGTCCCCCAAACTAAAACTCTCTATTTATAAGATGAAAATCTTACAACCCGGTCTTTCAGGAATGACGCGGGCAGGCCGCGGCCTCTAGAGTCGCATCGAGCGATTATATGCTTTTATGCGTCTCGTCTACGCGCAAGCGTACATAAGCCCCGTCTGTAAAATCGGCCATATTGTGTTTTTCCCCGAGAGGGAAGCGAGTGCCCGAAGAGGTGGAGTCTAGAGGACAGTGCGCCGGGTTACTGCAGGCGTCGCACCGTTGAGATCTATGTAGCGTCCGCGACCGCGCTCGCGCCCTTTCCGTTTGTGGTTTGGCACCGCGGTGCTTGCTCGCTGTGCATGTTCGCGGGGTCTCCTCTTTACATGTGCAACAATATGCGCTCTAATGCGTTCTATAGAGTTACCGCATATGCTCTCTACGGGAGATCCTCAAGGGGAGCATATACAGTAACTCTAAGTGCGATCTATGCGCTAGGCAAAGCAACGCCACCTATAGAGGAAGGTCTACGTGGCGTTGAGCGAAGCAGAGAAGGAGAAAGGAGACGAAGCGTCGCGGAGGATGAGGGTAGGTGGAGGCGCGCTGGGTTAATCTCCTTTGGGGGGCAGTTGCTGCGGTTTCTGTGTGCGCTATGGACGTACCAGTTTCGTCTCGTGATCGAGAGGCCAAGCGAGAAGGACAGAGCTGCGACGCAAGCGGCGGCAGGCCGAGCGCGATTTGACAGACCCCGAATTCGTCGCCAGGCGCCGGGCACGAGCTGAACCAGTCCGGCGAAAGGCGCGGTCTTGGCTAGCCCAGGAGGATGCCGAGGAACGTGCTGGGCGGCTTGCCACAACGCCAACATTCTACGCACAAATGCACAAATATGGAACAGCAGCCAGACGCTTGCGCGTAACCCGCGTTCGCGAAGTGAGACGTCACTTTAATTTTTTTCTATGTCTGGCCCAGAGTATGGGTTCAGTGGCGCATGCATGCACTGTTCAGCTGAAGGGCGTGTCCTCAAGCGCCGTGTCTGTACAGAAGAACTAGAGGACACTACCATGAAGCTCCGTATTTCCCTTCGGTTTGATCGACTGACTCCGCTGATGCGTGCATGGCAGCGCAAGCTACGGAGTAAAGCCCTACGGAGATGTTTCCAGTGCCCCGTCGCCGCATCCTCTTTGTCAGCTGCTGCAGCTTGTCGATGCAGACGTAATCCCTGTACTCAACACGGGGTTCTGCGCTTTTCAAGGAACTCACTTTTTCAGCCAGTCGAGTCCAAATTGGGTATACGGCCGCAAGAGCTGCACTCACCTGTCACGTCGCCGCCTGCGCATGATCTCTCACTCTTTGTAGAGCATTTTGAGAACGCGGCCCGCATGACTATATATGCCGGCGAATTATGGTACCGCCGGATTTCTTACAAGACTTAGTGCGCCTCCAGCTGAGGTGGCTGACCGTATTTGTGCACTCCGTCAGCTGATGAGGTAAAGGCAGCGTTATCTTCCATGAAGCGTGGATCCCCTGCTGCTGACCAGACGGTTTTCCCGTTGAGTTCTACTCTTAACCGTCTGGAAAGGTGTTGGTGCCGCTATCGACTTTTTTTTTTTTGTCGCTGCTTTGTGAGCTTTGAATTCCCTATTAGCGTTCGCGACGGCCGCATTGTGCTAATACCCAAGCATGACCCGTTATCAGCTCGTCCAGAAGAATGAAGGCCAATCGTGCTTCTCAGCCTTTATAACAAAACCTTTTTACAGCTGTTTTCATTCGGCGCTTGGGATGTCTGGTGCCTTCCTCATATAGGACATCATCACGACATCCGTCATGTCCATCCCAGAGAAATACAACCTCTCGTTTGTTACGCGGGACAAATAATGACGTACACTCTGCACCAGTCGCGTAGCCTTTTGGTTTCACTATATAGACAAAGAAAAAAGCTTCCATCGCCTTGAGAATATATAGCTACATATTTATCGCACTGACAGCATTTCTTTTCTTTACGTCAAATTTTGTTGAGTGTCTCACAAATGCGTATAGAAATATGCGAAGTACATTGTTTCTTGGTGGACGTAAAAATGCACCATTTTCCGTTACCCGTTCGACAAGGGTGTCCTCTCTTCACAGTCCACTCGTAGAGCTCAGCCTTGAACCATTTCTGTGCTCAGCACTGAGAGGCATTCATTTACGTACGAGGCATCCCACTACCTGGCGACGATGTTGTGAATGCGACAGCATTCGCCTATGACATCACGTTGTATTTCGGGAAACAAGGCAGCGTATCCCGTAACCTCCGTTTTTTATTTTTCTGCATGAGCACGGAAATATTTCTGGTGATTCATTGTCCCCCCCCCCTCAATGGAGGTTCATTGGTCCCCCACATACACGCCTAAATCCGTTTTTTCATCCTCAAAAGAGTGATTATATTCGTATTTTAGGCCATGAGTAGCATGACGTAAAATCAGTCCAATCTGTTTTCATTCGAAATCGGCCATTATAGCGCTCCGTGATAGGTCAAACTGGCTCGGGCTTTGCCCATATGGGTGTGGCGCCCGCCCCTATATGGGCTGGACCCGAACCCCTCTGACCTATCACGGAGGTCTAATGGCGGATCTGGAATAAAAAACAGATCGGAATAGTTTTACGCTATGCCGGCCCTAGGTTGTACCCATTATGACACATTTGAATCTGCGTGACTTTCAATTCTTGAGGATGTAAGACGAAGTAGCGAGGATACGCAAAAGTATTATTTACCCGTTAGAGACAAGGTACTGAACACAGCCTGTATTTCATACTTAGCACAGCCCTTAGTGTTAGCACCGGAACAGGCTGCACAAACGTACCGCACACAGTCCGTGTGTAGTACACGTTTGTAATGCCGTACGGCCGTCATTGCGTGTCAACCAGCCATCTCCCCTGGTCGAGGGAACCAGAGGAGATGTCGTCGAAGCAACGATTTCGACGAGTCACTCCTAAATTCTTAAGGGACCTATTTCGTGATTACCTAATTCTTTCAAATCTTGCACGCTTTCTTTGCAGCCCGGAAAAATTGATACAAGAGAGAACACAGCTAGCAGTTATCCTTACGGAAAGAAATTTGGATATAGGGCTCAATAGGGCTCTACAATTCTTCTCGATTGAAGATTTTGTGTTGAGAGGAATACCTTAAGATGTGGTTAATTATTTACTAATAATTAATTATCTATGCTCGCAGTAAAAAAATATTAGTTTCTCAGGAGGATTGCAAACAGGGCTAATTTGGTTGCATTGTTGAAGCGCGCTCGTGAATTCTATAAGGATGGGCACGAATGAGCTGGAACGTCCTGTATATGACGCAGTACATTTCTGGGTTGCGAATCCGAGCATTGAGAGAATCCAGCTAGCTAGCCTTCGTAACGTTGCCTGCTATGTATGTTATGACCACCCCTATAGCCCGTGACAACCGAATCATGCTGCGGATAGTATACCACTGTCCAGCTCGAAGTGAATTCGTAGTGACGCGCAAATAAGCTTAATAAGTTCAACGTAAGTTAATTAAATTACGTTGCCAAAACCATGCCAAAACCGCGATCTAATTATGAGGCACGTCATGGTGGGAGACTCCGTATTAATTTTGACCGCCTGAAGTTCTTTAACACGCACCTATGTACGGTACACGGGCGCTTTTTTACATTTCGCTCCCCATCGAAATGTGGCCGCCGTGGCCGGGATTCGAACCCGCCGCCTCGCGCTTACCAGCGCAACGCCAAAGCAGCTCAACGCCAACCACGGCGGGTCAAGTTGAACTTACCTCTGTGCCGAAATACATGCGGGGAAATGATACTTAAACTTTGTGGCACTCTCGTATGGAATGAAATTACCAAAGATATCAAGTTGTGTAAGAATTCTAGCTTTATTTTGGCTTTTTATTAGGGGTTAGGCGTTATTTATTAGACCTCTAAATTAAAAAAAAAACAGGGAAGAAAAACTGTGAAGTTATTTAACGAAAATAAAAATTACGACTTTCGCCTATTTAGTGTAGATCTTGAATATTTCATTTCGGGCGCGAAACATAAGTTAATGTTTTCCTCTCGGGTTGTCCCAATATAATGATGTATAATACTTGTCCTGTATGCGGTTAGCTTGTATTCCAACTTTGCTATAGACCCTCTACTATAGCCTTGTGGCTATGGTTACAGATACTTGCATGTTTCGATTTTGTGCAGGAAGTAAGCAGTATATAGCAAATACTTTAAAGAAATTATAAAACCAAGCCGATAACGTTCACGCGTTTCCGTGACGTCACCTCGCAGATGATCGCTTTTCAGCATTGGCGTCTCACACGAACCATTTTCAAAGCGCGGAGGCACAGAAGGAACCTCGTGCAGTGCGGTTTCGTGGGCGGAGCTTGTTCTGAATTCAGAGGTTATCACCGAGTACATATACAGATCCCGCTACGACTATGGATTTTCAGACAGACGAGTGGTTTGTAACCACGTGACCCCTTGTATCACTGCACGTATACTTACAGTTCAGTCGCAGACGCATTTCCGACGGCTTAACCTCGGACATGTCCTCTTCTTTTTTTCCAAACGGTCATTGCAAAGCCGCGTCGAAGCAACACCACATTTTCTTTCATCGTTTATTACCATAGCAAAAACAAAATAGTCAGCCACCCACATTATATGTATATATATATATAACATATGTGTATAGGTATATACCTCTAGATTAGCGTTTAACATTATTCATACAATATATAGGTATACCAACGCGCGGCCTTTCCAGCGACAAGCGCACACAACAAAGCCGTTTACAGTGCCTTTCCGAACACCAACTTTCTTGTAGCATCACACGTATGAAGACATGCACAGCAACAGACTGTAAAAGCGAACCGCTCGTGATGTCTGGTGTCAGCTGCATCACCGCGACGTGCTCCAAGTGGCATCGGCACGCATTGTCAACCGCACATGTTGGCTCCAGCAGCCCAAAGCCGGGTAGCACAGTCGTCTTGATAGAGCTTGAATCGGCTCATCTTGCCGTGGCTACTCCTAGAGCTCGCTACGATATGGGCGCCTTAGCAAACCACATGAGTCGTATTTCCCGCGTAATATCGGCGTATATCGCCCGGCGTCAGCACGTCCTTCTTTTTGCTGCACGCAATAGTCCAGCCGTTATCACGGTGGAAATACGGGTCGCGGAGTTTCGGCCTTCGTTTTTAACCACATGGAACACGTTTTAACCGATTTTACAGCGCCGTAAAAGCGCAGCATCAAAGGACGCGCCGACGCCGGGCGACGCGCTGCAAATACGGCGAAAGAAAAAAACGCGTTCCATGTGGTTGCGCCTTTACCAAGAAGTGGTAGCATTAAAACAATATGGCAATTTATGCCATGGATAATAAGCGAGAGAGAGATAGAGAGAGAGAGAGAGGGAGGGAGGGAGATTAAGAGCATATAGCTATATACGTCGGTAACCGAATCTAATGGATTTCATAAGTTTGATGACACTACTTGATCTCGGTGCGGTGTTTTCAATTTTCCAGTAGAAACGTCTGAAAACAACCATAGCCTCACTTCGCGGAATAAAGCGTTGCAAACGAATGACCACAGCCCAACAGTGGCGCTTAAGACCCGTGGATGTGGCAGTGTTGGCTTTTAACGCACTGGCAGTATAGCAGATATATAAGAAAAGAGAGCGTTGGATACAACTGCAAAGGGATAAATTTTTTTTCCAAGTCGGGGTTGTATTCAACGCTTCCCAAGCGTTAACGAGCTCCGGCACATTGTAACAAACTCTCCAGTATGCGACATATCGGATAAATTCCTGATAAACGCAAAATGCGAACTTGCGATGAAATCCTCTTTCAATTGTTCTTCCACACAATAGGGGCGAACAGCGAGCACAGATGCTTCGATATTCCAGTAACGTTCCAGCAGTTTCCCGCCAGCCAAAAGTCACAATGTGATACAGCGACAATGCAACAATAATCACAGCATTTAGAGTAAGTCTGTGGATTTCCAGAACATTACAGCAAGTGCGGTAGACAATGTATACGAGAATATCTAGCGCTTACAACTCGTGGTAGGCTTTATTTACCTACCTTACATGGCTTTTCTAAAAAAAAGTGAAGGCCTAGCTGTATACTTAACCATGAGTCGACTTTCTCGCTATGTGTCTCGCCTGATCCATCTGTCGTCATCGTCATTCATCTTGTTTCTCTTCCTTTCTCTCTTCCTTTTTCCCTAGAACACAGTAGCTATCTAGAGGAATGTATACCTCGGGCCGATTTCTTTGCCTTTTTTATCATTAAACCTTTCGATGTCTCCTCCTGCAAGTCTTCCGGTCAGCTCGGCGTAGGCTGGTAGGCGAACAGACCCAAATTAGATATATATGATAGACGCGATATAACAGACTTGGCTACACATACGAAGCCGAGAGAGGACTTGTCAACGTACGGCGTAGAGCTAAGCCCCATTTAGCGCACGCCGTGTTGGCACGACCTGCACGATGTGAGAATTAGTGCGCATACACTATGATATAATATGCATATTGTATATACGGATACGTAAGGATGCTGCTACACGACGCTACACAAGTTACAGACGGTGAATATAGACCGCGCTACCTCGTCGCGCCTCTCATATGGAAGGTTACAAATTAGGTTTCCCTGGCTGTCTGCGGAGACGAACGTCACCGTAGCTGTCACCGTCTTGACTTGGCTTTGAGGAAACGTCGGACACCCTCAAGCCATTTTATTTCCGTCTGTGACGTTGGCACCGACGTGCGGGACGCCACAAACGGATAGAGTCGAAGTCCACCACGTTTGTGCTTTTGAGCCAATCAGAGACGGCATAGCCGCCCTGGCAGCCAATCACGGCTGACAAGATGATGGATTTGACAACACAGCGGAATCAGTCCTCTCCGTCTGGCGTAGACGCCGGGACCTGACAAACACACTCTATATATAATATCAACGAGCTCGGATATATGAATGAGCTCGCGGTTGCATACAGGTATGTAAATATACAACAAGCGAATATATAGTGTGTCGTACATGTGCATACGATAGGTTCTGCTCGACCAGCCTATTCCACGCTGCCGTTGAACAAGGAGGCGGAGGCCCTGTGACCTCAAGTTTGTGGTTCGCGCGCTGTCACGGTTGTATCCGTCCCCAAATGTCGCCTTATAAGAATTCAACACCCCACATCAGACACACGGCCGGGAAAAACCACCGAATGCCTGCCCCGGTATGTTCGACAGTTTTTCCCGGTTCTTACTGCGTCGTCATCACGGGATATGCGACTCCGGGCGACACACCAGACCATGAAGCCGAGTTTCCCAGACGTGTTGACACTCCTTTCCTTTTCTTTTTCAGCGCTTAATATTCCAATACCGATGAACGACAGCAACATTACAAAGCGTGCCTTATTTGTCTCGCTAGTTATATGTACGCAGCATCAGACTGAATGCATTTACAAGAATTATTTACTTCCTGGACTGAAATGTCACTGAAAGTCATGGCGAATTACGCACCCCTGTGACAGAGAGCTTCAATGTGGACGGTTTTGTGTTTAGGAATGGCAAGATGAAATTCAGGGCCGTGTATCGCAAGATTTGCGCAGAGAAGCGGCACTGATTCGCCGTACATAGTCGCAAACGCAGTTGTGTCTTTTCCTTTCTTTTTCAACTTCATGTTTGGTTAGCCTCTTTTCTCCTTTTCTCTCGAGCAGTGATATTGTGGGCCGAAGGTTTTCGGCATTTTCTGTAAGTAAGCCATCCAAAATAGGATTTAAAAAAAGCCAAAACCTAATATTAGACCTAAATCCGGTTTGCTACCCTACGGTGGGAAACGTTGTACACTCCCAGCGCAGCTTACTTGCAGCAAGGACGCTTCCAAAGAAATGAATATCCTCAAGGGAACGAAGGAAGATACGGAATGCAGCCGCAACTTCAAGTTGCAGCCGAAAGCATAAAGAAGTGCCACTTGAAGCCCACCAGACACCAGACATCACAAACGGCGTGCAAATGTGTATGAAACCGCTTGACGAGAACTGTGGCAATTGTAACTACGAACTCACATACTTGAGACAAAAGGGGTCAAAAGAGATACAGAAAAGAACACATTACAAACAACATTTCATACAAGGAAGAACACCGTTAAACAATGTCGTGTACTTTTAGTAAGAAAGAGCAAGTCTAAGAAAGAATTTAAAAAAAACGCAACGACAAGGCTTTGTTAGTTTCCTTCTAAACAAAACGAGCACTCAAACAAACCTCAAGCAGCAATCCACGCGTAGTGGGTAGAACATCAAGCTCACACTTTTTGAAGACGCAGAATCTCTCTTCTGTCGCAAACAGCGTTGTGGAAGCCAAGCTGCCGGCTTTCTTCTTTTATCATACTTGACCACAGCGCTTGCAAACAATTGGTGTTTTTGATCCTTACATCATTAAGCAGAGATCTGCGTTATTTGTATTAACGCTAAGGATTTCATCATTTTCATTTCCTGGATAGTGAAGCACCCGACATACCTTGATTAGGCGCAGGCGCAGTGAATGTGCCTTCGACAACGCTGTTCCCGATCTTAACTAATAAGGGGGTTTTGGCGAACCGCGAACACACTGACAAACCTACCAAATACATGACGATTTTGCCTTGCACGGTGTCACTCTACATTCGAATGAAAGCATTCAAATGTGCCTGTAGGCCCACTTCCAGCAAGCACGCACGCTGCCAATTTAATTTTTCACATGTCTCATTAACGGGTACCTAAAACTGCCGAATTTTTGCAAAATTTTCAAACCGGTATGCATTTCTATTAGGCTTTGTTCTATTTATCCATATCACGGTCATGTATGCTTCGATGAAAGCGTTAACATTTGCCAGCCTGCTGGCGGCAAGCATCCGCATTGCCAATTTAATCTTCAAGTGTCTTGTGAACGGGCACTTAACACCCGAAACTTATTTTGTTATGGTAAAACCGGCATTCGACTCCATCAACTTCTTAAATTCTAGTTAACTCCAGTTGACTCCATATCCCTTACACTTCGTCGCCTTTCTCCTTTCCTCGATGAGGAGAAGCTGACCTCAGCACACTGATTCAGGGTTATCAAATCATCTTTCTTGAAAATAAACACGCTTTTTGGGGAGGTCATATTTCCTTCCACATGTACTCTAAAACACCTCACTACTGTTAGGCGGGATGAACACCGAATCTTGTCAGTGTTTGCGCTGGGAGTACAACATGAACGTTCACATATTTCCGCGAGGATTTCACAATACACTTGCAAACAATATTTCAATCGCAATGTTCACGTATCGTCTTACTTTGTTAGAAGGTTAATCTCACATTCACACGGCTTCCGAGGCCACTTAGTTCACGAAAGCTTTCTAGGCTTACAAAGAATTTTCGAGTGACTAGTTCGTACACCAACAGCTTGTTCGACGTTAGAAGCACGCTTACCTGTCCCCTAGCAGCGCAACAAGCAGGACCAGTGATTACCTAGTGCAGAACCAACATTGGCCTTTCACTGGGATAGCGTTGTACTTATACTGGTCCCGCTTGCAGTGCTACTTCACTGGGCCAATATAAGTGAAAGCAAAACAAAACAAAACAGTGCTTATATTAACAAGCAGCATTGACACTGGCAATATGGATTAGTGTTTAGTTCATCTACTTCTTTTCCTACACAGAGCGATGAATACTTAGTCATAAAAAATACGTTCGAACACAAGTTGCTGAACCGTTTCTAACACAATCACTTAAGGCTACACAGATTACATTTGTTTCTTTACCTACTATACGGAAGTGGACAGCGGTAAAACACGGATGTTATACACCAAACAAAGAACTCAATTAGTCAGTTAAGCGACCAGTATGAACTTAAAGGGTTAAGACTTTCGTAAACTCGCCAACGCAGTTACCGTGAAGAAGGTACTGCGAAGGCAATCAGGTTTCAAACACACTGAAAAGACAAAAGGGTAAGTGGGAGGTCATAAAATGATGTCATACTGCACGTGAATATGCCTCTGCAGATGCATCTCAGGCAGAATAACGAATGTAGAAATAGCTGATTGGAATACTTGTTACAAACAGATAATAGAGTATAGATTTAGAACGAAGCGAGTTACAACAAAGATCGTTTGCTACCACGTTTGTTTTGTTTAGTAGTGAGGCATTACTCGTTCCGTATTCCGTGTTAGTCAGGTTCAGTTCGAAAGGGTGACCCGTATGTGCGAAGTCAATTTAGTACGGAAGAGGGCATTAAGAAAACATTTGCTTTCACAAGAAGACTTCAAATCTCTCGTGCAGGTCATTCATAGCTAATTGTTTTTATGAGACACCCTACACTGGTTGCCACACAGAAGATAGTGTTAACACCAAGATGTCGATCTGAAGTGGGCATATTAATGGCAATACAACCACGTTATCAAAGGACAAAGTTGCAGTTTCAGTGACAAAACAGCGATTGAAGTGCAAGCCACGTTGACCGCGGATTTCGGAATTGAAGTGCATATGCACGAAAGAAGGGTGTGTGCATGGGGGTGGAGAAGGGGACCTGCTACGGCATTTGGCGACCTTTTTCACACCTCATCGTAATGTTCGTGCACCAACATGAAGGATTGCGATGACGAGCACGTTAATTGCTCGTCGAGCTGATTCGAACCTACGGAGATAATAGAGAGTTCAGGCGAACCGCTACCACGCACTGACAATGCTTTAACCCCTCCAGCCACCTACCTGTCCGTTTTGACTGGGCTAGCTAAACCGTGTGAGGTGTCATGCCCAGCACAGTTTAGCTACCACTCGCAAAGGCTGCCAGGTGGCCGAGTCAGTATAGGCAATGGTATACGGCGGTGGGCTAAAACTCCCTAATTTCACCTGCCGAGACAGCAGTGCAGAAAAGAGAGACGAAGAGATGAGCTGTCGATGAAAAATTTTACGTTGTTCCGCAGCCGAGAATCAGTAGCTACCACAGCGTCTCCGATCCAATCAAAGACTCTACACAGTTGTGTTTACAAATAAGGCAGACCAGCAAATCAAACAGAATTTTTAATTTAGATTGGCGAATGACTTTGCAGAAGCTCAGGAGCGTGTTAAGATGATGTCTGAACACGTTAGAACCCCAACTCGTGCGTGGGGCCGGTTGCTCCTCGCCTTTCAAAATTTTAGTTTCTGCGTAGTTAGTGGATGGAATATCTGCGTTCCGCCTACATTAGGTGCATACCATCCGCATCGAGAAATGCCTGGCCTAAACAGAATTATATCCTCGCTTAGTTTCTGCTTTACCACACGGTAATGATTCACCTCTTAAACGTAATCGTCCGTAAATGATGAATTTGTACTAAATTAGGTTTGGCACCCGGACATCATTCGCACCGTACATCCCAAGGTCACCTTCGACGTGAAGGTAATTATAATGCCCTCAAACTTAAGAATGACTTCTCTGTCTGGAACATTGCGGTTCGTATCTTACTGATCCCTTGTAACATAATTACTTTCATTATACATATCCTCGATCATCCGCTAATTTACACTCCCGATATAGTGCTGGCCCTCTGAGCAACAGAAAAAGATTACGAAGCCTACGCTTTTGTTGACTGCATGCACCAGAAGCAATTACTAGAGCCGGAAACACGTCATGACCAACATGTTTTGGACATTACCTATTGTCAAGTAAGATACAAAAAGCTTGCTTCTGGCATTTTCCCAGGTAGTCAATAAGTGAACCGCAGGATGACAAGTAACTACAAAGTACGGACGTAACGTTTAATGAAAAAGCTTTCGGGATAGAAACTTTTTACCAATCTTGAAAATAAATGCCAAGTAAAAGAAACGAAAGTTATGCTCTGGACCGTGCCGTTATGAAGGATTATGATGCAGTGGTCTTGCTTTTTCTTTACACCGCTTTGATATTAACACAATACATGTTTCGATAGTGTCGTCATTCTGCCTTGTTCAAAGTTCTGAAGCAATAAAAGAAATAAGACTGATAAAGGAATTTGTAGAATGACAGTTTTTGTTCAAGCAGAGGTCCCGGTTTTAAGTAAACTTTCGAATGAATCTTGAACTGTGACAGCGCTTAAGGTTTCAGAATTTGCGGAAACAGAATGTCGCACGATGGCATGCATCGAGTGTTGCCATAATTTTTCAGGCCACGCGTCACTGAAAGAGCAGCAATATTCGTTTGTTTTTGAAAAGTTTCGCTTTCAGAGGTGTTACAATGGACGGGATGTAAGAAGGAAATTTAGGGAACACTAAGTATGAGATCGGGACTTTCCAGATACGGCATAATTTGAACTCTTCATCAGCTTCCGTTCCTGTATACTTTGGACTGGCACGTCCTTCAACTTGATTAGAATACAGGTATAATTCAGGATTTTGGCCGTGGACTGGAGGGTTCTGATAATGAGAGAATTCCACACGTTACCTGCGTCCTGGACTAGATGGAAACGCGGACGTTGGGGTGCGTCTTTTAAGCCTAATTTCTGCTCTTTCTACTACGTGCCGGTAACAGAACGCATTCAGGCGATGTTTACCTAATAAATTTGCTACGTTGCTTTTTTGTCCGATATGCTAGCTTCACCTTTATTGGTGCCAATGCGAACGGAACGTACAAACACAAGACAAGGTTCGAGAAGTTTAATGTTGGCTTGCGTATATACTCGTCTTTTAAGCATAGATAGCAAAGCTAGCTAAATTGCTGCATTGGGAATCCCAGCACGCCATGTTTGCGAAGACCAGGGTAATGAAGGATTCGGGCCAATTACGAGATCATTACATTCGCGGACCCCGTAAACTCATAGCCTACCTTTAATCTCTCTTTTTTTGAGCAACTGTGTCTTAGCGGCCAGTGTTGCGTTTTCTGAGTGCAATTTCGTAAGGCCGAAAAGTGCGCTCACAAAAGATCCGACCCCTTCGTCGTCCTGCAGCATTGCTTTCTGAAGGTCAGTGAGGCGAACGCTCTAATTTCTTAATACTGTACCGAAATGTGTTGACGACCAATCCTCGAAAACTATCGTGAATAAGTTCGGCGCGATTACGGTAGGCATTTGGCTTTCATGTCGACGAATACGTAACATGTACAATAACGTTGCACGAAACACGGGACAAGGGAGGGCTACGATGTACTGGCGTTTCCACAGAGAAGAACGCATTCCACGACCTGCATCTTGCACACAAAACACAGAACGACGCAGAACAACACACTGAGGTCACAGGCAACGCAATAACGTCACGGAAGTCCACACGTCACAGTCAGCGGTGCGTGGGAGGAAGTCCGGCAGCCGGAGGCGTGGCCAGGCGATGGAGCGTGCCCTGACGAAAACGGAATCCTCGCAGACCGGTCGCAGTCGTTACTTCCTCTGACGTCATACGCGCACTGACACGTACACACACACACACACAGACAGGCTGCAGTACACGATTGCGCAATCGCAGAGCTTAGTGAGAAAACAGAAACAAAATGCGCGAAAGAAATCTTTTTTTCCCTTTTTTCTTCTTCATCGAAAAAAACTTCCAGGCAGGAATCAACCGCGTGAAGCGACAACGTATGGCGAAGAAACAAACCGTGGCACGGCGGTGGTCTTGATGTTGCGCCATGACGCGACGCAGTGACGTCACGCACGAAGCCGCACGCGAGAGCGAGCGAGACTTCAGAACAACTTCAAGAGTCACTGAATAAGAGAGAGTAGGGGTCCCGCGACCAGCGTTGAATACAGCAGCGTCGTACCGCTGCATAGGCAGCGAGGCTGGCTTCGAAACAAACGGCAGTGCATGCCTGTTTTTGCACTTGTGAATACATAAGCTTCTTCGCGGTCGGGCGCGGCCGTGCAACACTCTGCGCACCATTCACTCCTCAAAGATGGCTGCTTTGCGCAGTTTCCCTGAACTACCATCAACGCAGCGCTATAGGAATGGACCATGCATGACGGCCGAACTGCAGTCGCTTCTCGGCAGCTCGTCGTGGCACTATATTTGACCCCGCTCCACGAAATCCCCGTTTGGACAACCATGTTTGAATGCTGCACTGAACGGATTAGTGACTGCGCGGATTAGTGACCTCCTGAATGCCGCGAAACCTGAGGCGTTTGCCCACCCTTCTTCATCACCTGTGCGTTACGTACGCTGTTGGCGTTTGACAGCCCCTCTCTGTGCAAGAAACCCGAACCGTCGGAGAGCCTCTGTTTACATCTATATAAGACAGCTGTCGCGGCCGATTTCAAGCAGTTTTCAACGCTTACTCCGCAGCGTACTCGTGTTGCTGAGAACGCGTAGCATTGGCCGTCGATCAAGACACCACACATTCGGACAATGGAACGAGGTCGCCCCACAACATACATGCAGGTGAAACGAACGGGCGAAACGCCAACGGGCAGCTGGGATCGAAAATTGATCAGCTAAATGGAACCAGCAACAGCCTCAAGAACCAGATTTTTCAGTTTGCGAAACTGCGCAGTGTTCGTGCAATCCCTCAATGGTAGAAACGCGATGACCGAAGCCTCATGACCGCCACGACCGGCAACATCAAAGACGAAGACGTCGTCCCGCAGTCTCGGGGACTGTGCTATAACCATCTGCGAGGTTCACGACAACGGTTTGGCGGCAAACGTTCAGGCGATATGCGGGCTGTCGGGCTGGCATTGCAGAGGCTGCTACTCTGCGCTACTCAGTGACTCCATGCGCGCGTGTGGGACCTGTTCGCAGGTACACGGCAGTTCCTTCGTGAGGCGGCTGAGGTGGGCGAGAACGTGGACGACGTTATCGCTACGCGGTGGCTTCCTTCTCGGCCAGTTCGAAGCCTTCGACGAGCGTCTCGAGGATGAAGCGGATGGTGATCTTGTAGATGTTCTCGATATTTTCGGTGTACCGATCACCCAGGGTCTCGGACACGGCCGCCAAGAATGGGTTCTCGATGTGCTGCGAAGAGAGAGAAGTCCCTGGATCAGAAGCTTTGCCATACAACTCTCAAGGTGTCTATGTGTAACATAGCGCGAGAAATTAAGACTGCGGGATCTATGTAAAGTTGACTAAGATAGTTTGAGTATAAGGCTTAGGCTATTCTACATTGACGTACGTGAAGCGGCTACCCTCCCTCTGCACGCATGTCCTCGATGAGGCATTTACTACACCATTTCGCAATGTCAAAGTTAGATGCTATGGCGCTACCTGGTATGACCGAAATCAAAGCCTTCGGTAATGTGGGAGCAGTGCTGGGTGATTTTCTCATTATATGTCTCCGTAAGTGCACTGCCGTTCATTCACGTATGCTCAACCAACTGGCGCGCCAATTCCTCCTTAGCTGGGCGAATTTGTTTAGTGTACTAGTACGGCGGGGTTCTCTTCGGCTGTGAGGCATTCCCATAGGGTGTGCGTGTGTGCGCATGACATTAGCGTTTGTGTTTACGTTGAAATGTGCACTCATATTACTCGCACTGACACTGTAGTCATCGTTTGCTGGCATGTCTGTGAGCCACCGAATAGTGAACGCGGGAATAGTAACGAGGCTACTCACCCAGAAGTATTCCTTCTTAAAGCCCTTGATCTTGAAGTGTAACCTGCCCGTGTTGTGCAGGTAGTCCATGAAATAGTCGAGGTTCTCTAGCGCGTTGATGCCTTGGTCGAGCGTGGTCATGACAATGGAGGCGTGCTGCGCCAGCTCCATACTCTCGCGCTGTGACTCCTTCGTGCGGAGTGCCTGGAACTTCTCGAACAAGTCCAGAAGGTCCCCCTTCTCCTGGAACAGTCTGCGCATACGGAAGGCCTTGGGCGTAAGCCACGCGCGCAAAGATCGCGTCGAAGTCACGCCATTACGGGAAAGTGTCCACATCCTTCGGGGGCTGCAGCGCAGTACAGACGACAGTACAAGAAGGTAAAAGAAAAAAATGATGAAAAAAAGAACACGCATTCGGCGGGTGCCGTTTTGACGTTCTTGCGTACCCATCTGCTCTGCGTTGCAACCCGAAGAATGCTTAATCAACTGAGCTGCCAACTCTACGCGCAGCTTTCAACTTCACCCAGCAACAATGAAACTCAAGCTTGAAATGCCAAACTCGCAGCGTTTCATCTTCTACCATGTCCATTTTATCCCTTAATGTAGCCGCACCCTGCGAAATAATTTATACCTTTAAAAGTGGACAAGACTGTAAACGAGTCTATAGCTCGTCCCATTACACCCTTTTTGAGTGTAGGGTGGCCTTACACCCTTATTCACTTTTAAGGGTGTAAAATTACTTTACAACGCCCGCGCGCAGACTGACCTGACGAACATCTCGATGCCGGTGGGCTCCATGGCCCTGGCGATGGCCTTCCAGGATTTCGTGATGCTGAAGATCTGCCTGGCGGTGAGCGGGTGGCGCGGGTCCGGCGCCGGCGGCGGCGGCGGGTCGCCCACGGGCTCGGCGGCGCCGTTGCCCTTGTTGTTGCGACTGCCGCCCGAGCCGCCGCGGACCAGCGACGAGAGGCTCTTGCTGAGTGTGCAGCCCATGGGACCGGGAGCGGAGGACGACGACGGGACGACGGCTAGCCCTCTGCGGAGGGAACGCGAGAGCATCGTCGGTCCGATAGTAAGTACACGGCCAGGATCCGCCATCTTTAAGCGTAGGCAAAGGGCCACGCCTTAACTGTCCAGACGACACAGCGCGTGTCAAATAATTTACACCCTCAAATGTGCATAAGGGTGTAAATAGGTCCGTAGCTAACAACCTTACACCTTTTATTTTTTTTAATGTGAGGGCGTGAGACCGATTTACACCATTTTTTAGCTTTTAAAGGCGTAAATTACTTTACGGTGGAGGGGGAAGGAGGAGAGGTGAATCGGAAGAGCATGGCTCTAGTCTGCTACTCCTCAGAGGGGTAAACGAAGAGGCAGAAGGAGATGTAAGGTGACGAAGCAGTATACAGTGGAGTTAATTCAAGTGCTATCTAAACAGTTTCGAGATTGGCTCTGTTTTGAAGAAAGTAATTTATTTATTTGCTTTGAAGACACTGTCACCTTTGAAATAATCTCCTTGCGCGGCAATACGGCGCTCCCAGCGCTCATTTCCATTTGCCAATATGTACTGGAAACCTCTTTTCCGGAACGAGCCGAACAACCTCCTGCGATTCGTGCTTGATTTAGACAGTCGTATGAAAACGGGGACCTTTAAGCTGGGCTTTAGTATTTTGGGAGGAGAGCGAAATGAGCGGGAGCTAATCCTTACGAATGACCTGTCTTCTTTTTCGTCGAGGGTCACCGATATATAGGGACGAAACTTAGGTGTACGGATACGACCCTAAGACGAAGCAACAGTCGCCGCTGTGGAAAAGGCACCATGCTTCTACGACCGTAGAAAAAAAAAAATGGCTAGGCATGCCCACACAGCTCGAAAAAGTGCATGGTCATCGCGTTTTTTCGGCATTCACGGCATTGTTCATCAGGAATTTGTCCCGAATGACCCAGATTATCATCAGCGGGCTTTATACTGCTGAGTTTTAGGGAGCCTGAGGGAGACCGTTAAAAAAAAGGGAATGTTCGGCCCGATCTTAGGCACGCGAGGACCTGGATGCTGCGCAACGACAATGCACCCTGTGAAAGATCATTATACGCAGAAGCGAGGTTCTCGCCAGAAACAACTTGGTGTCTACCCTACTCGTCAGATTAGTCTGCCGCTCATTTCACTCCGTTTTCAGAATTGATGACCGTGCACAAAAGTCACAACTTGGCACGATTTGCCTTAGTCGAGCTCGTATCACAGAATGGGCGCCCTTGAAATACTTCCCGAGAGAAGACGTGCAGGATAAGTTCGCAAACTGGCGAGAACGTTTGATAGCACTGTGTTGCTGCGCAATGGAGCTATTGCAAAGGTGGACAGTGTTTGAATGCATATAAATAAACTACGTTCTTCATCCTGCTATTGTAGTGATTTCTTCTAGCGATGATTTCTTTTGCCTGGTTAACTAACCGATTCGGTTATTTGCATTTTTCTGCGCGCTGTGATTAATTCTTCTGGTTTGGAGTGTCACTATGCATTTGTTCTTCATAGACATATAATTTTTTTCGAATGTTTTAGCTTACGACCTCTTTCTTTGTGTCGTTCTTCTTTTTTGCTTTGTGTGTGCAGTTTGGGTTGTGCTGCCTTGTCTGCTAAAGTGGTTTTCGCCGTCGCCCTGTGTCCGGATGGCGTATTTTTAAGTGATGGCAGTTTCGCCCGAAGAGCGAAGCACTGACAGTGATAGCAAGGTTTAGCGCAGTGCTTGAGGGTTGCGCTTGAACTCTTGGCACGGTGTGTGCACGGGGGCGACCGTGCGTGTATGCAACATGCGCGGGCACACCAAAACTCCTGGCACCATTAAAAGCTTCGACACATCGTGTAGAGCCTGTAATGGCATCGCACAGGCGCCGCTGCGCTGTCCGCAAAGAGGGCACCAGTGAAATTACGTGATTTTCAGGTTGTGAGCAGTAGTATTATTTTTACAGCGAAGCTGTTTATGGCTAGGGTTCCGTGGAACTTTCGTATCCGTCGACAAATCTTAATAACTTCGGCCGGCTAATCTAAACGCTACGCTAATTAGAAAATAAAAGCAAGTTCTTTCAAGGTAAAATATTACCTTTAGCTGAGCAGTGACATCAGTATGCCCTATAAAATGTGCCTAGACGTTCAGGTTCCACTCTGAAACCAGTGACACAATGACTGATCTATACGGATAAAATAGTTGTTTCAAGCAGGTGAAAACAGCTTGACGTCAGGTAAATGAGCGAATCTAATTGGCTGGCGCATTTATAGGGATATTGTTTTAGTTGGACAGTGTACATATAACCTCGTAATTTTTAAGTTGTCACCAACTATATGTTACAATATAGCACGCCTACAGATAAACATATACGAAACATCAGGGCGACGCCGACAGCGAAAATTCGTTAGATTGTCCATACCATTTCTATTGAATTAAAATTGCTACAGACAACTCTGGCACTAGTTTCTACGGGGGCTGCAAAATACACATATATGGCGGTCCAGCCAGCACACGTACACGAACTTGTTTAGGCGTCGTCGTTATGGCTTCAAACAACTTTGCGATTTTGCATATAGATGATTTGCAACAACATATTGCGTCGTGAAGGCAAACAATTCGAAAACATTGTGCCTGTGCGCAAAAACGCATTACCCTGTTGTGTTTAGAAAACTATAATTGGCTGCAAATCTAGAAAAATAGGTATGTGTAATAAATATCGCCACAAGAACTTTTGAAGCCATAAGCACCAGCATTAGACGTCTGTGTACTACACCCATCGTTCTCTTGGTAGCTGACCAATCGCAGTGCCAGAGTTCCATTTAATGTATTTTTTTGGTACGAAACTGACAAAAAAGAGGGCAGACGAACACATTCACGATTCACTTATTCATCTTGTTCGCTATTCCTCACTTTGCACAGAAGTTCCGAAATTTCTGACGTTCAACGAAAGCTACGCAAACTCCTAAGCTATGTTGAGTTGCAGATTACCCAACAGTAGTAATGTTACTGCAGTCAATTTTCTATTAAGATGAAAGAGGCAAATGCGCACGCCGGCAATCGTCACCTTGTAAGGCTGAGCCGCTGGGGTTTATCGATCCCCCGGAGTGACTGGACCGAGCGGAAGGGCCTGGAGGACGGTGCTGGACTGGATGGAACGTCGGCGTTCCACTACTGCTGGAGCGCTTGTTGGGTTCCTCTCAGGACTAACTCTGCTCCGTCGGTGTCGTCAGCCGGGGTGCGTTCAATAAGCGGGATCCTGAACAAACAAAAGAAGGCGGTCAGCAAGAAAACTTGACGCGTGTTTATGATGCTGTACGCAGACACGTGACGCGCCACGTGACCACACGTGTGACACGCCTGACATTACTTGCACACACATATGACACAAAAGCACGTGACATACAAACACACACACACATTGCAGTGTCATACACGTGACATTCTTCTTTCTCTCACGCACACGCACACATGACAGAAACACAAGTGACGCACACGCGCGATTAACATACATGACAATAGCATGAATGTGCGTGACATTCTTTAGTGTTAGGATTGGGGGCTCAATCCCGTCGCTGGTAACCCGTTGTCAAGATTGGAGTCCGGCATGAATTAGAAGGTAGCTGGCCCATGCCGTCGTCCAACTTATCCACGCTGAGGACGTTGATGAAGGGAAGGACTGCTTCTCATCGAGAACGAGGAATATGGGTTTATTTACAGTATCTACATCAGTCCAGCATGACTGCGAGAGAAAGTACCTCAGTCTAACATGACTGCTTGAGAAAGTACATCAGTCTAACATGACTGCTTGAGAAAGTGCACTGAGCAGCCGCACAACAGCGGTTTATAAACACACGGTCCTCCCCCGATACCCAGGTGACGGAAACGGCCGTCCAGTCATCGTAAACAAGTCGCCTCTCTGCGGGACAGTTTACACACACACACTCACACACACACACTTCCTTGCGCGAGGTTCACGTTCCGGAGCCGACGTCAGACGGACTTCGTAGAACTCGGGGCTTGTGTCAGGAAAGGTGCCTTTTATTCCCCGAGCTGACCCCTGCAGCGCAGCCGGGTGCCCACTGTCTTGCGTCTTGGACGGCGCGTGGGAAGGAGCCTCTAACTACGTTCACGCGAGCACTCCCCCGCTCGCGGCAGACCAGGGCGGCGGTGGCGGGCTCAGTAACAATAGTTGGTTCGCCAAACGCATTCAGTCACAACGGCGACGAGGCTGGAGCGTAACGGTGGCGTTCCAAGAAAGGTTGCCGCCGCTGTCGCAACTGGCTGGCAAAACATGCACCTCAGCTGGGCCGTTCTTAACATTACACACGCTAGCCTCAGAAACACACGTCGCGCATGCACACGTGACGTATATGTGCACACAAACAAGCCTGCACATATAAAGCAAACATACGTGCCCATTAGGTCGGATGGCCTAATGGGCCTAATGGCCATTCACTCACTCACTCACTCACTCACTCACTCACTCACTCACTCACTCACTCACTCACTCACTCACTCACTCACTCACTCACTCACTCACTCACTCACTCACTCACTCACTCACCCTTGTGGCAAGTAGAGTGACAGTAGCACATGTAGATATGATAAAGCAGAAAAAGGAAAGTGTCAACCTAGTGTCGACGCTCAAGAAGACAAGGTCGACGTACATGGTTGTTCAAATGATTCGATGATTGAATATTGATTATATGTCTCTATTATGTATTTTTGTAAATTGTTTATTCACTTAATTCGTATCTTATAATGGTATAACGACGACGTTCTTCCGATCTCCATGCCCGTCCTGCAACGTATGAGACGCTCACTGTATTCTTCAGAAGTATCGGCAGCTGTGCATCTACGGTGGAATCTCTTCGCTAGGGCCCCCCAACGCTGCTCGACGTCCAGCAGCGCCTTGCGGGTACGATAAGAATCACGCATTTGGGCTACTTTCAACCTACTTCGTCTCCTCTTGAGTTTCTTTATTTTTTTTGTTCTTTTAAAGCGTAAGCTTTACTAACCGCGTCGAGCCAAGTTTCGCCGTCGCCAGCAATTTGACCTTCATTTGACCGCAGCTGCGCCGTAGCCTTGGCAACTCATCACATGACTCGCCGCGCCAAGCTCCGCTGCCGCCGCGGCTTGGCGCATGCGCTCTTCGCAGCTTAAGGTCTGGGTTGCCGCCTGATCACGTGACTCGCCGAGCGCCTATGGCCAAGAGGCGCGCCGTGCTCGCCTAGTCACTGTAGTCAGTGCGAGCTTGATCATGGACGAGAGCGAGGCCGGGCCATCTTCTCTGAGCGTTGCGCGGGAGCGGGAGGCTATGGGCCGTCGTCGCCAAGCGGCGTATGACAACCCCGCGGATATCGCCCGGCCAGCTGCTTCACTGGAGAGGGTCCGGAATGCAAGAGGCTTCGCACCGTCGACATCAATGTAGCGACCGCGTTCGCGCCCTGCCCGTTTGTGCCTCGACGCTGCGCACGTTCGCGGCGTGTCTTTGCATATTCAGCACTTGCGCTTTCCTTGTGGCACAACTGGCGTCGCACCGTCCAACGATGCATGTCAAACCAAGCCTAATGACAGTCACGTGTCACGTGGTCGTGACGTCAAATAACACAGTAGCAATACTGTGAAAGGCAAAAACTAGCTTTTATTGGGCGAACCTGTGCCCACAAAACAGGCTACACTTAAAGCACAACGAGAGCGGCGAACACAGTCGGCGATCGTCGCAAATCTGATCAGCGGGTCAAGCGTGTCGGCTTTTATAGAGCAGTCGTCGAATGTTCCAGACTGATCGTTTGGACCCGCGTGCCTTCCACAAAGTTCTACACCATTCGCGTTACGCGATGAAATCAGATAACACAAGGTTCGGCGACAACAGACAGCCGGGTAGAAGCATCGATAAATAACTTTCCAGAAACGTCGGATGCATGCAGGCGCGTCCCTCGCTGTGCGATTACAGTTATTAAGCGGCGAAACGTGGTCGCCCGATAAAGATAAGTACACGTGTCACACGTCTAGCCACCGACCTAGGCACAGCCATCATACCTGGCTTAACGATGATTGTATCCGTTAGTATGATAATAACAGCTAAATCAAAGGTTAACCAGGTGAAACCAACACTTAATCACGCTAAACCAAGCTTTCGCTTTGCACATCCATGGGTTAGCTGAGCTAAGCCGCAGCCAATTTTTGTGACACAGGTGTTGCGTGATTTCAGAAGAGCCGCATAGATAGCTACAGGATGAGAGGAGGAAAGCTCCGAGCGTATGAAAGGATTGGCGAAACAGCCGTCGCACAGATATGTGTCTTACGCACGATTGCAGAGACCTGCTGTAGAACAGGAAAGTGGACATTTCGCTTTTTCTCGCTAGTGTAGTCAGTCACTGCCAACAGAAAGAGGGAAAAATTATATCAAAAGCCACTGGTATTAATTACGAAGCTAGGCAAGGCTGCGTACTGTAGATATCAGATATCTTAAAAGATCTAGCAAATTTCAAATGCGCAGATAGATATAGGAAGAAAGTTAAATAGCATTATATATATATATATATATATATATATATATATATATATATATATATATATATATATATATATATATATATATATATATATATATATACATATATATATATATATATATATATGCAAAGAGTGTTTCACATATAACTTCAATCATAGGCGTATCTACCGGGTAGGGACAGGGGGAGGGGGGGAACTTGCGGTAGAAGAGGTCCAGTTCTCTCAGGTGCAGCCGGGATATGTGTGAACGCGTTAAAAATGTACAGAGAAATGAGTGCTCCCACTAAATATGCGTTCACTTGGGGGCATTTGCCACATACCTGACACACACGCCGGTATTCTGTTTTCAAAGTTGATGCTAGACAGCGGCGTTGGGTTGCGTAAGTTCAAGAGAAATAAAAGAAAAGAAAATCCAGACTATGGTTGAAACGCGCGCACTGTCACTCTATCTCTGCGTTGAAAACGCTCACTAAGCCTGCCCCGGGAATCCTTGGCGCTGAAAGCGCTTATCGAGAAGTTGCCATGCGCACCATAAATTACGAGCCTAAACGACTTCCTCTAATTAGCCCTTTTCTTTTCGTCGCACTTCTTTGTCGCGTATAGCAGAGGCGTCAGCGGAGATTTCGGGCTGAATAAGCGGACAAGCTTAATTCCTTCCGCCTGTGGCTCAGGATGCTTGTTTTTTAGACCCCGAGATAAGGGCTTAGCGAAAAGCCGATCAGCAATTCTGATACGAGGCCGGTATTGTTTTGGTCGTGACTTGCTGCAAAGAAGCAGCAGCGAGCCACGGGCTTGATTATATTGCATCGAGGCAAGAAACAACAACTAAGCGTTCCCTATAGTTTGTCTTAGTTTAGTGGAGGGTCATTTAAACGAAAGGAATCCCCCCAAACAACGATAATTTGCAACGAGGATGGCGGCGATCATGGCACGTCAGCAAGAACGATGACTGCACGACAGCGTTGACGACGACTGCTACAGCGACGATAAAACCACGACGAGCCCCGACGGTGATAGGGGGAGATGACGACGACGCGGAAAATGACAAGACCAAAAACCAAGCGTATTTAGTCGCGTTACGTATGGAGAAACCTCGTCGCGTTTCGACCCCTCTCTTTATTGAGCGAGCGCGATAACTTTATTTGGAATCCGGCGATTGGGAGGCCCGGGCCTGGAGCCACCTAGATGGTGGCTCCAGGCCACCATCTCTAGGTGGCTCCATTGGAGCAGCTCCCAATGCAGCAGCTCCCAATGGAGCAGCAGCTCCATTAGGAGCTGCTGCTCCCGTACGCCCTCCATGGCTCTCTGGGCGGCCCTAAGTTTTTATTTTTTTTTTATTTTTTATTTAACATACTGTTAGTCCCACTGGGACTGTTACAGGAGTGGATTTATCAGCAAGATACAGGAATACAGTGCAGTACAGTAATACGCCAGTTACACATCAAGCGGGCAATAATACAAACAGTATACAGTATAGTAATAGTAATATGCCAGTTACGCACCGAGTGGGCAACAACACAAAATCAATACAGTCTGAACGTGATCATCAGGTCTGGATTGTTGTCAAGACTGACAAGGCAGCGAGCTCAGCGAACTTTTTCAAGGAATCCTGCGCAGTTTGTCTTGGAGTTCTGAGATTGAGGCTTCGAAAATTACCCCTCGTAGCGTATTCCATTCAAGCTCGTATTGTATGAGAAGCATTACGGTAGATTCGGGCCGTGTCGCTTGATTACCGGTATGCGGCAAGCTATGAGGAAGGGGCCCGTCGACGCAACCACGGTTCGCTAGCCCGACGTTCGCACTTTGTGTAGCTTGTGGAGCTGAGATGCCGTCTGGCCACGAGTGACGCATTATCCGGCTAATGGGCATATTTTGTTGCGTCACAAGCGTCACGAGGCGCCCTACAATGAGCTCGGAAACTCTCGACACTCACCAGGATTTCAGATAATTCCAGTTCAAATAGAATGCTTCACAACACGCCCCGGGGTCGACTGAGCTCAACTGGGGCGACATGTAGTTTAGGGCGTGTAATTCTGGCGAACAGGAAAGATCGGCTACTCAAGCACAGTGAGGTAACGGGAGGCAAGGCGTCTACCGATTTAACAATAGTATAAGCATCCACTTTTCTTTTTTTCTTTAGCATTGGTATTTCAAGGACCCAAGCATGTGTGTAACGTACATAAGGTTTTAATTAAAGGGCATGCTAAGGGAAATACGGGGTTAAGTTTATCAATTGCGTGGCTGCGAATTGTCGTCGTGTTGTTGCTATCGTCATCATCGTTGTCGTGTCGTTAATAGTTCTGCACTATATATGAACTAAGACAGCCAGAATAATCTGTGTCTTTTCATTTATTACGCGGAACCTTTAACCGAAATAACTTGGATAGCAATCACAACGTGTCTAAACACGGAAAAATCTTTTTTCTTCTTCTTGAAGTAAGCTCATCAAAGCGCTATACAGGAGAAGGTCGGTGCTTAGGTGTGTCTGGAGTGTCTCTATTTTCATTAATACGGTATGCAACGCACTGTGGCACAAATTGATGCCACAGAAGAACCGCTGACTGGCGAGGAAACGGTATGGAGGAAATGCTTGTTGCGCTAGTTTACTTAACGTTTTCCTAGGATCATTTCACTCGTTCTCTGCGCTACCTACATGAAGGCTTATCCACTTTGCGTCGCCCACATGTTCAACTTTCCCGCAGTACACACTACATACGCGGCGAAACGCGCTTTCGCGGAGAAAAGCAGACGAATCTTCTGAAAGTGCGCTCCACGTCCGGGCCCAGATAAAATTAAGGGATGCCGCTGGCTAGTGTTCAAGCATTTCTGAGACACCAGAGGAAGTTAGCGTTCGTAACAGAGCATACTGCTGGTGATCAGCATTTTACTGAAGCTGGAAGACCGCTAGGTCGTTTTCTTATGTCCGCTACTGAAAGCGCAATCAAGTTAGGATGAATAATAATAATAATAATAATAATAATAATAATAATAATAATAATAATAATAATAATAATAATAATATATAATATAATGATTTATTTCCGTCACCATTACATTGATGGAGGGGATGGGAATAAAAGCGATTGACGCTTGACTAAGTTCCCACCCCCCGTACAGCAGGTGAGCAGTGGCATGCGACGGTACCTCTGTCACGACAGCAAATACAAAGTCAAAGAAAGCATTAGTATAAAAACAAGTATGCAAAATACACAATCACCTGTGTGTGTGAAAAAAATATAAACCGATTCAAAAGAAATACAAGTACAGCAACTGAGAGCAAAAACGCTTACGAAACAGCGAAAGAACAGCAACCAAAAATGCGCTTATAACACAATTAGACACAAAAACGTTCACAGATGTCTAAATGTTGTACAATCAAAGGGACGCGTTAATGAGGAAGTAGTTGCGAAGGTTAGAGCAGCTAATACTTCCCAAGTCTATATTTTCATCAATTAATTTGTTAAGTAAGGATGGAAGTTGAAATGCTACCATTTGGCGCCCATAGTTTGTTCTTACTTTTGGTAATACCCAGTGTGGTTTATGCCTAATAATAATAATAATAATAATAATAATTGCTGATTACTCTGGTGATAATTTCAGATAAACACCACTCAAAGACAAAGAAGCAGGCTAGCGTCGAAAGTTGACCGTGTGCCATTGTCGTTTGATATACATATTTGGATGAAAATGGAACTGTTGGCAACTGATGTGTCACCGGCTTCTTTGCAAGCAATTAATTGCATCAATAATTAAGAGAAGTTGACGTGAAGATACATGAGGATGTTCCTGCTGTAAGACGCTTTTTAAAGTATGCGTGAACAAATAATAAAAAAAGAAGACACAGCAGTAAAGAGGGACGTTCGACATTTCCCTGCGATTGGACGCAAGTATAATGGCGGAATAGAAGATAAGTGAAACGAAATGACACAGAAACGTAAGAAAATGCTAAGTGTCAATACATAATGTGTTATCACTTTCATCTAAAATGTTATTTTTAACGTTCGTAATATTTACGCACGTTAAAAAGTAGCGTTGTCGAACATGGCGGTATCCAGGGCTCCTGCTTCAACATGAATTCTCGTGATGGCTACGATCTCGCTCTCGTTCATCTTCGGTAACTATTGAAATGAGCTTCCGCTTCTTCTAAACTGACCTAAAACATTAGTCATGAGCGCATAGCACGTCCATTTTCTGAGATCGTTCGGCGATTTCGGCGTCCGTAGGCTTAGCGAGACGCATCCCCATGGCAACAATAGGATGGGTTCTATTGAATTGTCTTTTCTTGGATACGTTTGGTATGTGGTACAGGACGGCACCTTGCTTTTTAACGTCTGCCTTACGCTTGCGTTCCCGTGCGGTAAACTAAACAGACTTGAAGAGACGCGCACCGTAACTTCCCGCAAAGGTGCTTACGTTTAACGTCCGTAAGGCGAAAAACGCTGCTCTAAAACTGTCTAGTTAGGCTTCTACAGCAGTAAAAGAAAAAAAAAAAATGACCGCCCTTCCACTGCAGTGGAGGGGGGGGTGCAAGCGAAGCTCGGGATCCGCCGCTCTTCGTTGTCGTAATGCCTCGGCTTCGCGTTCCTTCACGTCGAGGTCGGCACGTCGACGACGAGCCCTTCCTCGAGCGAGTTCCCGGCGGCGTTCATGTAACGCCGCCTGTTCTTCGGCCGAACGCACGACGCGCGGCCCGTTCCCGCTGCCGTTCCTTCAACGCAGCCTGCTCTTCGGCAGAACGACCCAAACGCGGCCTCCACATCTGAATGCCGGGCTTGAACTGGCGGGAAATGGTGAGGGCGAGGCGAACGCACACGTGACCACACCCTTTCTCTCCTCCGGAGGGAGGGGACGCCCGTGCTTGGCTCGCGCCTTGCGTTGTATCTACTTCTTCATGCATATAAAACCCCGCTTTAAAGGGCATGTGCGATTAACCGACAGTGGCTGAATCGGTCAGCGCGGTGGTCTTGCAACCCAGAGGACGATGGCTCGAATCCGCAGCCCAACAAGCAATCTTTATTTACGCGCGGCTTGAGTTTCTTTCGTACGGCAACATCGACACCAACACAAGTGAGGCAATACAAGCTTCGCCTGAAGATGCGCAACGTACCTCTCGTCCCGGGAGACGAGTGAGGTCCATGCGGCCGATCTTCTATTCACCAGCTTTCAAGTTGTTCTGCCAGTCAAGACAAATCACAAGCGATAGAGGGACTCTGAGAACTAGACATGCTTCAGGAGCCCCAGCACTGTCTCATTAACGACTCTGGTCACGCGCTTGGCGTACTTGCTGCTTATAACAATGCCTGAGTCATGCGCCGAGATAAAGCTTTACTGAGAGCACTGCTATAGCGTGGAACGCCTGATGATGGCGTGACAAGTTTCTTCTAGACCGGCGGCAGCCTCGTCATGTGACACGCCACATGATTTATGCGGGTCAACGGAACAAAAAAAAAAAAAGAAAGAAAGAATAAGAATAACGCCCTTATCCGCCGTATGAACCCCATTAATGATTTTGCTTTCTCTCGATCGGCGAACCGGGCCATCACAAAGGTATGCGGTACGAAGCAAGAATGATCAAAAGACGGCGTCTTCAAGAGAGATTTTGGCACGATGTGTCAGTCAGTTGCTCCGGAAAAACACAGTGTTGAAGGCCAGACGTTTCTTTGCTACGTAGACAAAGACAAACCGCTTGTCGAAACGTTGGAATCGGTGATGTTTCTTCTTCGGCTTCTGTCGATCACCTTTATAGACTACCTTGAATCAGCAAGGAACACTTCGCTTGGAATAGTAGTGACCAAGGTGCATGTAAACTGGTAACCAAGCTTCCACAGAAGCCCACATGTGCAGGGATTGGCTACCTGTTACAACCATCGCCATATGTGTGTCGGTGGAACAATTTCATTAACAATTCTTTTAAAGTCTCAGCATTTCGATCGCTACTCGAAGGTCTTTTTCCTTCTGAGCTTGCAGATCGTCTCGGCTTATGCGCTAGCGTGTCTCCATAAGAGTGGCCTGTGTCTCGTGGTGAACATAATTAGGATGGTAATGACGGCCATTAGCTTTATGCGTACTTAAGAACGTGATTAACTAGAATGAGAATGAATAACAGTGTGAAAAAGATTTTAAAAGCCATTCTACTTATATTAGCATATAGAACTATAAAGCCAATATACATGATCGCATAAGAAAATATGTTTCTACGAATTAAGAGTAGTATGGCAAGCACAGAGTAACAACATCGCAATATATGCGAAACCTATTCCCAGAATCCTCGAAACACCCAAAGTTCTTTGCAATGTGATGTGTTCATAAGAGAGTTGTCAGACCAAACAGCATTGCACCATTTTATCATTAAAAAAAGACATTTCAACATACCAATATTGCTGCCTGTGATGCGCTGAGAGCTTGTGTCATGAAGAGTAAAGAAAAGCTGCGTGGCATTTTCTCATGCAGCGCTCCGCTTTCAACGTCACGGCGGTACACAGCATGTCGGATGCCACAGCTTCAAGATGCATGACATCACACATTCTGCAGTCACATCTTCTTATGGCAACAAAAGTCGTGTGCTAGGTCCGGCAAAATTTGACGTCAAGAGCACGCCTCGCCTTGAACAAACACGCAAATGAATTAAAAATAAATAAAAATAACTTGGACCAAAGTGTGGCTGAGTACCAATCCCCCCTGTTGAACGACAGTCTACGTTTCTCTAAGATAACAGAAACATTTTGAGCCTTTCGTGCAAAAATGTGGCATTGGACGGCAGTATATCGTCAGTTCTCTGTGGTCAGCTGATTTAACTCGCAGAGAACTGGTCCAAATTGATCACAGTGAAGCGCCGCCACGTAACATTTCATCAAGTGGCTTCACCGCGTGCCGCCGGCCGCCATGTCTGCACTAACGCGGTGACAGTGCTGCCACCTCTCGCTCCATCTCGCGGCCAACGGCTCCGTTTCGAAACCACGCCGATATCGGCTGGCTCTTTCATCTCGTGTTGCCGCAGTCATGTACTCCAAGTTTACAGAGTATTGGACATCGCCCTCATACGCACGTCTAATCAGACAGTGACGCGTCCCCGCCTGTAGGTGGCGTAATCGTCGATATGCAGCAATGACATAGGCGCGGGCAGCCACAAGCATTACGAAATACTGGCTGTGTATATATACGTAACAACGTCAAGCCGAGACGATGCGTGGAGTGTGCATACAACAAAAGGAAGGCAAGAAATATAAGGAATCTTCGGATAAAACCAACTGATACTGTGGGTATTGGTGACTCAGCCCCTGTATGCTTTAAGACTTGCAACTGGCCGAATTTGGTTTGGGTGCATAAATATAACTGGCGTAAAATACACAGGATGAAGACGCGCGTGCGTGTGTTTGCGAATACAGTCTTGTTCTTCGCCATACGGTGTGTTTTGCGCCATTTACAATTATGTACTATATGTTTTCTGCGATGCGGTATTGCGGCGTAATCTAGCGTACACTGGGAAAGTTGTGGCTGTTGCCTCCAAGATTTTGGTGCTCACCTTCATGTCTCGACCCGCCTTTCTTGTGCTTTTTCGTTCATGTGATTAGACATATGACACTAACAAGGCTTCAGACAAAAAGCTTCACGAAACGTGCACTGCAAGCACTAAGTATAACTCACTATTGCGAGTATAACTTGGCGTGATTACAGATCTCAGAGGCACATACATTACATACAAGAAGCTTTTCACAGTATTCTTCACGAACCAATGAAATCATTAAATATAACGTGCTGTCACAAGGAAGAATGCAACTACTTTTCATACACCTTTGCGTATGCGTCAGAGCTGACAAGACTTCAAAAGAATGACGCAAACACGTGTTGATGCCGAAACGTGCCAGGCTAAAAAAAATAATTGAAAATACGGACGATCAAGCAGCGGATATCGTCTGCTACACTTCAATGTAGCAGACGATACCCGAAGGAAAACAAGTGGGGTGAGAGGAAGATAAGTATGCGGGCCATAGTCGCTGCACTTGGAGTCCAATCTACCGAGACGTCTCGCTAGAGAACAGCCGGTGGGCGAAGGTAAACAAGAATAGACCGCCAGACTGCGCGGGGTAAATAAAGAATAGCAACAAAAGGAGACGTGACATGGCCACGTAAGACAACGAAAGGCTTGCGCAAGAAGACAGAAAAGAAATGCCACTGGCCGCCACTTCAACCCCGACTGAAGTCCCTGTCTCGATAACCGGATGGACCGCGGGTCTTGTCTTTCCAGAAGGACGTCATGTAATACGATACATCCCCTCTCCGTGAAAGATTGCGAAAACGTCTGCCCACCACTGTTCTGATCACATAGAGTTAGTCTGTCTGTTCGTTCGTTCTTTTTTTTTTTCCCGCTACATTGCGTATTGTCGCCGGGACAGGGCGTCGCCGCCTCCCATCCTGCTGTCATCTTTTTTTTCCTTCGTTAAGAGAGCTTCACTATCGCCCTTTGCACAATTGTTGAGTTAACAGGGAGTTAAGGATTGTGCATTGAAGAAAGACGTGGAAAATGACCGGGTTTCGTAATAGCTATCTAACCATGCACATCAACAGCCAGCTCAAGCTACGTAAATATGGACGTAAAATTGAATCTTTAAGCAATATGGCGTGCGAATCCAAGTTTACTTTCCTGTGGATATGGAAATTACATTTAACAGGTTCGAACTTCTTGACAGGAGACGCGCTGAGCGAGTGCGGTGCACTCGTAATACGCGGCTTTTCCTATTCTTCGAATATATAAAATTTCGAATAAGCATCGAATTGCTTTTGCTGTCCGATTCGTATTCCATTCGCGAAATCGCCATTAGAATTTGTCGAATATTCGTTCGTTCGAGTACGAGGACGAATAACAACAGTACAGTGAAATGTCGTTATAACGAAGTTGAAGGGGGAGCCAAGAATCACTTCGTTATATCCACTGTTGAATGTACTGCAGTATGAATCTCTATGGGAAATTAAAGGAGAATTTCACTTACTTCGTTATATCCACTGTTGAATGTACTGCAGTATGAATCTCTATGGGAAATTAAAGGAGAATTTCACTTACTTCGTTGTAAATAGCATTTCGTTATAACAAGGTTTGGCTATAATCGTGGCACACAGGGAGAAAGGTCGATGCGAATGGAGACGCTTCAGAATGATTGCGCTGCCTGAGACAAGCGGCTGCTGTTCTAACGCACCAGTTTTTGAACCAACGCGCGAAGTATAGTTGACTCTTACACGATATTTTCTTGACGTTAAATCACTATGCCTCAGTTTAGGCAGCCTACGAACACAACTCCACTTAGACGAAGCACTTCATTATGTGACCCACGTTTGCATTCGCTTAAAACGATGTGCGGCGCGTTGTATAGCAACACACTTACCTGTTTCAAGTTTCAGCGAAGGCTGCACCACTGCGTGCATGTGATCAGGTCTTGTTATTTTGATTCGTTACTACCATTGTCGTGGTGCGCCGGGTACAATAAACTTTCGGTCGTTTCCTATTTACGAGCTATTAGATAGTCCTGGCGTCCCATTGTTAACGGTATTACACGTGTCGAAACTATTGGGGCAGAAACTCCCCGGTGGGGAATTGTCATATTGTGCGTAGCATTCTTTGAAATGATTACTTATGAGGCTTACACTGTACCTTTGAAATCAAGACTGCCGTGCTTTGAGAGATAAGCAACTCCAAATAATACCACGCACAATATGACGATCTCCACAGTAAATTTTTTTTTACTACCAGTCTTTGTGTCTGGTAAATGAAAGAAATGTTGCAGCACTGGTTGTTTTTCTCGCATAATTTTCCCACCGACCCGCTCGCCTGCATTCCGCTTCTCCCTGTTGTTGCAGACGCAATTCTCTCGTTGCTTGCATTCTGTGCGCGTACCTTGCCAGTCCAACCTCTCGCCTGCGCTTTAACTGCGCCTTTGTAAGAGCTGCGTTTCGTACGCACCTGCCCCCCCTCCTCCCCTCCCCTCCCCCATTCCCCCCCCATATTGTAAAACGCTGAGTATGAGAGTAAAACTAAGAACCTTGAAAGGGCACCGCAAACAAGGGCCACAGCTAGGTGTGTCCTGTCGGTGGTTATTAGTTTCTACTCTGTGAAAATTAGGTATAGGCTCATGTTCTCTCTCTCTCTCTCTATCATTTCCCCTTCCCACGTGTAGGGTATCAAACTGGACTCAGTCTGATTAACCTCCCTGCCTTTCCTTCTTCCCTTCTCTCTTTTCCTATTAGTTTCTGCTCACTCACTCGTACTCAGCGCATTACAAGCATAACCTACTAGCCCTACTCCTCGTGTTTACTCAACGTCGTTTCTAACGCGCTGCCTCCGACCTCAGCGCCGCAAGGGGTCGCTACTAGCGTTACCGCCGCAACCCCGCCTCCGCAGCTCCGGTACGCAGCAAACGTCACACGTACAGTATAGCATACGCGTACACGCACAGGCTGAAACTCTTCACTGTCTTCCTCGGGCGCTCGCTAACCAGCGCGCGCAACGATTATTGTCAGCTAACGAGGCCGCCGGTTATAAATGGCCCCCTCGAGATTACCTCAGCGAGCGAACACCGTCGAGAGTACAGGCCAGGCGCGTGGCGTTAAGTACCGCGCCCAGAACACACGATGCGGCACCGGGGTTACGCGTGGAGAAGCCGAGCAGCCATGACACCCGGAGCGCCGGAGGGCTGCTTAATCACGGCGCCACCCGATGCGAATGCTCTCAGCGAGAAAAAAAAAGCGAGTCGAGAGTGCCATCAGTTTTGTCCGAGAAAGACAGGCCCTCGAGCCTGCGGTTTGTCACTCGGCGTGTGCAAAGCCCTGTTGCACGTGTGCTGTATAGGGTGTCCCAGTTAACGTTAGCCAAGCTGCTCAACGAAAAAGAAAAGAAAGAAAGATTAAGAAGAGTGTGGCTCTTTCGTAATCGAGAGTAACTGTAAGCATGAAATGGCTACCGGCAAAGCAGATTGGTGGGAAAGGATACTAGCCACAATCTTAAAATTGGTATAGTGCATGTTCGCAACGGCAAACCCCATCACACACAACACCACGACCTGTCTTGAATGAACCTCATTGCAAGTGTCGTCTCGGCCAAACAGCTATCCCCGGGGCCATGGACGCTGCCGGCTTGGTCGCCCACTGTGGCGCCATCGCTGGATCTCGAGCTGGCGCAAAACTCGCGCCTAGGAACTCACGGACCGCTGGCGTTGAACAGGCAACACTGTCTCAGCGCCAAAAGATGACAAACAAGTGTTTGGTGCCCTGTATCGGCATTTTAAACGTCGCTATTAGAAACGACAAAAAAAGAAGAACTTCAGTATACTAGAAATTACAGCTACATTGTCAACAAACATTAAGAAGAACTCGGAAGCAATATTTGTTGCCACTTGTTTGGGCAGTAACTAGCGTATGTAATGCGATCCTGTACAAAGGGTTGGGGGCCAGAGACCTCATTTTATGTCTTGACCGGTTTTCCGGATGTTCTCGTTTGAGTACCCGGTTAATAGCTCTGGCTTCTGGCTCAAAGCCACTTGAAGGTCGCCGACAAGAGGAGCTAAAATCATTTCATGCTTAAAACACGGTGCACGATGTTAACGTTATCTGGGACACACGCTATAGTTGCCGAACCCGGCGCTGGTTGTTCGAAGAGTACGTAAACAGTGACGAACCATTAAAGATTCAGAAAGGACAGCTCATGGCGCGAGAAGGGTATATAGAGACTAATACTACCCTTCTCATAGACAGCCGCGTAAATACAGTGAATAGGTTCGTGCTCTGAGCCCAATAAACGTCACAGTGTAATTATTGCCTTCACGCGCATTGGCACCTCAAAAATGACTTTGTTGCTCAGCTTGGACCCAGAGGAGCAGCTCTGGGCCGTCCGGATGGCCGAAGACGCCGCCAGAAAGCAAGGACTGGCCGCTGTCTGAGGAAAGGGGGGGGGGGGGACTGGGGGTTAGTCTCTCGACCCCCGCCACCCCTGAACCCCATCAAGGAAATAATAAAGCTTTATCTATCTCTCAAAAGTGAAGCAGGCACGCAAACAAAGGAAGGAGCGAAACATAACGAGAGGAGCCGTTCAGGGCTCGTACGTTTAATTTGTGTGTGTGTGCGTGTGTGTTTTTAAGGCGAAGCTTTCTTCGCGTGCCGTACCATGTTTTCGCCTACAGGTCGGTCTGTAGGTCGGTCGCTGGTCGGGTTCCCGTCTATTAGTCTGGCATTCACTTAAAAAAAAAAGAAAACGCGTGTTTTGTGGCGGGATTGAAACCTAGGCCCCATAGCCAAGCAACCCGGCACTCCAACCACTAGCTCACAACCGCGCTTTTGTTTCTTTCCTACGTGGGAGCGTAACTATCAGAAAAACAAACCACTACAGAAATTTAAGGTGACCGAAACCACATTCAAAAGTCAGTGAAACACGTGCAAGTTCAGTTCAGTTCAGTTTATTTCCTTAAAGGCCCCCATTTCAGGAGGTTTTATATAAGGGGTGGGATTATATTTCGAATTACAAAAAACAAACAACGAAGATTATTTAACATTGAAGATGATCAGTTACGCGTTTTTGAAAAGTAGATGATGTAGCGATGGAGACGATGTCATAGGGTATAGGCCGTTCCAGTCTGTAGCTGCTCTAAAAAATAATGAAGCAGAAAACGTAGTAATGTGCGATGGCGGACGGGCAACTTGAAATGGATGACTTGTGCGGTAGGATATGCGTGCTTTGTGTTTGATACATGGTGTTCGGATTTGATTTGCAAGCATCCTATTTAGACATCCAGTCCGGCGCTGTTTCTTGTGCATCGTACACACTCCGAACATATGCATCAGATTCTCGAAAAAAAAATATAATAAACGCCCGAGTGCTTCACGGTGGTTCAGCATGCCTGTCGCACCTCCTCCAGCGCCAAAGGGCATGCAGCCCAAGTAACATGAACATGTCATTTGGTGGGTCAGAGGAATATTTAAAGGAAAGGTAGGAAACGAATTGTGCGTATGGTGGGATATCTAAGTATTTTTTAAAGTGTGCTTTAGAGAATGTCCCAGAAGAACACGGTGCCCCCACAGTCCACAAAACAGTGATCAATCGTTCCAGCATGTGGCCACACACGGCAGTTTGTCGACCGCGGCACGAAACAGCCCCTTTTCTCTAACTAGATGTCCTTAAGCGTGTCCATCAAATGATCCTTCCACCAGGAATCAAAACTTCTTTTCTTTAAGTTATACTCGGCAACCCGTCCTGTCAAAACCTAGGTCACAACCGCATGTACATTTCTCTCGCGTTAAAGACAACTATAGCCCTCTTTGAGATGATCGCCTCGTGTTGATGATTATGATTCTCGTACTATGACACGCACCCCCAACGGCGGATCAGCCAAGAAGCGCGTTCGCGTGTTATGTTTTGCATACTATGGCACGCACCAACAATGTGCGGTTGGCCAAGAAGTGGCCGTCACAATGGAACGTGCCCACAACGAAGGAATCGGCAAGGAAGCGGGAGACACATAATTGTGTCAACGCCAACTATAGCTGTTTGGGATGATTGCCACGTGCTCACGATAAATGTGACTTCAATACAATGGCACATAACACAACTGTGAACTGGTCAATAAGCAGCCGGTACATGTAAAATAGATGAGAAGAAATAAAATGAAAGTCTGTATAAGATTTGTCAGAAGGTATAGCACGGGTACGCGACATCGCATGCGCGCGCCAGTTTTCTTTACGCGAAAGACACAGAAAGGAAATGTTCAAATTTCGAGCAGTTGGTTAACCGCTTAGCGAAAGCTGTACTTCACAGATTCCAAAATATGCGTTGGATAGGAATAATTTTTTTTTCCTTTGTCCGCTAAAATCTGAAGTTTCGAACAGAAACACTAATGAAAAAAGTACCGAAATTTAATGACGTTCCGGCTCCCACACAGAAGCATTGTGCGCAATAAAAACCCGCTAAAATATAAAGACCACAGCCTTTGTAAGAAGTATGTGACGTAAGCAACGATCATACATCGTTGGAAGCTTCTCGTCATTTCTGTTGCAATCGTCTTGTTTTGCCTGTGCGTTGCATTCAGATTTGCGCTGCCATTTAGGTAATAGGGAGCTTTAGCTGGTCTGTAAACGCACTAAACTTCGTGCAACACTGTATTACCGAAGACGCGAGCTGCACTAACAGCGCTTGTTGCGACATCTAGTGACGTTTCGTACAGCCACAATTCATTAGACACGTTTTCGTGTGACATGGGTGGGCTTTCGCCGAAGAACAACGAAAAAAAAAGACAAGTCCACGCTAATGCGATCAGCATTGAAGTAATGTACATATACACCGTGATGCCTCCACCGAAACGCGTCTGTGCTGTGAGGTCTGTGAGGTCTGTGCTGCATGAGGTCTGTGCTGCAGCCGCCGGGCGACTCGCTCGCGCTTCCCTCGGCACATGGTACGCCACCTAGCGGTGCCGTCGCAAAGTCCACGTATGTATGTATGTATGTATGTATGTATGTATGTATGTATGTATGTATGTATGTATGTATGTATGTATGTATGTATGTATGTATGTATGTATGTATGTATGTATGTATGTATGTATGTATGTATGTATGTATGTATGTATGTATGTATGTATGTATGTATGTATGTATGTATGTATGTATGTATGTATGTATGTAAGTATGTATGTATGTATGTAAGACACAAGCATGTATTGAGACAAGATTGTCTGAATATACAGGGTGATCCTTTTAAGGTTTTACAGAGGTGTCAAAAAATTGCCTGCGGCAGAAAACGTAATTCTTGTCGTTGAACCGGATTATTGGAAGAGGTGGACATTACTGGCACAGATTACGGCACACATTACTGGCACACATTCAACAAATTACGAAAGACTGACTAATTAACTTCTTAATTATTTACTTTACGGCACCTATCGCGATTTACGAATTGTAGCCACTGAGCTTGCAAGACCTCATTTGAAATGGATTTTTGGGATTACACCAGTTTCGAGACATTACATTCCAAAGTGTGAGACGAAATACGTGGGTGTTCCAGTTACTTTTCTGCCTCAATGCATAAAAGAGCCATTTGTTAAAAAAGTAAGTGGACCAACAGTGCATTTTAGGGCGAGATTGAAGACGCACATCTCCAAACTGGTGTCATTCTGGAAATTCATTCCAAATGAATACACCTGACAAACTCACCCGCTACAATTCGGAGATTGCAATATGTGCCGTAAAGTAATTAAGAAGGTAATCAGTAATTTCCCGTCAATTAGTTGAATGTGACTTTCAATTTTTCGTACATGTCCGCCTCTCTGAAAAATGCGGCCCAAGGACTAGAATTACGACACGTACAACAAGCGATTCTTAAAAATTTCATGGAACTTCCATAACGTTAGCCATGCTTCGCAACGAAAAAAAGAAGAAGGGATTGAAAAACCACGGTGCAGAACACGATTTTAAGACGTATGGTATTCATTCATTGGAGGTCTGACGACCAAACACGCTAGGCCTTCTAATTCTATGTTGCACCATGTTTTTAATCATATCTTTTGTCCTTGAACAGCTTGGCTAAAGTTAGCTTGGACACCCTGTGATGACGCGTGCTTGATTACGCTAGAAAAGGAGGAATAAATTTTTTTTAAGGGGGGGGGGGGGGGGTATTGAAGAGCGTCACATAACCAGTGGTGCATATATATATATATACGTATATATACACACATGTACCCAATTTAGAGTCAAAGAGATTCGTCGAAGAGCGGCCCAGAGAGACAAGGAAAACCTCCATTTAAAAACAAAAAGGCAGAAATTGAATCACATGTTGACTCCCGTATCATAAGTTACCACACAACGCTTACACAATTCCTATATACTAAGCACCCCCCGATTCTAACCCCCCCCCCCCCCCCCCCCCTCTATTTTCGCGAAAAAGTTCTAATCTCTTCTAATCTAAGCACCCCCGTATTTGTTAGGAAGAGCGCGTAGCCAAGGCCGCCAAACGCGCTTGCTCACTCTGGAATCATTGCTCGGCGGACCTGCAGGCACGCGGTCGATGCTTCTGTTGGACGCGTTTCGCGGCCATCTAACCCCGGAGGTAAAGACAAAGCTTCGGAACATCAATAGCGACGTGGTTGTGATTCCGGGTGGCATGACGCCAGTGCTGCTACCCCGACGTTTCAATCAACAAGCCCTTCAAAGCCAATCTCCGACAGTATTACGAAGAGTGGGTGCGAAACCCTGACCGGAAGAAGACGCCGACGGGAAAGCTGCAGAAAGTGTCCCCATCAACCATCGCAAAGTGGATCTCGGACGCGTGGAAGAGGGTCCAAGTGGACGTTGTGGTCAAATCATTTAAGAAGTGCCTCGATCACAAACAACTTCGACGGAACGGAAGACGGCCTGATGTGGGATACCGAGAGCAGCAGTTCAAGCGGTGCGGCGAACTCGAGTGGCAGTGATAGTGACTGAGCCCTACACAAGCGGTGGGTTCACCGCCTGTATCGATTTTTCTGTTGAATGTTTGCAAAATAAAATGTTATTTCTCGCACCCATCTCGTCGTGATGTCGCAGCGAAAAGAGGGATGGGGGGGGGGGGGTCATTCTAGATTTTTCGAATCTAAGCACCCCTCCCTCACTTTGGGCATCGCGATCGTGAAAAAAAGGGAGTGCTTAGAATCGAGTAAATACGGTAGTGCATACAACAATCTCGACGCTCCACTATATGCATAATCAGGTGAATGTATGCCCGCCTGCTTGAATTTCCGACGGAATCAATAGCGCTTACGCAGGGTGTGTGATGTTGCACTCTTATATTGCCTATAGCGCAACTATGCCCTTTGAGGTGCGGTGAAGAATTAAAAATGTCATCAATATACTTTCGATCACGAAGTCGCAAAATGCACGGGTCTTCCTATCAGCGTCGTCTGCTCGACGACCGTGACGGCAGAAGTGCAGCTGTGCCACGCTGTCTTTTAGCACGGTGCAATCACGCGCGTTTGCCGCATTCATTTCGCTGTTCGCAGCAGCAGCAACAGCAGGAACTGTAATACACAATCACACCCACGGCGTCAACGGGTCCGCAGGATGGAGGTAAAAGCGTCGTCTTCGAACAGTGTCAAAGCCTAACTCATATCACGACGAGAGGGATAAAAAGACTTCTCACCCGTCGAGAGGCGACGACGCCTTACTTTACCCCGAGACTTAATCAGATCGAACAAAGGAGGACGGGACTGAAAGTAATCAATAAAAGAATAGAATGACTAGGAAGTGAAGAAGGAAGCGTGGCCGAGAGATAAAAAAAGGGTGCTTCGAAAATGGCCGAAGTCTCCAAGAGCGTTGAACGAAAATAGGGAGAACGGGATCGGACGACGAGACAGACAACGGATACACTCCTCGTCGCAAATTACGCCCGCAGTGCGGAGAAAAAGTACACGTCGCTTAAGCCAACCCACCAGGAAAAGAGAACCAGAAGAAGGGCACTTCCTCCATTTTTCGTCTCGGATCGCCGTCTGCGCGCCGAGAGAACTTCGCGGAAGAATGAGCGGCGTACATGGGCCCAGTCGTCCTTCAGCTCTCTTTTCTTGAAGATGCAGCCTGCATTTCATTACGAATGGGCTCAGACACGCGTTACGGATTAGCTGACGCAATTTCGTGTACTGCGCGGAATTGTGTGAGATGGAGAATACGTATACCCAGGCTCCGCACATTTGAAAACATTGGCTCCGGGGAAAAAGAAAAAAAAAAGAAAGAAGGAAAGAAAGAAAGAGGAAGCTTTTCTCGAAATTAGGCCGAGTGGTTCATCGAAAATGGTCCTCAGAGAGGGAGAAGATTTACGACTCGAAATCCGACTGCGTGTTAGCAGCTCTGGAAGAGAACGGAAGAAGAGGCCGAGGAAGCAGCAGCGACAGCAGCATCAATATAAAAGCTGTCCGTGACTACTTTACGAAAGTAGCCGCGCGAGGAGTGCGTGCGAAAGAGTGTAATTAGTTTAGCAGTACTCGCGGACGGCTTTCAGTGGCGCCGAAGAGGAAGCTATACGGAGGCGAAGCGCGCACGTGACCGCGCTCATGAAAGTAGTCCCAACGCTCACTCGCGTTTGCTTAAGCCCGGGAATTGAATACACGCGTTTTGCTCACTGCATGCAGCACGCATACCAAAATGAGACACAGAATACACCGCTCATAGTGTTATATTTCAAGGTATACATTTACTTCCGCTTGCTCTTTCCGCGTTTCGGTCCAACGCGAAACAGTCGCAAGTAACGAGCTACACAGGTTAAATGTCAACGTCAAGAAATCAAAGCAGAAAGCACTGCCAGACTGTGCCGGACTATACTTGGCACAGTAACACGCGTGTTAGAAGAAGCTACTCCGCCACAAGAACTTGTCCACGAGTTATGGTGTTAAGAGTTGAGGCACGTGGCTCGAGGTGTCGGAGAAGTGAAGGTTCTGGGATGCGGTCGCTCGTCGAAAAGATGTCAACCAATGTCAACGCAAGACGAGACATAGTCGACGTACATAGTACATGCACTTATTTGAGGGGGGGGGGGGGGGGGGGAGGGACGTGTTAAAGATGATGCAACGTTGCATCATGCCATATTTTCTTCGCATTATTTTCTTCGTTTCATTGTTCAATCTTACATTTTCTTTCAGTCTGTTTATATCTTTTGTTAATGCCAAGTTTCTTCATTCGCCTTCTTTTTTTACGCGCATGTACGTCGACGTTGTCGTATTTCGCGCCGACCTTGGTAGACACGCCTGTCTGTCTGTGTATTTTTTTTGACCAAGAGACGAGATGGGCCGCTCTCCGATATAGTGCCTTCTGTGGTGTAATGTGGTAAACTTGAGGTTATAGTGGCACTAATTACGCTTTGCCGTCATTGTACCTACTCTGCGACGAAATCTCACTTGTCTCATTGAAACCTCAATTTTAATACCTTTTGAGACACGCTACGACATCAGAAAGTAACGAAATTGCCCATTTTGATAAGACCTTACATGCATAAAGAGCCAGATCCCAGATACGCCAAACCCGTATGAAGTCAGTAAAGAAGACCTTGTCTTAAATATAGTGCGCACAGTAAGGGAAAACATTTCAAAGGTATCGTTTTGACAAGATGAAGTAAATTTTTCCATTATAGTCATTATTTCCCCGGGAGCTTCCTCTTCGATACACAAATGCGCACGCACAAAACGTACTATATTCTGGGGTTTTACAAGGCTAAACCACGAATAGATTGTGAGGCACACCGTAGTAAGGAACTTCGGATAAATTTGACAAGCTGGGGCTACTTAACCTCCACCTGGAAGTAAGTGCAAGAGCATTCTTGAATTTCATCCCCATCGAAATTCGGCTGCGCTTGGGTGGGATCGAACCCACCACCTCGAACACAATAGCGCAACGTCATAGCCACTAAACTAACGTGGCGGGATCTTGGACACTGTCACAGGGATGTTTCTTCAGCTGTGGAAAGATTTCTACTTGTCTTGAGGCGATTTTGTAGACAAAGGCTTAATACATTAAGTAAGTTTGCATTCCTTTGATACTTGCCCAAAATAACCGTTGTTTTCAATGGGAAATGCACGTATTTTCTGGTGCCCATCTGACTCCTTGCCAATCCGCACACCGCATGGATCGTCCAGCAGGTGCGAGACGTCACTGGACGTACGACTCTCATACAACTATTATAGGTTAGCAGCGCGACGACCGACGTAGGAAGTGAAATATATGGGACAGGAAAGAGCGCTTCTGTCACTTCCTACATCGATCATCGTGCTGCTAGCCAAAGATGCAACATTACCGACACGTCCGTTCATCCACTCTTATAGAAGAGTACAGAACTTGCGCCTGTTCAACTGCTCTAAGTTAAAATCTGGGTAAAGAGATGGAATGAGGAAGCTTGCCGAAAGAAACGTCTATTCGTCGCGATCAATTGCAGTCGAACAAAATATGTCTGACTCAATATGTTGCTGGCTGTTTGCTGGTTCAAGGCCTTCTCTGGTTTAACAGCCCTGACAAGACAAGTCCACTTGTACGTGTCGTTCTTCTTCGTCGGGTCTCTTGAGTTCTCTGGCGAAATTTTACTACGGACAGCCAAAACAATTTCGTCTCAAGACTCCTGCGTTTAATCACAAGACAGATTGTCATAGAAATAAGCCTTGTATAGCAAAGGCGTCGTAGACTGATTTATTCACGAAAGAAAGACTGTATACCGCAGGAAAACAAAGAAAGAAGGGAAGAAATAAAAACCGATCAAGGAACAAATCCTGCGAGATGAACAAGTCGGTCACCTTAAGCTCCGTTCTCGAAGCGTCTGTTCTAATATGCTCAGGGCTCATTCCAGCGGTGCAACCGAAGATATCATTGCGCCAGTGAGTTATGTTACCATACTCGCTTCTTCGCGGATTGGAAACGTCATCAGCGAACACAAAGGACAGACGGGGGCGTGGGGTGTGGGGAGATTTGTGTGTGAAGGCAAACATCGACATGTCCGAAGTCGTTCCGAAACGATCAGCGATCGGCGTAGCGACCTCAGAAGTTTCATTTCCACCTAGATATGAACAATTTGTTAGATACAGCGTTTCGAAGAAGAAGAAATAGAAAGGTGAAACCATTCAATTTCAGCGTCCTTCTTGCATTCACCAAGTATTTATTCTAGCGCCTAGAACAAACACATATTCTGCAACTGATGTCATTCTTAGTGACACCTACCGGTTAGCCAGCGACGCGCCAAGTTGAAGGAAAAGAACAAAAAACAAGCCTTGGTCGAATCTCACATTGAATACATGAAAGGCATGGTCGTAGTATGAAAAATAAAATGAGCAGCTCTTTTCAGTTCTTTCAGTGCGCAAGAACGGCGACAGGTTCTGTTAAGCGGCAGCCTTATCTCAGGAGCTCTTTTCCAAGTCGCCTGGGAATGGAGAAAGCGATTTGTTCGGCGTCCACAGCACCGAACCCCAGGGACGTTGTTACTTTGAAAAGGAAACTTCGAATCTACCGACTGCAGGGAGTTAATTTTTTACTTAGCCCTTTAACTCCTTTAATAAAAATTGCTGACGACTGCAAAATTTTAAAGAAATCTGAAGCATTAACTCTACAACTGCGTAAGTCAGCAAGGACAGACGATATCAATTCTGTAGACTGCACCTGAGACGCACGTGTGTGTGTGTGTGTGTGTGCGTGCGTGCGTGTGTGTGTTTGTGTGTCCACGCCTAACCGTTTCCCGGTCAACTTGGGTCATTGAGTAGTCCATGGTCCAATAGGTATCTTCAACGGGCTGCTCTGCCGAGAGAACTGGGTGCGAAACCAACGATTTCCTCAATTTTGCCTTAGTGGATACGTAACACTGGCTATGTTCCGCTCTTAATTGAATCTCTCTGAGGCAGACTGTTACTGCTCCTTGCGTCCACAAGCAACAGCGGGCACTCACAGAGGAAGAACAAGACTACGTCCGGCTGTTTCCACGCCTCATACTTGACGCGTTTCGGCGGGGGCAACACAATGTGTCGCTACATTGCTTCAGTGCTATTCGCATTAACGTCGACTTTCATCGTGAGATGGCTTCTGCCGGATTTCTTTTTTAGCCTTGAAGGTTAGGGTGTTAGCCACGTGAGGAAAATCAGCACCCTGAAGGATGTAAAAGCCTTTGAGAGTGCATAGCTCACCTAAAGGAGTGACTGGGAGGGTATGGTGGGCCGGGCGCGGCCTCGTGAGACGGTCTTTTCAGTGGGAGGTGACTCGGGTCCTGCTCGGTGACGTGGATTTGCAGGACGGGTAGCAGGGGGAGGACGGGGGTCAGGTCAAATCTGCATCGCCAGGGACAAGTTCCTGCACGAAGAACAAGAAAGAAGCAGATAGCGAATGTCATGAATGGTTCTCAGAACCCACATCACAATGAAAAAATAAGCACGCGGTGTAAAAATGAAAGAAAGATGAATCGAGTCCGAAACTCGCAGACCACCTGTTTTAATTTTGGTTCTTTTCTATATTCATGTTCTCATTTGCGTATTCATTTGCGTGTCCGTTTATTCGTTTAGAGGCAGCCCCAATTCCAACAGTCATCGGAACAGTGAATTAACTTCGTATTTCGTTGAAGGTGAAGGGGCTGTTAAAAAGACATAACACGGGATGTAAGTACACTCTCACAACGTTTGATCTCGTAAAACGAACATCGAAACAAAGCCGCACTCGCCAGCCGCGACATGCTAGTGCAGAAATTCTGCTCATGCATGTCAACAGCTGCTTTGTCTGTCGGTTAACAGCACGTGATACAGTCAGTACCAAAGAACCGCCGCCACGTAATGGAGTGACTTTCGCACTGTTCTCTGCACCGGCAGGCTAGCGCTAAGAAACGCGGATGTATTCAGCATCAAACGCTCCCCTGCATGTTGGTCAACTAGCGTTTCGTACTAAAGCGGTGTCCGGCACTGTCGCGATTCGAAGAGCACTTCATTAAGGTAGTACATAATATGTTACGCCTTTTTTTGAAGCCAAGGTCCTCTTGGCTGACTTTTTCCGGTATAACATATCTAAGATCTAGGTATCTCGTAACCACTTCAAGAAAAAGAAAAGAAAGAAAAACCGGCCCTTTAGGGCCTCCAGAACGGAATGGCGAGTCGAAAAAATGTATCAAAATGTAGGCCTAAAAAGAAAGATGTGAGAGTTAGTTTCAGAGTAGGCAATATTAACGGTATGGTTGTAGTTAGCGTCAATATAATCGAAAATTAACCACATTGTACACTACTCTTGTAAAGGATGCACCGCCACAGCTATAGGTATGCTGAGGCAAAGCCACTGTACGGAATGCCCTTGGGAAATGGAGCCAGTTTGGACTAAGCAGAGCTCGACTGAGGAAATTCTGTCTGGAACGTGGCTGCAGTGGTGGCCAGAAGATGCAAGAATTAGCTGCATAGTAAATACAAGCAACGGCACCCATGTAATTAGATCCAACATACTCGAAAATTAACCCCCTTGCACCATAAACTGCACTATCTTGGGAAGTGGCCTCTCAGGCGTCTTGGTCAAATAAAGAAAGGGTCTCCAAGTGTCGACGCTACAGAAGACAAGGCAGACCTGATTTCGCGTGGAATACGATAGGAATAAGATGCGAAATGAGTGAATAATGACATGAAGAGAGAGAAAGAAACAGAATAGAGAGATATAATGAACGTTTAATTGTCTAATCCTTTGAACCACAATTTATGTCGACGCTTTTGTCTTTACCATCGACACATAATGGGCACTTCCTTTTTTATTTCTTCACACTTTCAAACCGCTGGGTATTACGGTTTTATTTCTGACATTCTTAAGACAGCGGGTCCTTCGGTGTCCCGTTTTTTAAGACGCGCACAATTTAGTAAGGAACTACAACAGCAACATCTCTGCCATCTGTCTTCTTGCCGTGGTTAACAACAAGACCAGAACGGCGGCTTCACCGGCGTCAGCGGCATCGCGGAAAGACGTGCAAAGACGGAAACGGAAGAACGCTATCTCAGGTCCGGCTACAGAGAATTAGGGAAGTTTACTTCCGGTACACTGTTTCCATGCAAGAGAGTAAAAGAAAAGCACTTCGGCGTTCCTCCAGAAGATAGAACAGCCTGTTCCGGGAGCAGCTCCGATAATGCTCCTTTCCTGCACGACAGCTAACAAAGCGAGTTACTGTACGTTTGCAAACGGGTAAACAGGGCTTCACGGGAGAGACGGGAGAAGCAGTGAAGGGATGCGGGGAAGACGGGGGAAATTGCGTAGGAATCGCCGCGTCCTCTCCAGCCCTCTTTCTTGCCTTCTTGCTTTCTTGTTACCGGGCGCACAAGAAAGGCTCCGGCGACCGCTTATTGTGTTTCGATGTGTCGTCGGCGCCACGCCACAGCGCACTTTCATGCGCCTTCCAGCCATTCAAGATCGTTCAGCCGGACATCATCGTTTTCAAGATGCTTTTCTTACTTCCGCTTCCTATCTTTTGTTTTGTTCTTGTGATCACTGAGGCACATCGTTCAACCGCCTTCGTCTTGGCTTCGGTGTTAATGTCGTTTGCTTTTTCGGCGACGCTGCTTCTCCTTCTCTTTTTTTTTACTCGCACCTTCCTAGTTTGTAGTGCGAAGAATTCTTCTCGCGCTACTGACAGAGCAGCCTGGTTCCAGAAGCAGCCGTGCCGTAATCACCTATGCCGTTCGCGGCAAGACAGACAGTCGAAATTTATGACGTCACAGATTGCGGGTAGCGGAGTTATTATGGTCTCGTTGCCACTAGTTTTTTCGTGTTTACGTATCTTCTAGCTTACACCAAACCTAATCTCCTGATAAGAGTAGCGTTATCTTACTGCGCAAGCGTGCTTCAGTGGTACGGCTTACCTTAAAGCGGTACCACAACAATTGTTTGGAAACTGGGAACACACTGGAATGAGTGCGATGCCTTTAAAGTAGCATAGTTCCGAAATAATAAAAAAAGAGCTAACAATAACGGAGATACAAAAGATCACAACGTTTACTTTCCACATTGCTCCTCAACATAACATTATTATTTTTTAATCAGCTTCCCATTTTCTGTTACTTTAAACCTGCCACGAGGTAATAGAAGCAGTGCCGTGAAACGTTGGCCATTAGAAAGCCCACCAGCCGCATATTGTGGCCACAGTTAAGGCTCGCCTCGTTGCTGACGGCCAAAAAATAATTTAATGCCGCTGTAATCACCGATCTGGGTCGTAACTGCCGGGGTCGCCTAACTGATGTTTGCTGTCCATGATGCATATTTTCTTATTGAAACGAAAAGATAAGAAAGAATAATTACTCCCCTACATAGCTATTATTACTAATATTATATTACAATATATAGTAGTAATATATTATATACTAATATTACAACATAGCTATTATTAGCTAATGTTGATATTATGGCTATTGAAGGGTTGCAGCGTGTACGGCAAGCAAGTCGTGATCAGCAGGTTACCGATATCCTTGAAAAGTGTACAATCATTGCACTCTAACGGTGCTAACTTATGGGTCAGAAATTTAGAGGTTAACAAAGAGGCTTAAGAAGAAGTTAGGCAGCGCGCAATTTGCGATAGAACAAAAACGTTAGGCGTGACGTTAAGAGGTAGATAGACGTCGGTATGGATTAGAAAGCAAAGGGGGGGGGGGGGGGGATAGCCGATATCGTAGTATATACTAAGAATAGGTAATGCGTAGGGAAGATGACCGCGGTGGTTATTAGAGTTACACATTGGCTGGCACATTGGCTGCCAAGGGAAGGGAAGGGAAGTCGAGGACGGCGGAGGGCGAGGTGGTGTGCCAAAATTGACAAATTTGCAGGAAAAAGATAGGGGTCAGCTGTCGCAAGACACGGGTAACCGGAAATCGCTGGGAAAGATCTACGTCCTGCAGTGGACGTAAATGTGGTGGTGGTGTAATGATGATGGTGAAGAAGAAGAAGAAGAAGAAGAAGAAGAAGAAGAAGAAGAAGAAGAAGATTATGACAATGACGACAACGGTGATGTATCTTTGAAAGGAGGAGAAAGAGCTGGATGAGGTTGGTTGCTGGCGACTCTAGCCTTGCGCTCCTCGCTCGCAATTCACGCTCCACCCGAGACGCCGCGTTTAAGGGAAACGTCGCAAATTAAAACGAAACAGGCGTGTCGTTCAATGCGTCATCGTTCAGAATCGTAGCACGAGACGAAATAACGAGAAGACGCGCACGGCGAGGCGGAACAGGACGCAAGCCCAGAGCTTGTCAGCCATCGAGCGCACGGCGCCACCCTGTCGGGGTCGACACAGCGTCCTGAAATGAGTCTGTTAAACGTTGCCAATGGCAAGCTCTTCCCGACTTAATAATTAACAAGTAGCAATCAAAGCACTTCCTTCTCAATGTGCGGTGTTCTCGCGAAAACACCATGTCATTCCGACTAGTCCGTGGAGCCCGTCCAGACGCTGGTGTGCTCCCACCAAAAGATTTACTCTGCGTAGCCAGTCCAGGGCACTCCAATAGGTAGCGTTCAAGATCAGCGCGAATCTTACAGATCACAAATAACGGCGACGCGGCGAGTCCCATCTTGTTATTCTGCCGGGAAGTCGTGCAATGCGTCATGTTACACAATTATTGGTGAGCGAGTCTCGTGCAAACCATTTCGAGGTGGAGCATCTTTATAGGCAACGCAATCTTAGATCCTTTCCGACAGGAAAGCAGATGAGAGTGCTCAGAGTTATTGATACGGAATTACAGCGAGTGGCTGCCTTTTTTTGTCGATATTACGTCGACCCAGACATGGAAACAGAAGGGGCGCGTTTGATTCCGCGTTCCCACGGTTGGCCAAGGTTAAATTCCCGATGCCAACAACGTCGCATTAAAGCCGTTTTCGTTACGGTAGCCTCACGCTTCCTTAACCCACTGCAGTCATTTGGTCCGGGAGAAGATGCATTCACTGAGCGAAAGGCAGCGCGCCCGCGTAATATCAATGATTAATTCTGGACATTCAGAATGCGTGGATGCCCCATGGCACTGATTCTTTCCAACGCATATATCAGTGCGAATGGACGTAAAGTCAATGGCGAAACTTCGATTGCTGGCTCCTTCGTTTGCCTCGCGAGAGCTCGCTTCGTTTAACTGCACTGACATTGTGTCCCCAGGATCCTACGCACATTTCAATTTGCAGCACCCCCCTTCCTCCCCTTCAAGAAGAGCCTGAACTTCAGGGTGAGCTAGAAAATGGTCCACCATCTGTTCCCTTTTTTTTTCGTGAAATATTCTATTGTCCTTCCTACGTCGTTAGTTTTAAACCAATGCCATATACTAATCAGCTTTGGTTTAATGGTGAACCAACGTCAACTGAAAATTTCGATGGTTAGTTCCAAGCTCTGTACAGAATATTGAACAGCTTCACTGCAACAGTGACCATCAGCAAATTTATATTCGGGCGGCATTTCCAGTAGCGGGTTGTGCAGAACACAAATGATGGCCAGTAGTGGCCTAGAGTAAAGAAGAAAAGTGGGGTGGGGGTTCTCATCCCAATTTACATTTTTCCACAGACTGCCGTCGGAGGTATTCGTTCAGACAAATCAGAGGCAGAGAAATGGCCGCTCTACCACCTCTGAATTGAATATGCCACTGTTTGAGCATTTTTGCTGTTTAATATATGCGCTTACCGAACTGACGGGAGTCAATACAACTCTCGAGTGTGAGGCTGTTCAATATTTTTGGCATTGTAAATTTGCAGCTACCCAACCAACAGCGTCGCTAATTCTGTCCTAGATCACAATGCGTAAGCGTTCCCGCTCTTGACTATTCGCCCCTACTGAACTAAGGACATTTACTGAAAGTTCTGTACTGCCACGCTGTACTCGTATAAGTACTTTCGCTCAAGATTATCTTCAACTACGGAATCAACGACATCGGAAAGGCTATGTAACTATTTTAGGTCTCATAAATTCATCCCTGAAACCGCTGACTTTGCTACGACTCTCTAATAGCACACGAATAAGTATATACGCTATTGAACATCAACTCTTACGGCACCGACTTCGTCACTAAAGCTATCTAATGTTGCATTGCTTATGTATTTTCCTTCTGAAGACCAGCTCCTAACGCACGGCCGATGTCGCTAAAATTCTCTACTGACATACCCTGTATTTTTGCTCAATATTATCATCATGCACTCTTATTACGACCAACGCGTGACGAAAGACGAAAACACAAAAGAAGGACGAGCCGAGGCGCCGGCTTCCAACCACCTGCAGCGATAAACAAACAGTGTGTTCATCAATAAATGTTGTTAGAAGGGAGCGCCTGTCCATGGTCTTCTTGCGCGGTTTGTCTCGCGTTACGCTCTGGTCGTAGAACGCTAGCACCAACAAAGCCACCTTTTACTGATCATGCTCAGCTTCCATACGCGACAGCTTCGCTAAAGCTCCCTAACAACAACACGCGGTCTACCCAAGCCGAAGACGTCGTCATCGGTGCTCCATTAGGCGCTGCGCGAGATTGGCTCCAAAACCGCGTGCTTCGGAGGCGTCGTCGTCACTAAGGCGGCAAAGGAGCTGGCTTCCCAAGGACAAACGACCGACGTCATCCCATGAATACGCTGCGGGAACGCGACCACACACACGACCCCCCCCCCCCCCCCCCCCTGCACCCTCCCCTCCCCTGGCAACAAAAGCCGACCTTTTTTTCCTCCAGCCCCCCTGCAGGCGGGAACTGCTTTTATGGCATTTTGCCCAAGGTTAACCCAAGCGACGCCGAAGGAGGCCAGCAGTATTCCATTCATGTGCTGCGGTGGAGAAGCTGCATTCGTTGTTGTGTGTGCATACATATTTTTTAATATCGGCACGAACTAAAGTACGCCGCGACTGCGCACTTAATATGGCGGCTCGCTTTAGCAATCGCGGGGTTTCTTTGCGCGCACGACACCGTGCGTTGATCATGGGCGCTTCATAAAACAGATTGAAAACGACTCGATGCGAAGGCTCCTATCGTATTTTCTACAGCCTATTCTTCAGACTAAGAGGACTGCGATGCACGTACTTAATTTTCGTGCCGTTTTTTTTTTTTTTTTGGTTGAAGTAGTTGCTCTGCGCTTGGTTGCGAAGTGTCAAATAACTGAAATTTTTCACTTCATCTATCGCCACCGTTTATTCATGCAGCGATTTAATGTTGTAAGACGGTATATTTACTGTACTTGTGACCAACATTTTCAATCAATCAATCAATCAATCAATCAATCATCAATCAATCAATCAATCAATCAATCAATCAATCAATCAATCAATCAATCAATCAATCAATCAATCAATCAATCAATCAATCAATCAATCGTTAGGCCTACCAGAAGAGGCTTTACTGCGACGTTTACTCGAGCAAAGTGAGGTAAAACGAAGCTATATTCGCAGTTGCGTGGCTAAGAAGCCAAACTCGCACTACAGAGAAAAAACTCGATTGCTAAATTACGCTTTTCGGATACCAGAAAAATCAGCCTTACCATGACCAGAGGCATCGACACCCGGATAGACCGTGAATATAAAACAGAGGAGGCGAAGCCACTTTGAAGTTCGCACACTTTGTTCTCGTGACGTCACAGGCTTTGACAGCGCCCTCTGGTTAACTGCATATTCGATTGTCCATATCTATATACAAGGAATACATTACATTTTAAAGAAGCCAAATCTGTCTCGCGTGTGTGCGAACTCCTTTCGACGGAGAAATAGGACAACACATTCTAAAATTCGTGACATTATATGGCGCACTCGTGAAAGCTAAATTCCAAGAGGCAAGCTATAGTCGTTATTTACTGTATAGTAAAACTCCCTTTCTTTCTTTCTTTTCTTTCTTTCTTTTCTTTCTTTCTTTCTTTCTTTCTTTCTTTCTTTCTTTCTTTCTTTCTTTCTTTCTTTCTTTCTTTCTTTCTTTCTTTCTTTCTTTCTTTCTTTCTTTCTTTCTTTCTTTCTTTCTTTCTTTCTTTCTTTCTTTCTTCTTTCTTTCTTTCTTTCTTTCTTTCTTTCTTTCTTTCTTTCTTTCTTTCTTTCTTTCTCTTTCTTTCTTTCTTTCTTTCTTCCTTCCTTCCTTCCTTCCTTCCTTCCTTCCTTACCATATAAGTGAAGCTAGAGCCTTCAAAGCTGGATTAGCAAAGTCATTATTCATTGGTTGTTCTCTGCGGAATCCATGAAAAAAGACTCGAATCTAAGCCCACGACTCCAGCAAGACGAAGAAAAAGGAGTAAAACAGGGGAAGCTGCATGACAAGGTTTCTGGAGGATGTCTTACCGAACTGCTTTCTGTCAGGTCCGTGACAAGCACGCTATTAAAGACGTGTTGCGCGTGGCGTGCGACATTACCCACCGGCTATACCTGTCGCATATCACTCGCTCGCTGACAGACGACACGTCGCCACAGAAGGAAAATGACGGCCTGTCCGTAGGCGTCCGTATTCATATCGATCGATCGGCTGGGTAGGAGGAGGTGCCAATTTTGGGATGTATTGGAGCTTCTTGATTTGGATGGCGGCACGGCCAACGCACACCGCCTGTACCAAGCTGGGCGGATGGCACGAAGTGGACGTGTGTGTCTGCAGGTTTAAATAATCGCGCATTTTGAACGGCGACCAAAAGAAACAAGTCTTCGTTTAAAAAAAGTTCTATTAAAAAATTTTAGCTGCGCAGCGCGAGACTATCTCACTGAAACGAATCGATTACCTCGCAACATCTTTTATCGCTTTTTTTAACATTTGTAGCGACCTAAAATTTTGTGACAACGTCCAAATCGGTGATTCACCTCGTTTTTGTTTGTTCGTTAGTAACTGATGGAAGAAGGGTGATGAGAAGTGCACGCACAAGAGAAATACGACACTTGTTTAGATACATCTATGGATTCTGTGTACCTCTTGTGGCGCAGTGGCAGATTCTAATTCTAGATGATTGGCCAAGGTTGGGTACACACGCAGTGGTACCCGCCGAATGGCAACATCAAAGAAACTCAAATAAATAAAAACTATGAATTGAATATACTATTTTATTCCATTAGGTGATCTGTCTCGCGTGTGTGAGATCGAGCTCTGTGTAGAAAATAATGATTTATTTGGTATTTCGCAAAACAGAAATGCGCTTTCTGGTTCTACTTTGTCGGTCGGCCTACAGGGATTATTTAAATTCATTCGCCGACACTTGCATTCGACGAACATTTAAATTTCGTGTATGCATCCACATATATATCCGCCGAGATGCCGACCGATCCGACAGCAGGCAGCGGCCAGCAGCAGCCATGCTCAACCCGGGAGGGTAGACAAAGAATACTTTGCTGAAGAGTCCAAAAACAAGCAAGGGGCTGACAGATGGAATAGCAAAGTGTGGTATAAAGTTTGTAAACAGGGATATGGTGCCTCAGAAAGGCTGGCCAACGTTTCGATAGGAGGACCTATCTTCGTCAAAGGACCTATCTTCGCCTTTGACGAAGATAGGCCCTCCTATCGAAACGTTGGCCAGCCTTTCTGAGGCACCATATCCCTGTTTACAAACTTTATAGCACACTTTGCTGAAGAGTGTTACTCGCTACGCCTCGAGTTGCTTGGCCTCAATAAGGCTGTATCTACAGAGAAGAAGCCTTGGCAGGAACATCTAAATTGCGAAGGCTAACATCAACTTAATGTGGGCGCTTAATTATATACATACTTAAAAGAAATAAAACAGGTAAAACGAGAGGGGGAACACTAAGGAACAAGCAGAACTATCAAGAGAACGTAAACGAAGAAAAAAGCCGCGCACATATCTAATAATTTTACAGAATCTCATTACAGTGCGAAATTAACATTTGTTTTCGCAGAATTTGTTAGCTACCTCAGTCGATATAAAAATAAGAGCACGTTTGAGTATTGTAACCAGGCTTTAGGACCGTGGTCGTTTTCAACGACCTTCTTTTTTGCTGTACAAGGGTGTTCTCCTAACGATTACTCATATGCAGAGAGTGTTTTCTGATGCGAAAACATCGTTAGCTGCTCCACTTACACGTTTATTTATGCTACGCGCTTCGATCCAGGCACAATGTAATTCCTCTTAAAATAAACAAAGCAAAAAAGATTACCTATACCCTTGACCCGGAGAGAGGTCTTCTAAACTAAAGCGCGATGAAACATCGTTTTAGAGCCTGCAGCATTTTCAAGTCCTTAGGCTCATCAGTTACTTTACACTAAGCGTTAAAAGGAGCTACGTCTTTAGTAACCTAAGACCTTCTCATTTGCTTTGCTCCCCACGCTAACCTTCTCTATTTCTGGCAAGAAAGGCAACCATTGCAGGACAGACACTCTCGTTGTGAGAGAAAAAAGAAAAAAAAAGGTGTAGGCATTATGGCACCCCCTAATGACCACGCGCGAACGTCGTTAGGCCTTCGATTTTGCCCGGTGCAAACAAATGAACCGTTGGCAGCGGCGGCTATCTGCCCGTGGAACGGCTGTGTCTGTAGCTCCATCTCACTCAGTTGGACAGTGTAGCCAAAGCTGTGGGTCGCGTAAGTCAATAAGGAAAGAGAACCAGAAGAATAGCTCCTTTATAATGGTCCGCCTCTGATCGGCCTCCACCCGACACCGACTGCTTCACGATAGGGTTATTTGAAGTATTCGGAGTGTTTTGTTTGAAGTGATCAACACAGTACAGTATGCATGATTTGAACTTTTACAGCAGGAGGTCACGAAGAATGAACTGTCAGGGGGGCGTTCTGAGAGGTAATGCCCAAGCACAGCGCATAATTAGCGGACACGTGAAATGCGTATGAAACATTATACTATAGTGAGAATGACACAGTACAACCTTGAAAGTATACATAAAGAACAACAGAGAAACAAGTTAGCCAGAAACAAATATTTACAGTTAGCGCAACTAGTCACAATCACAATACGTAATCGTAACCACAATAAGTTACTCAGTGAATGAAAAAAAAAGAGGTTCTACATACAAAGGCACGGGGGAACAGCATGAACGCACACCGCCAACTGAAGCTACTGAATTGAGTATAACCACTCTATGTGGTTGTTCTCCATTCGTACAGAGCGCATGCGCTAGAGTAAACTGGCAAACATAGAGAATTGAAACACACAGTGTCATCTACTGTTAAAACAAACAAGTGAGAGCAGAACATGTCCCTGTTCGAGCCCCTGATAAGCCTGGAAGCGCTCATCTTCGCAAAATACAGCTTGTCATTGGTGGCGCTGGTTCCTTTCAATACCACTGTGTATCAAGACAGCTTCAGCCCTTACTTGCAGCTGTAGTGTACTGCCAGTAAAGTTAAAACGGCACACTCGCCTGTTTTCTACATTTGTATATAAGTTCGTATAATTTCTCCCTTCTACTCTATTCTCTCTGCTATCTTCTCTCCTGGTAGTTGATTCTCATGAGACCTTCCCTACACCCCTCTTCTCTGTTGGAGGTCATCCAAGTGACAGCAGCCAAAGCTACGAGTGGAAAGTCACATTTCGGCCAGCAGACAAGTTATTTTCTTCTTGTTTTATAATGAATCGCAAATAATAATGAACCCACAATAATAGCCGCAACGACGACTACTACTACCCTTAATACTACTACATTATAACAATACACTGCACGGTACACGGAACAAATCACTGTAGAACAAGTGCAAATATTTCCCTCTAGCAACTGCAGAACCGCCCGGTTTTGTCGCAGATGACCCTGCTTGGTGGTGCTGGAGCTTTTCTACGCACATTTGTTCAGTGCAATGACGTATCTTTGGCCGACACCTGTAGTAGCAAGAGCGACATCAAAGTGGGAGCCGCCTTCAACAGTGGACCGGACCGTAGATCCGGAGAACAGGTCAATGCTGCATTGTTGGCCGTTCGTTGTCTGCGTATGCATTGTAGGTAAAAACGACTTCGCACTCTGAGCTTATACTGTTTTCACGTGGCTCCTTGTGTGGCTGTCATTTTATTCTAACCGTGCAGTAATTTTCTACAATAATCACTAACCGACATGCCCCCCACTCCTAACCATGCAAGACGTTCTACCGAAGGATGACCAGCGCACGACGGACTCGTCCTCAACTTCTGTGGAAAGAAAAGTCCACGGGCTGACATCAGCCTTGCGAGGCCTTTGCTGCACTGCATGAGTGCACGAAGCAGAATATGAGCGCAGAGGGCAAACGATGCCTGAGAACGGAGCAGATGCCGGCGGCCTCGACGGGGGAGGCGTCAGAGACGAGGTGTTGGCCTGCTGGCCGTCTGTCGAGAATAGTAAATGGATCGATACGACGTCATTCCACGCGCGTGAGGTGCGGTTACAATGGTTAGGAAAGGGACCTCTGATAAAGCGGCCCCGTCAGAAAAATAGGTGGCAGAATGTCGTCCCGGGACACCGATTAAGTCCGAGCGGGACGCGTTATTCGATCCCCGTGGGATGTTTGACAGATGCGGGTACAGAGGCACGTGGGCGAAGGTAATTGTTTGTCTTTTTTTTTGTTCTGCTGTCCGGGATGTGAAGGTGACCTGGTTTTTACCGCCACATCACGACGGCGTATGTTTCCTTCTGGCTGCAATAACCGTTCGCTCAAGTTCAAGAAGAGATACGCTTAATCAAACATTCTGTATGCGTTCCAATAAAACTATATCTTTTCGGCACTAATGAGAAGAAACGGCCGCAAAACTGACACGGGATCGGTACTGAGGGCGCAAGAATGGTACGAAAACTTGAGATGGTAATCAATAAAACCAATTCATTCAAGCGGAATGTCAAGAAAACGGGCGGAAGGCATATGACATTATAGTTGCATGGGAAAACGTTCCACCAAAACATATCTTCCGCAGTCGTTTTGAAGACGTCTTGAGACAGAATAATAGCCGTTGCCTTGGCAGTAATCTAGCAGTCAACTGTAATTTTTCGTCTAAAACAGGGTGAAGACATTTTCTATAAAGAAAGACCTTTTTGTTGTAAGTATACTCTGTCATGCTCCCCTCTTTAGTAAGGCGTGATGCGAGTAGGGTCCATTGAAGCGAAAGGCAAGACAGTGAGAACAAATTTGGCAGCCGCTATCTATTGGATCCTTGACAGATCTATGCGTTAAACCTAAAATATGCTTTTATTTCTGGGTTTATTTTCCAGAGGCGCAAGCAAAACTTTCGTCAACCTTTTGACGCTCGCGATGCGTTTGCGAACGCAATGCGCCGCAGCATGTGTAACTTGTACAAAAATGTTTGCTCTCTACTCTAGAGCATCGACAGTCGCATATCTGTAGAACGTGAACACCAAATACGTATAAGCAGTTGTAGCCCATAGTCCGTAGAATGTCCGTAGGTCGTCTGCGATGTATCGGTAAGCACAATGTTCTGATTCAAGTCGTATGCGGCCTATGAAATTATGACTTCACAAATACAACCTTATAATCAGCTGTTGTCTATAAGATTCATCTTATAAGGTCTATAAGGTATTCTAAGGTATAAGGTGTATAAGGTATAAGGTATTATAAGGTCTATAAGGTATTCTAAGGTATAAGGTGTATAAGGTATAAGGTATTATAAGGTCTATAAGGTATAAGGTATAATATATAAGATGTCTACAACGAATTCATTGAAAGTGAAAAAGAAAGGAAGGGATAAGGGTGACTCTGCGAGATGGACCAGTCTGAGCTCGGTTGGCTTCCCCGTACTGGTAGAAGGGGCAAAGGGGAGAGAAGAAGGGGATAGATGAGAATGGGATAAACGTGTTATACATAGGGTAAAATAAAAGTGTACAGGGAGGCGAAGCCGTCTATAAAACGCTTGTGGAAGCTATATAAGCTATCGCAATTTCTGTGTCTGTATACGCGTGAAGTAAGAAGCAAGCACAAAAGGAGAGAATTGCCAGCCCCACGAAAGCGGCAGACAGACAGTTCACCGGGTCACGCCACATGCATCGATTTTGCTGTTTAAAGAGGGAGCTGGCGCCGCGAGTGGCATGGAGCGATGGATAAACGTACGTTAGAATGAAAGAAGTGGCAGGCCTTAACGAAGAGAGAAGCAAGAAATTAAGAACGCAAGGAGAAACTGACGTAAGAAAAAAGAAGGGGGGGGGGGGGGACAAGAGAAAGGGGAGAGCTCACAGAAGTAAAGGAAAAAGCTAAATAGAAAAGAATGACGAATAACGGAAATGTGCACAGAATGAATGTAATGAAGAAATTACTTGAATCTCCGAAGGGAAGGAAAGGTAGAATGAATCAAAGGGAAAAAAAGGAATAAAGGGAAAAAGAAGGAAAGAATTAAAAAAAAGAAAACGAAGCTCACTACAACGATGTCCAGTCGGCGTCAACAGTTTAAGGAGCATGGGCTTCCCGAATAACTGAAATTTGTACTCATTACCGACCCCACGTGGGGTTTCAATGGAACAATGCCTTAGTCCCACATACTGCCGCACAGTGCAAGCCCAAACAACAGACTACGTGCTGAACAACTGAGGAGACTCATCTTTATCTCAGACCATGTGCACCGTAAACATTATGGCACTATTAACAGTGAAACTCCGATGTAACGAACATGAATATAACACATTTTCGTATATAAATTAGTAAAAACGCACTTCTTGAACCATCATGTAACGAATATGACTCTGTAACGAGTAGTATATAACGAAAATATTTTCGCTCTGGACGTGACTTCGTTATAACGAGGCTCGACTGTAGTACAACAGGAAAATATAGCGTATAGTTGTAGGAGACGCGCCGCCGTAGCGGATCTCCTCCACTCGTGTTCTTGCTTTCACTAGCGGGCGAGGTAAACACCATCATTTGTATCAGACAACGCTTGCCCGTAGAACGCATCTTCGTTAACGGTTACTGGGCAGACGTTGACCGACGCCCATACTGACACTTCACGCAAGCGGCGGTGCTTCCAGCTTTTATGGACGCTTAGCTGTGCATCGTAAGTCACGTGTGTGCCTAGAGAATTTTCTTTAGCTTTGTGAGGATTTTGTGAGGATTTTTGTATGTGAGGATTTGCGAGGATTTTTGTGTATTGCCTAGAGGACACCTGCGGCGCGCACAACATTTGAGCATCTTTCTGCAATGACCGGAGGGTCGAGCCAGTGACGTCTCCATCGTTCACATTACAAAGAAGGAGATTGTAGTCTTCGTGATGACCACTGTCTCCGTCAAGGCACTGGCGAAGGCAAGTGCCCCTTGCTGAAACATTGACTCCAGATGTATCCCTTATGTAACACTTACTATGACATCATCTTCCTGCGAACCGACTTTCTTGTTCGGATTTCTGAGAAGACGGGAAGATAGGAGTCTTCGCAGACGCGGAGGCGAATACAGGTTCTCATGTATCGTCCTCATCACCATCATCATGTATATGCTGATGATGATGGCGAATGAAAACCTGCACTGTTCACCAAAAGTGATAGCTAGTCAGCAAGCAGTATATATATATATATATATATGTTAGCCACATTTTCGGAGCGTTTTCTCGATAAAAACAAAACAGAAAGTATAAGATGGGAAGGAAAAAAAATCGAAGACCAACAGCACCCATCTGTCGATGTCTTTCAATATCAATGAAAGGGAACTTGAATGAACCCGCGCCTAAAAACTCTTGCCATCATCACCATTATCGACATCATAGAAAAGTGGCATCATATTTCGGCGTAGGAGAAATAAGACCGCATTGTAACGTAATTTATGAGGCTCTAACACGCACGCACGCACGCACACAAACGTGCACACAGACAGAGCTCCAGCGAACCTGCGCCAAGCAGGCGGTATTCTCGTACGATCACTTTCGGAGACAGTTTCGCTGTGGCGAGATTTAGTCCAAGTATACCGTCCACGGCGTTTTGCGGCGCTGTGCTAAACTCGCTACCTTCGCACAATACAAAGAGCGCTGTCGGCCGTACATACGTCGACTCACCCCATTGCCGAATCTCGTGAAACAATATATTACATTTATTTATTGCTGTATTTATTTATTTATTTATTTATTTATTTATTTATATGCATCGAGCTATAATCACCAACTAAAAAAAAGTTCAACGCTTCAAGATCCAGCTTCAAGACAAAATATTCAGCGGATAGGTTGTAGAGTCTATTAAGAAATGTTCAGGGGATTACTCTTCAAGGAGATATCACTGTCGTGGTTTTAATTTTTTGGAGCTTCAAAGAGAGCGCGCGAAATCTGAAGGTCGCACGTGACTAGAACACTGATGGAGAGAGGGGCCAAAACATTTTCCCGTTCACATTGCTTTAGTTATTTTTTCTTATGCGAGAGACCACTTCTTATCGGATTATATCTGCCACAGAGTTATCGCTCCGCGCAACGCTTGCCCACTGCGTCCAAAGTCTTTTCAGTGTTGTCACCGATTTTACAGCGCACAACCAGAGGTCGCGCATCATCCGAGTAGTGTTGCACAATCTCGAACTTACGCGAGGGGAGGTTATATAACGTGGATGTAGCTAAACCTAAGGGCACGAGCATTTATTTAACATTTCGCCCCCAGCGAAATGCGGCAGACGCCGGTGGGATCGCACCCGCGACCTCGAGCTCAACGGCACAGCGCCGTAGTCACTGGACTGCCGTGCCGGCCCTTCCGTTGCGGCGGCTTAGTGCCGTGGCTTCTACATTTGAAAAAAATCGAAAATGCAAAAATAAAACACAAAAATGCTCCTGTACCCTGCATATGGCGCACGTTAAAGGACCCCAGGTGGTCAAAATTATTCCGGAGTTCTCCACTTCGGAGTGCCTCATAATCATATCGTGGTGCGTCACGCAAAAACACAATATATAATTTAACTCTAATATTTTTTTGTCTGTGTACACGAATCTGGCCTATCTAAAGCTATATCTTGGAGAAATAAACTTTGCTTTTAGCGGGGCATACACTGCCTTCATTTGGCTCCCTTTACGCGTCTGTTATAATAACTTTTCTTTATGCAAACGAAATGCTATAGCTACGCCGGCCCGAAACTTTTCGGCGGATATTCCCAAAAGTAGAGACACCGCATGCAAGCGCGGGTATGAGATCGCAATCGATCAAATCGAACGCAACTCTGCCGCTAACATCTTTTCTCCATCAAAACCAATGTTCTCTCCGTATCGTCGCAATTTATGCGTTTATATAGCGGGCACGCTTTTTTTTTTTTTTTTTGAGCCTGTGAGGAAGTGTTTGCCCTCACTTGCTTGCGCGACTGGCTTCCTTTCTGGCTCGTTTAAGTCCATGCCGGGGGCCCTGCGCGTTATTGGATCGACTCGGCACGCGATGGCTCGCCTTGGCTCCGGGCCGAAAAGAGCTGGGTATACATTGAAACGCGGTCGATACGCTGCGCACTAGCACGGCTCGCTTTACTCATTTTGTCAATTGTTATTTTTCTTACCGTGGCCTGAGAAGCGCCGGGTGCTATAAAGCGGGCCCAGTAACGCGTCGCAAAGTGCCATCACAGGAGAGGACGCCATTTTATTTTCAGTTTTGATCTAAGTTAAAGAAAACGAAAAAAAAGGGGGGGAGCGTGTGGAAGAGAGCAGAAGGAACTCCGGGCGTTTGCTGAAGCATGCTGGGAACTATACAGAGAGGGATATAGTGTCCCTGTATACAGCAAAATTAGAGTGGGTTATGGGGGGCAGGGGTGTTGCAACTCTGGACAGCACCGGAGACAGCCTACGTAGACAGCTCATAAGACCACTCTCGAGCCCAAGTAATGAAAATCGCGTGGAACCGTCTGGAGGACGTCACTGCGACGTCACGCCACCTCGCGCCGACACGAAAAAAAGAAAAGCCACATGTCGCGGCTCTGTTTCAATACTCTGCGTGTGTGATCGCACGAAAAATACAAAGTAGCTTTACGTAAACCGCGCAGGAAAGCATGACATCGTTTTCCTTCTGCGTAGACGACAATCTCGTCAACTTTCCAAGCTCCCTGCTCAGCCGCCATCTTGTTTTCGACAGCCATGCTGCCTGCATCGTTTCCGACTTCGACGCTGCCTTCACCAAGCTGTCTTCTTACGACGTCTTCGTCAGAATCGGAACGAAACTTAAGATGGTCGCTGCTTAGCCGTCTGCTTTGCCGCCTACGGCGAGTAATGAAACAGGGCCGGGGATACTGGAAGGGAAAAGCGGGCGTCTCCCCTTTCCCGGCCGTGCCCTAGCTCGGCCATGGCTGTACACATGGCCTCCGAGATGGGGCGAGCCCACGCGCGCAGCCAGATCTCGGGGCCCAAGCGGGAGGCACTGAAATACTAACCAAAACTAATAGAGGGAGCTGCAAGTAACGGCGGTTCAGCCAGCGTTGGGATGATGGGTTGTTGCATGGATCGGCGTAAGCTTTCTTCTTATGGCTTCAAACGGCCCCCTGGAATTTAAACACTGATTATTTTCGGCAACACGTGGTGTTATAGATGAAACCATTCGCAAATGATTGCGCATGCGCATAGTGAGATTGCTGTCGCGCGCTCGGAAAAAAATATGGTCGCTTGAGAATTTAGGCAAAGGAAAACAGACAAAGCGTTATAAATAGAGCTACAAGAACGTCTCAGACCACAAGCCCGAATATCCCTTTCAGGCGCCAATTAAGTCTATTGATTAAAAACTTAATTTCACCGTATTTCTTACATCTTCAGAATACGAAAAAGAGCGGCCACCTGCAATATAGAATTAGAATTTTCAATGAAATAGCGAGCTTCGTTGAGTTCGCAGAATGTTGACTGCGAGCGAAAATTCACTACAGGAAAATCAGATATGAGAACAAACTACTTTGTGTCTAGAAAGTTTGAAAGGCACCTATCCAGCTACTTGAAAATTATGTCGGGTGGAACACTAGAAATCTTTAGCGTGTCCGGTATTCCGGTAGACGCAAGTAAACTGGGCGTTTTGCCGGATGAGCTGAGTCGCAAACGTGAACGGCCTGCACGGTGCAGAGCTCAACCAGATAGACATTATAGTGCTAATATTGCAATAACCAATACTGCAATAACCAATATTGCAATAACCAATATTGCAATAACCAATATCGCAATATTGATATAGTGCTAATACTGCAATAACCAAGTGTATTCTACTTCGTTGTTCGTGTAAATTTTCGGCAGCGTCGTAATCGTCTTACTCTCAAAAAGAATGTAAGGGCGTGAGTTATACAGCGGTTTCCACCCGTGCTCACTTCCAAGCGTGTAAATTATTTCATAGTGCACGTGTACGCAGATAGGGAGACGCACGCACGCGCGCGAACTGACAAAAATAGGCATGCTCATGCACTGGCGCAGAAACTCGGCAAACACACGCACGCGCGACCAGAAAAAAAGAAGACACCGCGGACGTGTGTGTGTGTGTGTGTGTGTGCACACGCACACGCGCGCACACACACACACACACACGCACACACACACACACACACACACACACACACACACACACACACACACACACACACACACACACGCACACACACACACACACACACACACACACACACACACACACACACACACACACACACACACACACACACACACACACACACACACACACACACACACGCATGCACGTGGAAACCCAAACACGCACACTTGTCGAAAGAAGCGGGGATAGCACACCTGAGTATAAAAAAGAAATTAAGTTTAAAGCACTTAGGCTGTTTGCGCACGCGAGATGAGTTGCAGAGTGCCTCGAAGTGAAGGCCTTCAGCGAAGAGGAGCGCGAAGTTTTTTTGTTTTTTTTTTTGCCTCTTCTCCCGATTTTTTCGGGTGCTGTCGGGGTCTTGCCGCGCGTGCCACTGGCTTTCTTGGAACACCAGCAGATGGCGCTTGGCTCCGAGCATCATTGCCTCCGCCGGGAAGCGCGGAGGCGAACGAGAATCAATAGGAATTGAAAACTAAGAGATCACGCGACATGAAGCAACTAATGAACATAAGATACACGATATGCACTGGAGAGGAGAAAAAAGTAACAGCAGCGATCGTCATATAAATCAACTGCTCATGAACAGGCGAACTGAACGTTTGAAAATAATTAATGAAAAAGAGGTTGTAGCCTCCAAGGTTGGACTATTCGATACTTTGATGGCAGCGAAGCTTACGGCATTTTGTACATAATTAGTGCGAGCCCTAGGCAGTAAATAGTTATTATTGTGGGAAAAACGTGTATTATTACCATTAGTCGTAAATTTCTTTCATATAATATGAAGAAGACTTGGATTACGCACGATGTGGTAGGCCATAATCGATAAATTAAAGAAAATAATATTTGAAATAGGGAGGATACTTATTAAGGAAAATAGCGGAACCGAATGAGCGTGATATGTGTTGTTGATTATAATACAGAGTGACTGTTTTTGGATATGTTCTAGCGGACATAAGTTTTATATGTAAGGCCCCATGACTCGATACAATAGGTCAAATGACTATTAATGGACGCAAAACAGAGACAAGTTAGAGTAGGAAAGGCGAAATATTGACGAGTATTGAGAAGAACACGAATGCCGTAGGGGGTTTTCCTTTCTATTTGATCAATGTGCGAAATAAGGTTTAAAAAGACACTCAAGTTCGACACCGAGAAATGCGCATTGATTAGAAGGGTATGTTGCATAGTTATTGACATATACACCGGAAGTAAGTTTCTCGTCCAGGTCCTACTTGCTTCACGTGCATGTTATAATGGTTAATAAACACTTGATTGAATTTAAATAGGTCTGATTTTCTTTCTTTCACATTTCGAAATTGTTTTTTGTGTTCATGTTTCTTGCACGATAGTTACGTGCAATACGTTTTCTCCAAAGAAACGTCTACACTGCATACGCTTTTAGTACACTGGGTATTCCTTTAGCTTTAGTACTGTACCGTTCGGGGCCTTTTTCTGCCTGCAGTCAATTAATAGCCGCATTTGCGCGAATAGCACTAGTGTCACAACGCGCGACATTTCTGGCGCATCGCGTCCATGTAAACGTTTCTAACGTGCTAGGAAGGCGAAGTGCATTAATGCGACACGGGAGGTTCGTTCGAGATGGGATGAGGAAGGAGAGTGAGCGACGGAGCGGTGAGGCAGGAGCAAAGGAGTGTTTTGAGGAGAATAGGCACTTGGGGGACAGGGGGACAAGTAACGGACAGGGCGAGCGCGACGGATCGGGGAAAGAGGAGAAGCTGAGTGTTGTGACGTGGAAAGACACGTGATAGGTGGAAGAGTAGTTGGTAGGGGTTAGGCGACGGAGGGAGGGCAGCTGGAGCATCGGAGTGTTGTGACGTAAGAGGCACGTGACAGGCGGAGGAGTAACGGCCAGGGCGAGCGCGACGGTGTAGGGAAGGAGCAGAAGCGGAGTGCTGTGACGTGAAGAGACTCGTGAGAGGCGGAGGAGCCTGCACAACGCTTGTTAGGTCGCTGCAATCGAATGTAGGCCTAATAAAGTGACATATATATATATATATAGATGGATACTTATTGAATTAAACAACGCCTTAAAGCTACTGCATTACAGTCGCTCAGTGTGACATGAGAATCCCTGAGTTCGTTAATCTGTTTTTCTCACACGACAAGGATGGAGGTTCGATCTCGTCCGCGTGACAGTTTCGTACATTTGTAGCGCTGGCTCATAGAGGGGAAGCTAACCCATAGGGACATTATACGCGAACTTGAGTCATGACCTTCCACTTCTGTCTCTCGGGATATGCGTTTTCATACGCCTGCGAAACTGTCGCTTACTATTTCTTTCCACGCGAGAGAAAAGTGGGAGTCGAGAACAGGTCTCGAGGTTGGCACTCAGGAGTGCCACATAGGTCACTGGAGTGCAACAGATAACGACATTTGGTGTGGGGGGGGGGGGGGAGCCCACTCGAGATAGATAAGCGTATCTCGAGTGACTACGGTCAAACGTGCGAAGGCAGCAAAGCAGAGTTCGCGTGCGCTACGCTTTATTCCACGCAGTTGGCTTCGGCTTCGGCTAAGGCTATTCGAAAAGGGTCGAGATAGGAATACCTAAAGGGGGAAACTGAGAAACGAGCTCTAGGAATCAAGCTGTAAAATTTCGCGCCCGAAACATAAGCAGAACGGCCACTCATAACCGCAGAAGGATGCTTGGGGAGCCGCACAAAACACAAGGATGAAGGACGGATGCCAACGCCATCTTGAAGTTCCCGCAGCAGCCTTCCGTGACGACACAGACTTTGAAACAGTGTGCTCCGACCTTGTTCACTGTATATCGATAATTACACTGAATTACAAAAGGAACCGAAGACGGAACTTGCCAATATTCCAGAACTTTTGCTGTGCTGTAACGCTTCGAATAGGAGAATACTTGTTTTTGATAACCGTGACGTCGCATTTGCTTACCACCGTAGCGGTTTGAGCACAAAATTAAAGAAAAGAAAATCGAGTTTTAAAAATGACAATACTGTTACTTTACGACTACGGTTAAAATTCATTCAATGTTAATGACCCATTAAGCTTTAAGCTACACTGGTAGCTCACGTTTCTGAAATGCCGAATAGATTAGGCTTACCGCTGAGTTACTTAAATCTCATAAGACGTCTAACGTTTTGTATCTTTAACCCCACTTATATTGCTTCAGCAAAGTAGCTAACATAATGGTTGGCTATGGTGCTGAAGCACAATGTGTGGCCGAAGATACAAAGAAAGATTCACAAGCTGGCTTTTCTCGATAGGCGCATATAAGCTCAACCCGTAACGCTTGAATCTTCACTCGCCTAAACATACGTTTCGTTTCAGCTGTTCAGAAATAAAGAGGCGCAATAGACTACCTGTATACACTTGTAAACTGAAAGGCTCGAAAAGCTTCTGCACACTCAGAAAGGGAGCAAACTCAGCCGGCATTACAGTAACGTTTCTTTCTTGGAGTGCGGAGGCGAAGCATAAGAGCCACGATCGTCGTTCTTTGAGTGGGCATTCAGCGCCCTCTTTTGATCCTTTCATGCGCTTGTTCCTCGTCGACGGAACGCGACTGCCGCCGGCGCTTTGGCGGTGAACACCTCAGCAAGCTTCGTAATGTATTCAGCCTCCTTGCCGGTCGAAATTTGCATATATGTCTTTCGGTATGAACCAAGGAAGCTTAAAAAAGAAAAAAAAAAGAAATGTTGGTATGCGCGGGCCAACGTCTGCTCTCTCGGTATGAACCAAAAAAAGTTAAAAAAGAAAGAAAACGTGGTATGCACGGGCCAACGTTAGCGATGCGTCTGCGCAGAGCCCCGAAACGTGAAAACGAGACTCGCATAAAGGGACGCCGATCCGAGACGGTTTACGTCACGATCGCAGCTTTTCATCAACCTCTATTTACAAGCGAAGGGTAAAAGAAATAAAGGCGGCAAGAATTGACTAAGAGGTTGGTGCCTCAAATAGAGAGACGAGCTGTAAGCACTCGACGGTGCTATGCTAACAGGCGACGGCGCTAAGTCAGTCGAGGTTGGGTCATGTTGCGGCTTGGGCTTAGAGGAGAAAATTTATCGTATTTTCGGAAAACTATAGCCCTCGTATTCACAAACGGGCCCTGACTCGAAGCTCTCTGTTATAACTACGGCAGGGCAAGTATGCCTACGGCATTTGGCCGGGCGGCCTGGCGCATAATAACGCTCACACAAGAACGGGAACGCTACGCATCGTTTGTTCAGTGACAGCCATTTTAAAGCCGTTATCGAGCAGCTGTAGTACGCGTGATGACCTCAGCCTGACGTCAGGGCGAACGCGGTTTTCCTTCCTCCTTGTTACTTTCATTTTGCAGCACTCTCCCTCGAATTCACCGAGCAGGGCACAGCGCCTCTCCTCGACCAAAGATGACACCAAGCCTCAACAACGGTGATTACTCTTACAACGAGAGGTTTCTCGAGGAACGCACTTCAATTCCCTGAGCAATCGAGTACGGATGCCCACAGCACTCGGTAGCAAGAGGTTTCGCTCGGGAATCGCCCTGGCTTGTCATTAAAGCGCAATAACCACTTCGGCCGAGAGGCGGCGCCGCGATACACTTTCGTGTCACACTGATTCACAGTGGAGGAAGAGAACTAGGAAGCTTACCAGCAAGTATGCGGCCTGTAGGGTGGGCAACACAGCAACAAAGAACGTCAAGCGGAAAGTCAGAGAGGCTGAAATATTCTCATGGGTGGCGGCAATGGAAAAGAAACCTGCCATGAGTAACTACTTAAGAGGAAAAAACGAAATCAGGAAAGAAATAATTTATGATAACTCACAGGGAAGCTCATTACTTTTCGAAGCGAGATCGGGATGCCTTAGAATATGCACCTATAAAGCGAGATATAAGAATGAAGTAGCATGTGCTTGCTGAGGTAAAGCTAGGGAAGCTATGGAGCATGTTTTTACAGAATGTGAAGACATCTGCCCAGCGGTCGATTTAGGCACCACTGGCCTACTTGAAGCGCTTGGGTTCAGCGAGAGCAGTGGAAAAGTAAACATGTCTGCAATAGGGATTAGTAAGAGGCGATTGGAGGATTGGTGGAAGAAAAGTAGGGAAACGACAAAAGACGGAGACGTAAAAAAGCACAGTTCGTAATGGAGGATCAGAAAATTCGATTGTGGAAGTTCATAGTGTTTTTTTTTTTCTTTTTTATTGTTGAACCTAGTTAGGGCATTAGGCAGTATAATAGCAAGAGCTTGGTGGCGCAACCCAGCGCACCTTTTTATAGGGGACGCTCATAACATCCATCCATCCGTGTATCGTAAGAGGCGATTGGAAGATTGGTGGATGAAAAGTAGGGAAACGACAAAAAACAAAAATAAAAACGGAGACGTACAAAAGCAAAGTTCACAATAGGGGGTCGGGAAATTTGGTTGTGGGAGTTCAGAGTGTGCTTTTTTTTCTTTTTCTTTGTTTTTAAAATTAGGTAGGATGTTAGGCAGTACAATAGGAAGAAGTTGGTGGCGCAACCCGCCGCCCCGTTCCAAAAGGGCTGCTCATAACATCCATCCAACCGTCCATCGTGTAATGTGCCTAGATGTCCTCCCTGCTTTCGTGTAGTATACCCGTATAGGCGCCCACAGGGATCAGAACTGCGCCTTTCTTTAACTGGCGCCACTCGTGCCGCGTACTTTATTGAAGGGAAAACAGGGGCATGGCGGTATATGGAAATTCAAGACGATGAGCAAAACGAGAACAAGGTGAAAGAGGGAGCCAAGGTTTCGACAAGTCGACTTCTCCATTTGTCGAAGACAATTAAGTCCACTTGTCCAAACGTTGGCTCCCGCTTTCACCTTGTTCTCGTTTCGCTCATCATACTTTCTTGCACGGATTTTACTTTCTCGAGTCGAGGTGGAGTATCGAATAGAGGGACGCTTCAGAATACGGGGGCTACCTATGATTATCACCGCTATACACGAAGAAGTGAAGATACAAAAAAAAACAACATACGGCGAGACTAATCTCACGATGTTTGTCGACGGTAATGCGAATAGCAATCGAGCAATGCAGCGACAGACCATATTCCTGAAGTCTCATTTAGTAAACACGTGCAGCGGTAATTCTGAGACTTTCGTTGCTTCGGCTATAAGCCGCATATTCCGATATCACCCCACTTTGCTATGACATTCACTTGCCAAGGCCACCCATGGGCATGGTGGCATGAGAATGACCGTATGACGCCGACGCAGTGATCACGGAATGACGAAGGAGGAATAATATCGATCGAACGACAAAGGCGTATAATGACGATGGCATCCCGACAATGAGATCGTGTCCAAAGCAAGCAAAGCATGCTATTCGCATTAAAGAAATCCCTGTAGACCTCTTCTAGACAACGACGTGGTACGGATAGGTGCCCACAGTTGCTTGCCGTTGCCGACCACGCACCTGCATGGTTCTGGCTAACGCGTAGGATTCTACATGGTCCTGAGCTTCAGTATAAGAAAATTGCCTGACCCGATGATTATTGCGTTCGCGAATTGAAGTGCTTCGACCAGAACTACAGGAAGGTGTCTCCGACTTTTTTTTTTCTTACTATGCATGCGTCTACGCGCTAGCGATGTCATAGGGTTCTTGTTTATATACCTGAAGCTTGTATGTAGGCTCGATGCAATAGAAACACACTTCAAAACACATGAATGCATGGCAATTGAGAAACACGGCAAGCCCACGTTGCCGCACACACAACACTATAAAAAAAGAAAGAAAGAAAGAAAGAAAGAAAGAAGGAAGGATAGATAGATAGATAGATAGATAGATAGATAGATAGATAGATAGATAGATAGATAGATAGATAGATAGATAGATAGATAGATAGATAGATAGATAGATAGATAGATAGATAGATAGATAGATAGATAGATAGATAGATAGATAGATAGATAGATAGATAGCTTGACAGATAAAGTGAGAGAGAGACAACAAATGCTGTACTGCTGATGTTCGACTAGTGTCGGACCAGCGTTGTCCGATATAAAGGCAACGTAGCATCAGTTTTAGGCCCCCGCACCGGCCTCGCTTCTAGTGCTGCTAATGACAGCGTA